>NC_080442.1:20003605-20303605 GCF_028018845.1 Melospiza georgiana
GCATTGGCATGTTTCCTTCCTGAAGAATTTGCAAAATATCCTTTTTCTTTTTTTTTTTCCTGCAGCAAAATCAAAGCCAGGCTCAGGCTCGAATGATGAAAGGTTAACTAAGACTTCAAACAGTCTCACTCGATGGGTCGTTCTCCCAGGAATGACGGGACATAAACTGGGCTTGGCTTTAATATCTGCCTTTAATTAGGGCCGTGTCAGAGGGCCACGAGCAGGAAAAGAGCCTCTGGCACAGATGGGAGATGAGCTCTGCAAATTCTTCCCAAAGAAAAATATTGCTGCACCTGTTTGGGGCAGAATCCTGCCCCGGGGAAAGCATCCCCAGCTCGGGGTGAGGCGGAATTGGAGCTGTTTGGAACCAAGGTTCCCTGAAATGCTGCGGTTCTGTTCTCTGGAGAACAAGGTGAGCTGGCTGGGGATGTGAGGAGGCAAACACAGCCCAGGCTGGAGCCAGCTCTGGGATGGGCACGTTCCTGAGCTCCAGGAGAGCCTGGACACCGCTCTGGGGCATGGGGTGGGATTGGGGCTGTCTGTGCAGGCCCAGGGCCTGGAGCAACGATCCCTTCCAGCTCAGGGTGTTCCATGGGTGTTCCATGGGTCTCTGAGGTTGGATTCTCCTCGAGGAATTGGCCTCTGGAAACCCGGAGCACTCGGGGGAGGAACACAAACCCCACACGGGAACCAGCGGCTGCTCCTGCACCACCTCCTCTCTCTGCTCCCTCCCTCGCTGCAGCCCAGCCCCAGCAGCATTTTAATTAAAAGAGGTGGCTCCGTGCACCTTTTTCCTATTGATCTGCAGTCAACAAGAGCCCATAAACCAAGAAATTAAAGCCATAATTTACAGCCCTTGGCCGGGCCGCCTGCGAGCTCTGCTTGCCACATTGCGCACGATGGTTTCCTGCCTCTGCCAGGACATAAACTCGATACAACAGCTCCAAAAGGGGAACAGAACCCACCCCTCGCCCCCCCAGCCTCGCAGGGCTTCCTGCAGGAGCCAGCTCCGAGGATGGCTTGCAGCTCCCCGTGTGTGATGTGCGGCCAAGCCGTGGTTCCAATCAGAGGCGAGCGGAGATGAAAGGGCAGCCCTGGTGCTGCAGCCCAGCCAGGTGTGCAGCTGGCACCCCCAGCTCCCGGGGCACGGCTCCAGCGCAGACATGTTAAAGCAATAAAGGCAAAATGAGGAACATGTGCCTAAAAACAGCGGCTCGTTTCACTGCTTTCTATAAATGAGTTTTCCCAGGGCAGGGTTTGGGGTTTCTTTAACGCGAGCGTGACAGGGATTCCAGCACTTCCATCCCTGGGAAAAAAGCGGAGCAGCTCTGCTCCAAACAGCCTCTTATTTACAGCTGTGAGGGCTCAAAGAGCTGACTTCAACCTTCAAATGACAACAATTCCTCCGAGGCGAGATGCCAGGGTTGAGCAAACAATTTGTAGGGAATGTTAAGTGCAGGGGAAGCCGCGGAGCTTGTAATGAAGCCGCGGTGGTGTTTCCAATCAGGCTGAGCCCTCTGCCGAGGGATCCGACAAACCACGGCCGGGGGAGGCAGGGCTGGGCTAGAAGATGCTTTTCTGTGGCTTGTTGGACAGCCTGGCGCGGCTGCTGCCTGGCACAGAGCACAGAACCTGCTGCTGCTGCTGGGCCCAGGGCCCAGGTGTGCTGAGGACTAAGGAAAGGTTTTTAAATGAGATAATTCTCATGTCCTTTATGCCACTTTGAGGCACCGCACGTGCACGAGGTGCAGGACGAGGGGATGGCCTCAAGCTGGAGGAGAGGAGGTTTAGATTGGACATGAGGAAGACACAGAGAGATGAGGGTGCTCCAGCCCCAATGTCCAGTGTCGCAGACATCTTTTATGGAAAATCCTTTCCTTAGGATTTTTCCTCCTGAGAAGCTGAGAGGCCTCAGGAACAAAATGCAAACATTGATTATCTGCTGCTGTGGAATGCAACAGGTGCATCTGGGATTGGTCTCATGTGGTTGTTTCTAATTAATGGTCAATCACTTCCTGTCCGAGACACAAAGCTTTGTTATCATTCTTTGCTATTCTATTCTTAGCTAGCCTTCTGATGAAACCTTCTATTCTTTTAGTTTTCATATAATATATACCATAAAATAATAAATCAGCCTTCTGACACATGAAGTCTCTTCCCTCATCCTCAGACCCCTGTGAGCACGGTCACAGTCCAGCCTGGCTTGGGCACTGCCAGGGATGCAGGGGCAGCCCCAGCTGCTCTGGGCACCTGTGCCAGGGCCTGCCCACCCTGCGAGGGAACAGCTCCTTCCCCAAATCCCATCCATCGCTGCCCTCTGGCACTGGGAGCCATTCCCGTGTCCTGGCACTCAGCGCTCCACACTTGCCCCCGGAGGCATCCAGCTGACACAGGTAAGGTGACACCTTCCTGCAGCCCCAGGAAAATCCCTGAGCAGGTTTGTAACCTCTCCTGGGCATCTCGATTTCATCAGGAGCGCAGGCTCCTGCCCGCGCTGGGAACACGGCAGATAAGCACATTCCTGGGGAGTGTTCTGGGGCAGAGCCAGAGCCCTGCCCTGGTTCCTGACTCGCTGCTCTGGCACTGGGGAAGGCAGCTGGGAGAGCTGGAGCCGCAGGGCACAGAGCAGCTCCAGCAGAGCCTGCAGGCAGGAGCGGGGCACTACAAGGCAATTAAAAGCCTCTGAAACCACGCTGGGAACGTGCAGCTTCCAGAGGCGGCTCTGCCAGGAGCTGGGATGAGCCAGATCCTCCTCCTCCTCCTCACACAGCCCAGCAGGCACTGCTGCAAGAGCAGCTTTGCTAGGCCAGGTCTGGCCCCCTCCAGTTTTGATCTTTCCTACAAGACCACAGAGCCTTCCTGCCCCCTGAGCCCCTCCTGGTCCCAGAAAGGATCTGGAGACAACGGACACCTGAACACCCCAAACCGGCACAGAAATGTCACCTCAGAGGGCTGAGAGCAGAGATCAAAGCAGTTTGTGATACGGAGCCCCCATCTCAGTGTTTCATCACCTTCCTGCTGTGAGGTGTCTGATCCAGGGTGGAAGTGCTGATCAGCCAAACCCCCTGAGCCAGGTCAAACACGTTCCCAAGGGCTGGCACATCAACTTTGCCCTGGCAGGCCCCGTGCCAGGGCACTGACCTCTGTCCTCACCTCTGTCCTCAGCCTGCTCCAGCCTGGCAGGGAGCTGCTCTGCCCCCACGGGCACTGCCCCTTCCAGCTGCTCCAGAAAGGCACCGACAGATCCCGCTGGGGGCAGAGGGGTCTGAACCCGGGTGAGCCCATGGCACAGGGAACGTGTCAGTGATCCCAAAGCAGGGCCAGAAATACCTGGAACATGGCCCCAAAGGCACCAGAACGTGGCCCCAAAACACAGCCCCAAAGGCACCTGGAACAAGGAGGATTTGCAATGTCCCCCAGGGATTGAGCACAGGCTCTCCCAAGCAGCCCCAGCACTGCCTGGGGTTTGTTCAGCTGACCTTTAAAAAAAGGCAACAATGGATTAGAATGGATAAATATATCCTCAAACCCCCAGCAGTCAGTGAGGGCCAGGGTTCCCAAAGGCACAGGAGCGCTTTAGGAACAGATTGGTTTATTTGTTCCGTGTAATTTACCTCCAAATGTGGCCCTGGAGTCCCCATCCATTGCACTGGAGATGCTGCAAAGGCAACTGGGGAAGGTTTTGTTCATTCCCACCATCCCATCTAACCCTGCCCTTGGGCAGTGGGACCCCAGAGCGTTCTTGCCCCACACTGGTTGTGGATTTACTCCCATGTGGATGTGGATTGATTTCCATCTGCGGATGCACCCCCAGGGAATCTCCAGAGCCCTCTCTCTGCATCCTCACTCAGGAGAGGAAAAAGAAACAAGCAGACTGCCAGAATTCTTCAAAGCTGTCCAAATGACTGCATTGTTGTAGCCTGCCCTTTCCAGGTGAAGCTGAAGCCCAGGAGAATCCTGTTCTGCCTCCCCACAGCCTCCTGCAAGGCTCTGCTGCCTGCCAGGGAGCTCCCTCTCATCCCAGCGAGTCCCTGCTCCAGAGCCCACTCATTTCTCTCCTTTTCCACCTTCTAGCAGGAGTGGGATGTGAAAACATCACAGCCTGGGGCTGCAGGAGACACAGGGGCACGGGAGTGCTGTCATTTCTTGTCAGGAGCACACACAGGAACAGCAGAGGTCCCAGTGCACCCTCCCACTCAGTGCCAGCGTGCAGGATCCAGCACAGCACCTCCAAACCCTGCAGCAGCTCGAGGGTGTCAGCCTGACGAGCTGAGATCCACACACAGAGCTGCCTTTTATCTGATTTTTGGGGATTTGACAGCTCCATGGAGCTGCAGCGCAGGAAAGGAGAGGAGGCCATTCCCCTGCAGGCAAGGCAAACATGGATATCACCCCTGGGAATTCCACAGTCCATGCTGGAGCACCTGGCTCCTGTGAAATCAGCTGTTGAAGGCCCTGCTGCACTTTAACTCTGCAGCCAAACCCTTCCCTGCAATCCCCTGCTCTCCCATTTCTCCTCCCAGCACCCAGAGGTGCTGCCTGGGCTGGGCTGCAGCTCTTCCCCACACCAGCAAGAGAAATAATTCCTGAATGTCCAACTTCTGTCCCTCCTCCCAGCAGGAGCTGAGATCCTGCAGCACTTCTCACTTGCTTGTCCACTGGGACAGAAGTCAAAACCTTCCAAACCCCAAACTCCAGCAAGTTGTACAGTGAGACCAGGGCAACCAGAAGTGTCTCTGAATTCACACTAATTCTCATCCCATCTCCCTCTGAAATTCCTCATTACATTATAAAACTGTAACTTGATGCCCTGCTGAGAATTTTTAAACCTTCTCCACTGTGTTCCTAAAGTATATAAGCAAAAGCCCCATCACTTAATGAAGTGTAAAACTAATTATTATGAAATAAAACTAGCTGTTCACCAAGTGGAAAACCAGCCCATTTTCATGTCCTAATTTCCTGTGCAATGTATTCCCTCCCCTGCTCTGCAAATGTAAAAATAAATATCCCTCCCAGCATCGTGCTGCCTCGGAGGCTGCAGCCCACCAATGAAAACCTGCACAATTTAATGGCCCTTAAATGCTCAACATCTTTTTCTCTTCCTGTAAAATCCATCTGACCTAATGGCTGTGACAATTACGTGTATGGCCTCCCTATTAAAAGGCAATTTTCTGAGTTGGCAGAGCAACACAGGCACGAGATGACAAAAGCAGTAAACTCCAGCCCCCCAGCATTCCCAGCCATTCCCAAGGCAGCTCCTGGAGACAAAAGGCAAATTTCCCTTTGCAGAGAGCTGCTGCACACAGCAGCCCGTGCCAGCCCCAGCTCCAGGCTCCATTACCTCGTTAATGTGGCGCTGCTGCTCCAGGGGACCCTGGGGCCTCTCTGGTGGCATCTGACATTCTGGTGACCTCCCATTTCCTCCTGGCCATGGATGTGGAATCTTCCCCAGGGAGGGGACAGCGCTGTGGCTGGACTGGCTCGTTCCTGGAGCCTGCAGACACCCCCGTTTCCCCAGGATTTACACAGTGCACACCTATTAAAGCTCAAAACTCCACTGATATTTCTGTACCGTAAAAAGAATTGACCACCACAATGCAAAAAAAAGAAGAAACCATTTTATTGAAGTAATACGGGAGAGATTTAGAAAAACATACCTAGAACTCCCTGGATAAGGAAACACAGTATCAAAATAGGCCAGTTAGTACAACAAAACAAATCCTCTCCAGTAAGTTTCAAGTAATGCAATCATAAAAGAATTTGGCTAAAAAGTAACTCTTTACTCTGAGATGTTTTCTGTAATAGTCCTCTAAGAAACTAAAGGAAAGCAGCAGCAGATCTGTTTTACTACAGACACGTATTTAGTAAATATATTAAGGGTATTTCTATATAAAACCTGCCCTGCACATCCATCACTGTCTGGAGCCTCCACGGGGCCTCTTCAATCCTACAAGACTCTGCCCAAAAAGGGAGAAAATAAAAGGAGATGAACACAAGTGTAGTGTAAAAAAAGGAGCCCAGGGCCTGGAGGGGCAGCTGGGGGAGCCCAAACAGCACAAAGCAGGGAACTCTGACTTCAGCCCTCATTTTTCAGGAACATGGAGGGGAAGTTTGGCTTTTCTGCATCAGAATGCCACATTCCCCCTTGGTGGTTATCAGCAAAGGCTTTTAAAAAGCAGACTGAGGTCAGCACTCACTGGTGCTCAATTTAAACAGCCCTGTTCCTTAACAGGCTCATTTTTCAAAGACTTCCCTTGAACAGTAACAAATTTCATGGTTTGTTTTTTATTTCTTTTCATAAAACTTCCTTATGGAAACCATCCTTCAGTTAAAAACGAAGCCTTGCTTCATGGGGAGATTCCAGCAATTAAAAATTCTCCTTCCATTAATCCTCACTACTGACATCTCCCCCATCAATAAGATTAAAGCACATCATTTACAGCTCAGACTTCCATGAGCTGGTGTTAGAAAATGCAGTACGTGAGCTGCTCAGTCCCAGCCTGAGGAGGAATGAAATTGTGCAGCAGCAGGACATGGCACTGCTGCTCCCCAAACCAGGCCACTCCAGCCTGCAGGAGTCAGGATTGAAGCATTCAGGGACACTCTGGGGGCAGGGAGTGTTAGTGTTTGGATGGAAAACCTGATTTTTTTTAAGTCTTGTAGAAGCAAAGGCACTAAATCTTAAGCTTATATATTAAATAAAGGCTGTAACTTGGCCAGCCAAGTTACAAGAGACAGCAAAACACCTTCCTGTGTGTGTCACAGCACATCCTGCTCAGCCAGCGTGACAAATGAGCCACTTTCTCTTAATCATTAAGGGACATCCACAGCTACAACACTCAGCCACACTGCTCTGCACGGTTTATTTTTAAGCATCCCATGAGAGTTCAAGTTCAAGGATCAACTGAAGCTTCTGGGTATAGGTCCTGCTTTAACAAGTGGTCAATCAGACATTAAAACAATTTAACCTCTATGTCATCATTTTGACAGTTTTAAAAGATGTTCTAAACCTTTTATCCATCTCACGATAAAAGCACCAGGCCTGAGATGCCACAGCCCTGGTTTAATGTTTGATAGGAGAAGATGCTTCAGCTTTGAGCGTTGTTTGGCGTTGGGAGGCTGTGAGTGCAGCTTTACCAGCATCACCAATTCAGTATCAGCACGAGGGCCCTGCAGTCCTCACTGCCCAGCCCCAGCAGCACTCAGCACACCAGGCCCTGCCTCATGCGGATGATCTGCAGCAGGGCAGCCTGCACGTCTTCATCCATGTGACCCTGCAGGAGCAAACACCCATCACAAACACCGAAACCCCTGTGAGCATCACCCTCCCTCCCTCCCAGGGGCCCCTGCAGCCTCACCTGGACAGCGCTGAGCAGGTGTGTCCTGTACACTGCCACCACCTCCTGGTGCTGCCGCGCGGCGTCCTGCGGGAGACAACGGGGACAGGGGTGAGCCCCAAACGCCTTCAGCCTCTGCTCCTTCCCCTCCCAGCCCCGTGCTCCTGGGCTTGGGCACTGCCACACCAGCCACAGCTGAATTTACGGGTTTAAATTTGATCCCTTCCACTGATCAAGGAAAAAATGTGACTGCTCTTCTGCTGGGAGAATAATCACTGAACATCCTGAGCTGGAAAGGGCCATCAGAGCCCGGCTCCTGGCCCACTGTGGTGGTGGTTGAGAGTCTGGTCAGAAAGAAAGTCAGATAAATTTTCCCAGACATTCCTGTGGCAAGTTTTGAGAAAACTCAGATAAAGAATTAAAACAATCCCACAACTAGAATTCTGAACTTGTAAGATGTTTACAAGTGTTGTTCCTAATTAACCAACAGTGTAAGGAGTGTTAATTGAACATCAATCAAGTCCAAGCTTCTCAGATCTATCTATAAAAAGAATGTGAGTCTAATAAACTCAGCTTTTACCTTCTAGAAACATCAGTCATGTTGCTTCATTCAGCCATCCTCAATACAACAGTGACAGCCCTGCACACTGCCTTCATCACCAGCATCAGCTATTGGGTTAAAACCACCCTTTTTAGAACACTTTGCCTCATAAGAATCAGCGCTGCAAATACTCTGAGAGATGTATTTGTGAATCTGAGCAGGAGCAGAACTCACTTTGCCCAGTCACAGCTTTAATAATGAGCTTCACTGAGGTAAAGTGTGCACAAAATCCCAGCACTCAGGATATGTCCTCTGCTCTGTCTGTCAGTGCTTCATGACAAACAACACACCCAGGGCTTGCAGGCAGAGGAACACAACTCAAAGCCATTAAGAAATTACCACCTCAGCCTTCCGAGGTGAGAAAAAAATATATGGTTGTAAGAAATGGCTAAAGCTGAGCCTGCATTCAGAAATGGTCTTGGCAGGATTACAGCAGAGTATCACATAAGCACAAATTCTCCCACTCTGCTTATATCCCTTTTATCTGGAGAAGCTGTCAAGTGTTGCAACTCAAATTGAAGAGGAAAGCAGAAAAAAAATGTACAGAGAAGCAGAACTCAGGGGCAAAGGCCCAAGCAAACAATGGATGGTGTGCTTGTGAAGTGTGAGGCTGCAGTCCCACCCCCTGCTCCAGCGGGCACATCCACATTTCCCTGTTTACACAGGGAATTAAGCAATGCTACTGCACGTCAGACAACACCTTGTGTGAGCACTTACAGCCAGCTGCTGCTGGAGTGTTTTCACTTGGCTCTGGAGCAGTTCCACCTGCTGGTTGTGCCTCTTGGAGGGGATCCCAGTGGTGTATGTCAGCTGGGACAAGCCGTTGAGAGCCTGCTTTAACCGCTCCACGTCGTTCAGCAGCTCTGTTATCTTTAAATTAAAAAAAAAAAAACCCACAGAAAACGCCATTTAAGGATGTCTCACTGCAGACTGCTCTTTAACATTCTTTCAAGTCTGATGAAGCCCAGCAAGCACTGAAGGGTCTTTGTCCCAGCTTGCAGAGAGGACTTTGCTTTGCTGACATGCTGGTTGCCATTGTGCTCCCTGGCACTGGGGTGTGGCAGGTACAGTGACATAAGAGACTGAAAAAAGGTAGGATCTAAGGACATTCCAGGTCTGACTTCTAGGAAGAACAGTGAACCTTTAGAAGGCCAGCCAGAGATGCCCAACAAACACAGCTCTAGAGGAAGCAGGAGCTGATATCCCCAAAAGTCTGAAGCTTTAACAGAATTTAAACACTACACAATGTCCAGAACATATAAGGGACTGGAAAAACTTTTCATGATGTAAAATGAGGACTTCAGCTGCTTTGGGCCAGCCCTGGGTTCCTAATGCTCAGCACAAAGTGGTGCTGGAGCACCTCAGGAGCTGAATATTGAGCTGAGAGCATCAGGAGCACGAACCCCAGATCTCACCTTGTTGTCCTTGGCTTCCACCTGCTTTGCAGACTCCTGGATCCTCTTCTGCAGGTCAATGATGGTTGTCAGCGATTTGTCACACCTCTCCTTCTGGTCCTTGATCTCCTGCTCGATGCTGCAGCTCCTGAGCTGGAGCAGCTCCTTCTCATCCTTGAGGGACAGCTCGCTCCTCCTGGCCTGCAGGGCCTCCTCGCAGGCCTGCTCGTACTTGTGGCTCATGCTGGCCAGGTGGCCGGCCATGCTGCTCACCTGGGCCTCCAGGGCAGCCTTCATGGAGCTGTACTCTGCCACGGCCACCACCTCCTGGCTCTGCAGCTCCGCCAGGGCCTGCTGGCTCTGCCGCAGCTCCTCCTGCAGCCTCAGCACCTCCTGGCTCTTGGCCTGCGTTTCCGCCTCCTTTTCCTCCAGGCCGCGCTTGATGGCTGCCATTTCTCCCTCCAGCCCTTCCTTCAGCTGGGTGTACTCCACCAGGGGCACCGAGGACTCCTTCAGCCGGGCCAGCTCCTGCTGCAGCTCCCCGACTCTGAGCGTTTCCTTGTGGTACCTCTCCTCCTTGCTGCTCAGGGCCTGCTGCAGCTCCTCCACGGTGCGGCCCAGAGACTCCCTCAGCGCCTGCAGCCGCTCCGCCGGCACCTCGTGATCCACGGCTCCCTCCTGCCGCCCCTCCTGCCCCATGTGCTTCCTCAGCAGGGCCCTCAGCTGCTGCCTCAGCTCCTCCATGCTGCTGGCACACAGCCTCTCCAGCTGGTGGGACTTCTCTGCCAGCACGTAGTTGTGCTGCAGGTCGTGCTGGATGGACAGGAGCCCGCTCCGGAGCTGCTCGCTCTCCTCTCTGCACCTCTGCGCCTCCTGCTCGCTGCCCCTGCACCTCTGCTGCTGCTCCTGCAGCTGTGCCCGCAGCTCCTTCACCGTGCCCTGCAGGCTCTGCTCCCTGTCCTCAAAGGAGGCCACCGGGGCGTACTTGGACTTGATGCACTCTTGGATTGTGTCCAGTTCCTTCTTCTGGGCTTCAATTTCTGCGTGCAACTGTAAGATTTCATCTTGCCCCCTCTGGTGCTCAGCCCTAACGGCAGCGTTGCTCTCCTGCAGCTCTTGCACGCTTTTATTTAAAGTACTTACCATAGCTTCATGATCCTTTAAACTGATATACTCCGTTTTTAATTGGGTCTGTAAGAGTTTCACCTTGTTTTTTAAAGCTCCGTTTTCTTCGTTTACCCTCAGGAACTCCTGCTTTATCTCTCCAATTTTGCCCTTCAGGTCTGACAGCTCCCCGTTGGTCTTTTCCAGGGTGCTGTTGAGGACAGTTTTAACCTCCTCGTGCGTGGTGGCCAGCACGTACTGATCCCTCAGGGTCTCTCTCAGGCCCGTGTTCTCAGCCACCAGTTTGCCCACTTTTGCCTGCTCCTCATCATATTTCTTCTGAAGCTCAGCAAGCTGCTTCTCAAGCTCAGTCCCATTAGATTTTAAAGCTTCCAGCTCTTTCTTGTGCTGCTCCGGAGACAGGTACACAGCTTGCAAGTGGCTGATATTCTCATTTAAGTTGTTCTTCTCTGCCAGCAACTTTTCAGCTTCTGCTTTGCTTTCATTGTACTTCTTTGTTATTTCAAAAAGCTTTTTTGTCAGGTCACCCACAGCCAGATCGTTTGCTTTCTTCAACTCCTCATGAATTTTTAAAGGCACATTCTGGCTTTTAATTTCAGTTTTTAGCATTTGGACTTGCTGCTTCAGCACCTTGTTATCAGCCTGCAATCTTTCAAGTTCCTTCTGCAGAGTCTCATTCTTCTGTGATAGCTCAGAAATTGCCTTCCCCAGCTCCTCTTCCCTCTGCTCAAACCCACTCCTCATCTGCTCGTGCTCCTCTGCCTTCACATGCTGTGCCAGCTGAGCTCTCTGGCTCTCAGACTCCCTCTGTAACAGCACCAGCTCTGCCTGCAGCTTCTCCCGCTCCCCCTCCACCTCTGCTAACCTCCTTGCCTTCTCCTTCACCTCGTTTGACAGCAAACCCTTCACCTTCTCAAACTGCTCTGCGCTCACGGACTGGGCCAGCTTGGCCGCCGTCTCTCTGAGCTGCCCTTCCAACTCCGCGACGTTCCTGCCCCTTTCATCTCGCTCCATCTCCACCTTCACCAGCTCCTTCTGCAACCTTTTGTTTTCCTCCACCAGCCTGCCCTCGTCCCTCCGGAACTCTGCCACCAGCAGCTCGTTCTGCTTGATCTGGTTCCTCAGCTTCCCCACCTCGGCAGAGGCTCCCTCGTACTTGGCCTTCATCTCCTTGAGCTGCTCCTTCAGCTCCTCCGTCGCCTTGCCGCTCCCCGAGGCCACCTCGCTGGCCAGGTGCTCCTTGAGGGCCAGGAAGTGGCTCTGCATCTGCTTCACCTTGCCCTCGGAGTCGAACATCCTCTTCTGCACGTCCTTCAGGGCGTCCTCCAGCTGCCTGACCTGCCTGTCGGACTCGGCCTTGCTCCTCTCGCACTCCGACACCAGGGCTCTGCACTCGGCGCCCTTCAGGGCCAGCTCCCTCTGCAGCTTGCTGATCTCCTCCTTGGCTGCCCCAAGGCTGCTCCTCAGGCTCTCCAGCTCCTTCTTCAAAGCCTCCTTCTCGGAGCTGGGCGGCTGGCTGGGCAGGGACAGCTCCAGGGGCCTCAGCATGGACCGGGACTGAGGGCAAATTGGCACAAAAAATGGAAGTTCACAACTCTGACAGGTCACGTACATGTGTTTATTGCTTATTAGTTAGTATGGGAACTGCCATCATTTAGAGTATGGGAACTGCCTTCATTTAGAGTATGGGAACTGACACTATTTAAGGTACAGAAACTGACACTATTTAAGGTATGGAAACTGACACTATTTAAGGTATGGAAACTGACACTATTTAAGGTATGGAAACTGACACTATTTAAGGTATGGAAACTGCCTAAAATCCAGTTGGTCTGAGCATCACTAGTTCAAGATATTTTTTTTTCTTTTATTTTTTAGATTAAGTTATTCTTGCCCCTATTAGAGAACAGGTATTTCAGCCTTTAAGAGCAAAAATCTCAAATACAGCTCTGCATTACTTCTCCCCAATCATGGAATGGTTTGGGTTGGAAAGGACCTTAAAGCCCATCTTAATCCACCCCAAAGAGGCTGCTGGACCTTGTTTGTACCCATATTGTTGCTTTAAAAGGCTGATAACTACCAAACAGAATTGTCAGGGAATTATTATATAGCATGCAGGAAAATGAAATCATCTGTATATTCTATTATTTTATTATAATTATATTATTATAATATTATAATATATTAATAAACTAGAAAAATATGATGGAGATGAGCCCCCAGTTTACAGAGTGACTGTGTAAAACACATTTAGGAGAGCTCAGGACAGCTCTCCCAGCATTTCCAGCCTGTCACAGACAGGACTCTAGAGGGCACCCGCAGTAAAAAATAAACACAGAAAAGCAAGAATTCCCCAAAACAGTGTGCTCAGAAGCAATGCTCAATAAACACACTTTTATAAGCACGTTTAGCTTTCCCAGCACGACCATCTCAGAGTTCCTTCCAGTGGTAAAATATTTATTACCTGGGATTCCACTGCAAATGCTTGGCCTTGTTTAAGTAATAAATCTTCTTTTCCTGGATTTTGAAAGCAAACAGTGTTTAGCTCTGGTTAAAAACAGGAACACAATCACAAGAACACTGATTTTCCTGCCCAGCTCTATTCTGGTCACTGGGGTCACGCCAGGCTGAAGGCTGGTGTTTAAGCACTTGTTATTAAAACAACTTCTACTTAATTAATCCCCACGGGAAGCCTGGCCAAAGCCCTCCAAAGGAGGAGGACAGAAGTGGTTTGCCAGGCTGGTTCTGTCCTGCAGAAGGGGCAGGGCTGGCAGCGTGCCCAGCTCACGGCTGCACCAGCCATAGTGACCCCAGCAGGGAGAGCATCCCCTGCCCTCCCCAGCCCTGCAGGCAGCCAAACACTCCAAATGCCACTGAATCTGTGTTACACAGGGCAGGGCAGGCCTGCAGCTGGGCTGGAGGCAGGAGGCTGGGAAAGGGCTCATTCCTCACACAGGTGGGAGCCCAGGTGCTGCGCTGAAGGCAGAGCTGCTCCACTCCAGCTCTGACACTGCCACAGCTGCAGCCCCCAGCCAGGGCTGGGCACGAGGCCTGCCTGCATTTCAGACCCGCAGGAAGAGATGACCAAAAATCCCCTTTTATCCCTGCATTCCAACACCCCATCATGCACAGCAAGCTTTAACAACTAACTGTACTCACTGTTTCCAAAGTTACCTCCAGACCCCGCAGAGTCACCCTAAAATCAAAGGGCAAGAAACAAAAGTAAGGCTGAAAATTCATTTCACATTTCTGCTCTACGTTAAACTAGGGTGAAGGGGCAGGGAAAGCTTTTGCAATGAGATAACCATTCAACACTTCCAGCAATTTAACATGCTGAAGTACTTCCTACTGTAAATACCAATTGCTATATCCCATTTCAAATCACTCAACATACTTCATAATACTTGAGTTTAGCTTTGAGAGCTTCAATAGTCCTTAAACTTTCTTCCTGCTGCTTTTCCTTGGTAGTCAGGATTTTCTTCAACTCATCTTTCTGAAAGAGAAGGAGTGCCACATAGCCAAAGCCACAAGAATGGACAGGGTTGTAAGACCTCAGTTTGAAGAGTTTAGACAGAGCTTCAACCAAGATCAGCACCAAAAGAATCCCTAATTTTTGCTTCTGGAGTTCTTCTTCAAGACTGCTCCTTTACAGGAGGAGTCTTGAGGAATGAGTCAAGAATATGCACCAACATAACCTGCTGCTGTTTAATTAATTCATATTTGTTAGTCTTGCATTACTAAAAGTCACTACAGAGATGCTTAATATTATCAATGTGCTCAATATCCTAAGTGAGCATTAAAGGAGCCATGGGAAGGACAATTATTTGTAGTTACAGAAATGCTGTGCAGCTGCATAAGCAGTAGATGCCTCACTTGGCATTTTTAGGTAGCTTTTAAGTAGTGTATTTACAACTGCAGAGGAAATAAAAGAGAGAGCTGCTTCCCCTACTCCCCAGTGCTGTTACACCTGCAGGTGACACATCCTACCTCATTCTCAAGATCATCTGCAAACATTTGCTCCTGCAAAAATGACAAAAAATCCCCCCCAAATAATTTTTTTAATGATGTTTAAGGGGCTCATACACAGTTCATCCACTGACAAATCCACCCCAGCTTCTAATGCTGCCCTTCCGATTTCCATCCAGCTATATTGCTCTGTTTCCTATTTCTCTAGCCAGGAGTTAGGGGTGTCTGACAGAGCAATGTCTGGGAACTGGAATATCTCCTGTTTTCCAGTTCAGACACTACTGTACTGGAAAACCAAGTTCAGCTTTTAAGAAGTTTGCTGATTTGGGGAAGTGGCTATTAAGAAGCTCATTTTATAAAGGCAATGCTTTAAACAGGAGTTCAGAGAAGCCACTGACTGCACTAAGAAATATCCTATCCATGGGCTACATTTAGGAGAAGCTGCATAAATGTACCTCTACAAAAATACAGCAAAGGAACAGCCTCCACAAAGCAAAAAACAACCAAAAATCCTCTTTGTATTTTCTTTCTACAGGTCACACTTAGACCTCCAAAAGGAGGGAAATTTTTTTAAAATCAACATTTCAAATTTGGGTGAGAAACTTCTGTTGGAAACACTTGGCTTTGTTTTCTTGCCAATTGAAGAATTTTTTCTCTTGCTTGCACTTGCAGTAACAGCTGGAAAATCAGCTGATGACAAAGCCCTGCCACTCACCACCTACATTTAATGGAAAGATGAAGCTCAGCTCCAAAATGCAGCACTCCAGAGCAGCCCATGGCTCAGCTGCACCGGGGGGGCAGAGCCACAGATGCTGCTGCCCAAATTTCTGGGTGTCAGGCAAGGACACGGCACCAGCCCCCTCACAATTCTGGTGTCACTGCAAGACCAGAGGCTTTTCCAGCAGACAATGGGGACACACATTGCAGTGATTCCCAGGAAAGCAGATCCTAACCCCATGGGCCTGCCTGTCAGCCCCAGGTGGCTGTCCCAGCTTTCCAAGCCTTGCTTTACCTCAGTGAGCTGCAGCTGTAGCCCACTGATTCTGTCCAGCAGCATCCTCTGCTCCTCCTGCACTTCCCTCATGCGATCCTTCAAATCTTGGTTTTCCAGCTCCAAGTCCTTGAAAGTAAAATGTGGCACTTAAAAACAAAAACTGAGATCTCCCCACACTACACAGACATTGGGAAAGGTAAAGACTCTGAGCCAGCAGATTGAACAGCTACTGAGCACTTTGAGCCCTGCCCAGCCTTTTGAAAGCTGCAATGACAAGGGAATGAGAAGGGAAAATTAATGCTGGTTAGTGGAACAATTATGACACAGATTATTTTTAGTATGACACAAACATACATCTGTTGGGACTGATTTTACTGCAGAGGCAGAAGGTTAAGAGGTAGGAAAGGTTAAGACAGGGACACTTCCAACTATTTATTACCCAAAAAAGGTGCAGTTTTTTCCTGAAAAAAGTTTACAGCTCATCTGCATAATTGCCACATCATGCAATTAGGTTTGAAGCAAGCAGCAGTACATGACCTTTGCTGATGGATCAGCAGGGCTCACTCCAGCAGCTCAGCCTGCCTCGGTGCCTGGGGCTCGTTATCCCATTGGGAACCCACAGGGGCTCCCTGCCCACCCACCTGAGAGCTGGGCTCCTCCTGTGCCTCCTTATCCCACTGGGAACCCACAGGGGCTCCCTGCCCACCCACCTGAGAGCTGGGCTCCTTCTGCAGCAGCTGCAGCTCCTCCTGTGCTCCATAGCCCCGGCCCCACTTCTGGGACACGCTGCAGACCTGTCAGGGCAGCAGGGGAACATTCCTTCAGGTCCCTGTGCCATCCCACCTCCCCAGTTCCCACTGGGACAGGGGCCACCACAAACGATCCCCCCTCAGCCCCGCAGTGACACATGGCTTCACCAAGTACCTTTTGCTCAGCCTGCCCTCTCTTGATGCTGTCTCTTCCTAAAAAGGCACCACAGAAACAGGGAGTTACAAAAGGCATTTTGTTCAGATCCATGCAACAACGTGACACATTCAGCAAATTCCATCCCCTTCCACCCTGGGAGGGCGTTTCAAAAAACAGCTCACCACACCCCCAACTAATCAAACATGGAAACATCCACAAGGTTTCCTATAAAATAAAGGCTATTTATTGCTATAAATAAGGGTAAATAACTCCCATGATCAATACTGTTAAGCCCTCAAGGCATCACAGCCTGCAACCCTCTAAAAGCTTTGCTAAAACCACACAACCCCAAAACTGCCCTTCCCCTCCCAAACAGGCAGATCATAACCTTTGTGGTCAAAGCACCACAAAGCTGCCCTCCCAACCAGCCCCAGGAGCCCCAGGAGCAGGGACACAATCCCACCCCCAGGGAGGGGCTGAAGGTGCCTCCTACCTCTGCTGGAGTCCTCAACGGCAGCTTTTATTAAAGCCAAAATGTCAATATTGTCCCCAATCCTGGCATAGTAAGCACAGTCATGGCCAAGGCCATCAGTCAAACCAACATCAGCACCATTCCTGAGCAACACCTCCACGGCATCCTTGCAGCCATATTCACAGCCTAACATTAGGGCAGTCCTGGCATGGGAGAGAGAGGGGTTGAGAGATCTGGGACCCCACAGAGCATCACTCACAGAGCCAGCCCTGGTACAAGCATGTCTGATCACAGGAACCTCAGCCAGGGCACCTTCCCTCTGCCCACAGAGGAAACAGACACTCAGCAATGCTTAAACATTTGTGCAAAAGCAAACAACCCCACATAACAGCATTTCTATAAAACCAGCACAGACTCGCTGCCTTTGAAAGCCACCCGGTGTCTGGAGAACTCCCATGACTCTGGTTTCCTCTACCAGATACAAATCAACAGACACAACAAACGCCAGGCAGGGAGTTCAGACAAGGTTTGGAGAGGGGGGTGCCTGGGAGCCCTGGCAGAACTCCCCCAAACACTCCCCAGCTGCAGGACGAGCAGTGTGAGTAGCTGGGCTTTGTCCCACGGCAGCCTCATGTCAAGGAGGAACTCTCCAAGAAATAACTGCAAAAGCAGCAGCTACAAACAGAACCCAGGAATAAACAGCTCAAGGTCCCTTGGCAGCTCCAGTGGACTCAGGACTTCTTGCCAGAGCACCACTTCTGCCATGGCCCTTGTGCACATTGATCCCAAGGGCTGCTTGGGACAGAAAAACCCTTTAAAGAACCAAGTGCAGGTTCCCTGCTGGCACAAACAAGCCTGGGAATATTCTGGATGCCAGCAGGAGCAGGAAAAAAGGCTAGGTGTTCAATTGGCAGATCCACCTCTGAACTGACTCCAAGGTTCTCCTCCCCCAGACTGAGCACATCCCTTCTGCCAAGGGGCAGCCTTCCCCCAGTGCCATCCCTTCTGCCAAGGGCAGCCTTCCCCAGTGCCATCCCTTCTGCCAAGGGGCAGCCTCCCCCCAGTGCCATCCCTTCTGCCAAGGGGCAGCCTTCCCCCAGTGCCATCCCTTCTGCCAAGGGCAGCCTTCCCCCAGTGCCATCCATTCTGCCAGGGGCAGCCTCCCCCCAGGTGCCATCCATTCTGCCAAGGGCAGCCTTCCCCAGTGCCATCCCTTCTGCCAAGGGCAGCCTTCCCCAGTGCCATCCATTCTGCCAAGGGCAGCCTTCCCCCAGTGCCATCCATTCTGCCAAGGGGCAGCCTCCCCCCAGTGCCATCCCTTCTGCCAAGGGGCAGCCTCCCCCCAGGTGCCAGCAGGAGCCCAGCAGTGCCCTGCAGGCCTTACCTGCTCTGCTTGTCCCTGGCATTGACGTCGGCGCCCCTGTCTATGAGCAGCTGGCACACGGCGGGGCGGCACATCTGGGTGGCCAGCACCAGCGGTGTCCTCCCGTCCTGGGGGACACAGGGGACAGCGTGAGGGCAGGGAGGAGGCACGGGGGGCAGCGGGGAGGAGCAGCAGGAGGGGGAGGCAGCCCCTTACCCCGTCCTTGGAGTTGACGGCGGCGCCGTGGTCGCAGAGCAGCTGGATGCTGGCGGAGCAGTCGGACATGGCTGGGGACACAGCAGGACAGAGAGGTGACAGGGGCAGGGAGGGGACCTGTGCTGTGACAGCAGCCTGGGGAGGGCCCAGGCACAGCCCTGGGGGGTGTGTGTTTCACCAAAACCCCCATGGCTGGGCTGAAGGGTGACCGGGCTGCAGGGCTCAGCTCTCACACCAACCCACAGCAATCAGACACTGCTGTGCAGCACAGGGAGGCTGCAGGAAAACACACACAGCATCAAACACTGCTGTGCCAGGCACTGCAGCACAGGGAGGATGCAGAAAACCCAGAGCAAAGGCTCTTCACCCACCCCCAGCACTGCCCTAAAACTCTGCTCGTGATGCTTGAACATTCTACCCAACTTCACCTCTGTCGCAGACATCTTTCAATGAAAAATCCTTTCTTTAGGATTTTTCCTCCTGAGAAACTGAGGCACCTCAGGAACAAAATGTAAACAGTGATTATCTGCTGCTGTGGAATGCAACAGGTGCATCTGGGATTGGTCTCATGTGGTTGTTTCTAATTAATGGCCAATCACAGTCAGCAGGCTTGGGCTCTCTGTCCGAGCCACAAACCTTTGTGATTATTCCTTTCTATTCTTAGCTTAGCTAGCCTTCTGATGAGAACCTTTTCTTCTAGTCTTTTAGTATAGTTTAAATGTAATATATATAATAAAATAATAAATCAACCTTCTGAAACATGGAGTCAGACCCTCATCTCTTCCCTCAACATAAGACCCCTGTGAACACGGTCACACACCTCAAACCTCCAAGCTCTGTGACACTGTTTTATATTGTCATGACATTTGTCCTCAATAATGAACTGAACAATCTCTCCTTCTACAGCCATCAAAATTAAAAGAGAAGGATTCAGCCCACCTGGAAGTAAATGCATTAATTAAATCTTTGTTTCCATACAGTTACCAGCAAAGGAAAGCCCTTCACCTGCATCATGAAGAGCAGTTCTTCCCTGGAGATCCACATTCTCTGTCGGACAATTGTACTGTTAAAATAAATAATCCCAGTTATCAATCAGAATCCAGGCTGCATTTACAACATCAGGTGTTTGAGCTTTAAATTAAAGCAATAAAACGTGATTTAAGTAAAAAATATGCACAAGAATTGCACAATTCATTGGACTTCTCACAAATAATGAGCCTTTATATCTGCATGGAGGCATGCATCAATTAAAAGTTTAAAAGAACCCATTCAAAATAACAAAAAAAAAAATTAAATGATCATACACTGACCAGGAATAAATGAAGAAAAAATAAACATCACACAAACCTAAGACAACCCTCAAATGCTGTTTCATTATTGGGAGTTTGTGCCTATAAATGCCACAATGTTTGAAGCAAACAATACTCTGGAGCAGCCAATGTTGCTGTTTCTAAACAGACAGGGAACAGAAGTCTTTTAATGACACTCAGCCCCATCTTCCTCAAGAACCACAAACTATAACTTGATTTGACAGTTTATGAAAAGATTTTAAAAAAAAGGTTTGTTTTCTTTATTTTAGCCCTCTTTCGGTTCCAACCTGGAATTTAACATGAAAAGGTCTTTCCCCCATGACTCTTATTCTTAAAAAACAATCTGATTGGTTAAGAAAGAAACCCCATATCCCAGTTTTGAAGCAGTGCATGCAAAGCCACCTTTCCCCCCTCAATACAAGAGCTGTGAGAGACAAGCTGTATTTCCAGTACCTGCAGGAGCTTCTGCAAGCACAAAGCATGGCCGTACTTGGCAGCCAAGTGCAGGGCGTTTCTGCCTGGAAACAGAGAACAGCAGCTCAGGTTTGGGTCAGAGAATTCCTGAGGAGTATTCCCAGCATTTTAGATCCAACAGTCCCTGCAGATCTGTGCTGAGACATCTCCTCTCTACACCTCACTTTGTTACAGTTCCTTTGGGAAATTAATCTCGAAATACTGCATCTGACTCCACACAAGGATTTAAAAAAATCAACTCTCCCCTAAGAGGAGGAGGCCAAGTTATCTCTGTAAATTTTCTTGTTCTCATATTAAACCTAATAAATTCTGAGTAACAACCTGAAAACTAGCAGCTGTTTTTGACTGTCTCTTCCATAAGACCTTCCACAAACTCTGCTACCACTCGAGGAAATCTGGAAGGTTCTGAGCTCCTGAGGCTCAGCTGGGCACACAAACACCTCCCACAGCATTCCACTGGATCCTCACCTCGAGTTCATTCAGAACTGCTCTTATCCTGTTGTTCTCACCCAGAAATGCTGATCTCACCAGCGAGTCTGGAGCACATTATAAACACAATTACAGCAGCACAAACCCACATTCCTTAAGTTCTGCTGCATTCACGAATTCCATGACAGGCCAGTTTCCTCCAGACCAGCAACCAACCACACAAATAATTTGGTTTTTACCAGCTTCAGAAAGAAGGAAGAGCTATCCTGTGGTCCAGCTGAACTTTATTTCAGGATGAAACTCAGCTGGGAGCATTTTCAGGGCCTGTGAGGAACCCACCTGCAGCATCAGTGGCTGTGATATCAACTCCGTGCACCAGGATGGTGTTCAAGCAATCCAGGTTTCCCTTTGATGCTACAACATGGAATCTTAAAAAAAAAAAAAAAAAGAGAAAAGACCTTGCTTAGGCACAGCTGGTTTGTACACAAAAATGGCAATATTGGGCAGGAAAGCCAAAGCAGCAGGGAAGTGCTGCAGGGGCCAGCTCTGGACAGCATCCAGAGTTAAGGGTTCTGCAAACATTACTCCAAGGAACAAGGCAAATTTCCTGAGAAACAATCATTATTTACCTGGATCAGTGAACCAGGTGAAATACCAGGGGGGTTTCAGTTTCCCTCTAACACTCAAACCTGGCAAGAGCAAGTGTTTAAACACTCATCTCCACTCAAGTGAAGATTGTTTGGGAGTTTCCCTTTGCAGCCAGCTGGGCTCCAGCTTGGTGGAGCTAGGTTTAGATGAGGCATTACACAGATTTCTGTGCCCAAGAAGGTTTCTGGAGCAGCAGGAGGATGATTTTCACACTCTAGAGCAGGAGGATGGTTTTCAGCAGCCCCCAGCAGCATTCCCAATCTCGGGAAGTCACTTACGCGGATCTCCCCTCCACGTCCAGCTTGGTGGGACTGACCCCCTTCTTGGCCAGGATGGATGAAACCTTCTCCACATCGCCCCTCTCAGCTGCCTTCATTAGCCTGTCATCGTACTTGCTCCAGTCTGGGTTCAGCTGGGGGACAGAAGCACACATGGGAGTTTATGGAGCACCAGGAGCCACAACAAAATCCAAAACTGGTTTACAAACAGTGCTGCACCCACCAGGGTGTTTGGAGCTATTTGTGCAACAGCCCTGTCACTGTTGTTGGCATTGAACAACGTGCAGAGCTCTGGGACGGCCTGGTTAAATCACTTTGGTCCTAAAGAAGACCTTTAGGATCAAATTTCTTTGGTTTTCCTCATTCTGTTTCAGTTTGTCATATTCCGACAACAAATGGATGCACTAAAAATACACTCCAGGGCATGGCTTTTCCTGCCTGTGCCAGACTGTTCAGTGGGTCAGAAATTAGCTAAGTGTGATGCTCAAGGGAAGGACAGCTACTGACTGAGCTGCAGAAGGAAGAAATTCAAAGCTGATAGCTTGGAATTGCCTGCAGGTCCCAAAGCACTGTGGAGGGCAGAGAGATCCCAAGCCAGTTATAAACAGAGCACCACCACCCAGCCCCAGACAGCCCTCACCCCCCACTCCTCTCTTATTTACTTCAAACTCAGAATTTCAGGCCCCAGGCCAAGCCTCCCATCCCAAAATGCAGAGCTTGCTCTCTTCCCTGCCAAGCCATCCCTCTGGATGGCTCAGGGCTTTTCAGGATCCTGCTCTGGGACAGAAACCACATCCACGCTGGACACTGATGGCTGGATATCCAAGGAGCTTTTAAGGGAAGAACAAGGCTTCCAGAGGAGGATTTTACTCAAAACAGGAGTGTAACATTCAAATCTAACTCTGCACAGCCAAAGGATTTGCTGGTGAGACACAAGCAGCCTGCGGGTGCATGAAGTTACTTTTCATCGTGGGTCAGAAATTCCTCACAACATGAAGAACATTAAACCAGGAAACCCCACCCCAGGGTTTGTTTAAGTAAAAGAGGAGACACAAAAAAGAACAACCCCAAAAATCCACTGCCACCACCTGCAGTGATTTGTAAGAGGGAGCTGCACCCATGATCAGAGCAGACAGAGGGGATCCCATCAATCCACACAAATATCTCCAAGGGGTGTCAGAAGATGATTCCACACTGTTCAGTGGTACCCAGGACAAGAAGCAACGGCCAAAAACTAAACCACAAGAATTTCCACCTCAACGTGAGGAAGAACTTCTTTCCCCAGAGGGGGCAGAGCCCTGGAGCAGCTGGATTCTCCCTCTGGAGCCATCCCCACCCCAGCTGGCCACGTTCTGTGTCACCTGCCCCAGGTGAGCCTGCCCGTGCAGGGGGCTGGCCTGGAGCATCCCCAGAGGGCCCTTCCAGCCATAACGACTCTGGGTGATAATCTTCATCTGCTTTCCCACAATAAACAAGATTACTGTAATCATGAAGGCTTAGCAGCAGCTAACCCAGTCCAGCCCTGCTAGAAGTGACAGGAGTAATAAAAATAGAGCACTAATGAAATTAGCACCAGTGCTGCCGGGCTGAGGTGCAGCACTGACTCATCAATCAATTAACACATCCATTAGCCTGAGAGCCAAGGCAGCCTGGCCTGAGAAGTCACTGCTCTGGTGACATCACCAGTGCCATGTCCTCCCCAGCATGGACAGGCTGCCCTGCAAAGCCACCTCCTCATGCAAGGCTCAGCTTTTCATGCCAAATACCTTGGGGACTGTGCACACACAGCATCACAGCCCGTGCTCCTGAAATTCTCCTGGTGCCTTCCCATCCCTACAGGACAGAGGCCACACCTTGGATGCTCATTCTCACTGGGGTGGGATTGCTGGGTTGATACCTGCCAGCACAGCTCACCGAAATGAACAGCAAGCCCTCCCAAATCCTCCCCAGCCAGTCCCTGCTCCCATTTTATAAAAGTTCTGATTAACAGAAGCATTACTTAAAAAAACCCAACACTTCGGTCATTTGCACCCACGGCCTATGGTGCACTAAGTTTAAAAGGGGATGAAGAGACAGGACACAGGGAATCATTGCCACTGCCAGAGGGCAGGGATGGATGGGAGATTGGGCAGGAATTCCTGGCTGTGAGGGTGGGCAGGCCCTGGCACAGGGTGCCCAGAGCAGCTGTGGCTGCCCCTGCATCCCTGGCAGTGCCCAAGGCCAGGCTGGACACAGGAGCAGCCTGGGACAGTGGAAGATGTCCCTGCCATGGCAGGTTGTGGAACGGGATGAGCTTTAGGATCCCTTCCAACCCAAACCATTCCACGATTAAATCATTATATATTTAACAAACACATTTCACATTCAGGGAGATTCCTCGCAGGAGGAGGTGCTAAAGAGATACAACACTCATCAATTAAACTACACCCCATTTGCACAATCAAACCTTTCACATTTTTGCAGTAATTTTTGCAGATTCCTGCCGGGATATGAAACCCCAGCTAGAAGTGCAAGATACCTACTGTGTCCTTGGCTGCACAGGAGAACCAACAAATCATGCTGAACTCGAGGTGCCAGGAGCCACCAGCCCGGTCACATCTGCCCCAGCTCACGGCGAGGAACCGCTGCCCTGCGCCGCCCGCGGCTCCTCCTGCTCCATCCTCACTTAGCTCGGCTCCCCGAGGGTGCTCTCCCCATCCTCAGCATCATCCTCAGCCTTCATCACTCTGCGGCGCGCAGAGCAGCGCGCGGTGCCGGACAGACAGACAGCGCTCAGGGAAATACCGCCCGGACCCAGGGCAGTAAACAACGCGCAGGCAGCCTCACCAGCCCGATCTATTTTCTGATAAGGCACTACTTGATAGGCAGGCGATAGAAAGCAATAGCTATTAATACATTCCCGGCGTGCCCGCGCCCTGAGTCACGGTGCTGCAGTGAGCTCAGGGGCCAGGCACGTCCCAGCCCCGCAGACAGGCAGGCCAGCGCTCTTTGGAAACACAACCACGCTCCTCCTCAGGGCCACGGGCACCCACAGCACTAATAACACAGCAGGACCGAAATACTCCCGCAGTAATTCCTTCCCCGCTCCGCCGCGCCGCACAGCCGCAACCAGACTGGGGCTCAGGCTTCAGACAGCCGCGACCGCCGAGCAGATGGAATGCGCGATCCTATTTTGACAGAAATGTAACCCATTTTAAATTAGAAAACACACATGCCTCCGCTTTAAAAAAAATTCTCCCTTTGCAGCGCTGAAACCCTTTCTGAATAAAACCTGGTTTCAGCTTACTGCTGCTGCCAGTCTGTCTCCCAACATGTGAAACGAGAGGAGTCACAGAGGCTGTGAAAACATTAAACAGACAGCACAATGATTAACAGGAGGGAGATGGAGAATCCCCTTTCACAAGTTTTAAATTTAAATGGAGAGCTCCCAAGTGCCATATTTAGAGGAGTAGGTCAACAAGACAAGCAATGCACTGTTTTGTCTGCAGGAGAGAAACCTGGTCCAGGGCCAGGAAAGCCACTTACACTCACCCTGGAGGACACACTCCAGAGGCTGCAAATAACCTCATTAATGGATCTTCTCAGCAGAGAACTCTAAAATCAATCGCTCAGATTTGGGTAAATTCTCTCTTTGCCATAAGTTGTGAACCGTCCCCTCATCCCCTGTGTGAGCACCAGCCTTTGCCCCACAGCACCAACATTCCCCAAAGAATGTTCCAGCATCTCTCTGCAATTAGCATCCACGTGACAAAGCCACTCCAAAACAGTGCAGTGACTGTGTTGTCTTCTGACCACAACCAAGTCTGTCTCCTCAAGCTAAAAATGGGTATTTTTGGGGGGAGAATAAATACACCACCCAAGTGGCTGCAACAGAAAAGCCCCACTTGACCAAAATCAGTTTGGTGAGAAATGCAGGTAAGACTGTGGCTTCCAGGTGTTCATCCCAAAGGTTTTCCTTGTCTCCATCTCATCCGCCTGCAGACATTCCTCGTGTCTCATGAGCTGCACTCATGCTTGCCCATGGCAAGGGGTCGGATGAGCTCTAAGGTCACCTAACCCAGCTCAGAAATACCTGCTGTAACTCAAAGCAGCTCCTAAGCCCTTCCCAGTGAGCTGGGATAAAGCTGTGAAAGTGAGCCCAGCTCCTGCCACCACGGGGCCAGGCTGATCCTGTCCCCAGCACAGCCCAGCAGGGACACAGCCCGGTAATGCCATTAGTGGGTGACATAAGCACACAGGAGAGCAGAGAGCTCTGGGGACACTGCCAGCACAGCACAGCTCACACACACTCAGCAGCCCTTCACAGCACGCCAGGAGCAGCTGGGAGGGATTTAAATCCCATCCCATCCCAGCCCTGCCATGGCAGGGACACCTCCCACTGCCCCAGGTGCTCCCAGCCCAATGTCCAACCTGGCCTGGGATCCAGAGGACCTCACTCCCTCCCAATGAGGAATTTCCTCCCAGAATCCAACCCAAACCAGCCCTTTCAGAGCCAGGGCAGCTCACACGTCCCCCAGGCCCCACACTTTGAGTCCCTGCTCTTTCGCCAGAGGGCAGAGTTCATTTGTCATCAAACCTACATGGGGACAGACACACCCTGCCCTTTAAATGGCACAAAGTGACAAAGGCTTTTGAAGTACACCGACTGAATGAAAGGGTAAGTTAGATTAGAAAACTGGTTTTTAAAAATATTCCCCAGGTGCAGCTTCCCCTGCAGTGCAAGGGCACTTCACTAAACCCATCTCTCCTGAAGAATTTGGCTCACCTGTCTGAAAAAATACTGCACATACTGGGTTAAACCCCACTGGGGCAAGCAGAAACGGCATTTTTTGTATTTTACAAGCAGATCTCACTTCCCAGGACACGTCTGTCCCCACGTGTAAAGGCTCTGGAGCACCAGACTGCAGGAGTGGGATGTGGGTTTAGTCTGTGCAAGGGAAAACCAGACACAGCCTGAACACAGGGCTCTTGTTTCACCCTGCACCTTCCCACAGGCAGCACTTTGTGTTACCACCTCATTCACCAAAAATCCCCCAGAATAAAAAAGCCATTCAATGCCACAAAGTGGGCCAGGCTCAGCTCAAAATGGGATAAGAATCAGCAGTTCCCTTAGGCCTGCTCTGGTTTGGTATGGCGCTGAAAACACTCCTGTCAGAAACTCACCTAAACAGCTGTGCCTGGTGTGCTTAAATGGAACTGCAGCCTGTCACCAGTGCAGGTAACAGAGTCCCAGCAAACAGCTTAAAGCAGGCAACTACATCTCCTCAGAAACATCCCTGATTTTACCCTGTTCTGAAGGTAGTTTCCTCCCAAGTCAGCATATCCTGTCAAGATCTATCTATTAAGAATCAAGAAAATTCAAATCGACTTCTAGGTCAAAAAATCCTCTCAAAATGAACATTTCCCGCTGCAAGGAGTGAGAGGTCCCCCACAGCAGTGCCAGTTTCTCTCTTCCAGGCTGTGCCAGGGGAAAATCCACCAGCAGCAGCCAACAAGAGCTCATGGGCTACACTGGAAGTGCCAAAGGATTCTGCCTACAACCCCTGCAGGAGGCAAAGCCGACTCCAAGAACTAAAACCAGCCCCAGTTTTGTTCTCAAACAGCTTTCCCATACCTCACGGCCAACACAAAGCTCAGAGAACTTTCCTGATAAAAGAGCCTGAGAGTGCCAGCCTTGAGGCACAGCCCGGGCACCAGCAGAAGTGAGCAGAGCTGCTGGGGCTCTGCATCTCCCAGCTCTGCTGAGGACAGCCCTGGTTACCTGGGGCCAGACTCACACACCAGGAACATCACACCTGGGTAACGGGGAGCCCTGCCAGCCCAGCTGCACCCCACAGCAGAAATATTTCCCCTTTACACAGGAGCAGGGGCAGAGTCCAGCTGCCACAGGAGCAGCACAGCTCCTGCCTGCCCAGGGCTCCATCAGCTGCAATTTCCGAGCTCTCGGGCAAGGCCCCATTGATCTGTGTGCTGCCATTTATTAAAGCATCAGGAGATGCCAGGGTGATAAACCTGGCATGAGTAAAGCACACAGGGACCAGAGCACCAAAGCCCAGCCATGGTCAGCCAGCACGAAAGCATCAGGAGACGTCAGGGTGATGAAACCTGGTGTGAGTGCTGCATCAGGGACCAGCCCCGAGCACACGGGGAGGGAAGGGAGCGCCAAACCCCGGTGAGTGGTGCAAACAGGATCAGCCTCAGATGCCCCAGCATGTGCTTGCTAGCATTAATATTTAAATACTGACAAAGTACTCCATAAGTTGCTTCTACACAAAAGGTCATGTGAACTCCAAGCAGATAAGCAGAGTGCTTAACTGTGTAATTATGTCTGCACATCAGCTCAGGATACTGAACTCCCAGGCCTGCACTGAACCTGCACTCTTTTAAATATTTTTAATTGCTACATTCCAAAGCGATAAAGCATTAACTCTCCTTTCTACGGAGCCTGAAAATTACACTGCACCTGTAAACAGGCTGCACCACAAAGCTTCTGCTGCACCACAAATTGCCAGTTGTGCTTCTTCAGCTTCACCCCACAAACAAGCTCTAATTCCACTTAACTAAATGCAAATGAATCACAGAGAGATTTTTTTTTCCAAGAACAAACACATTAGCACGAGCCTGAATAAAGCTTCCTGGAACCAAACTCGCTCCGAGGAACAACCCCAGCCAGGCCAGGAATGACATTGGAATATTACAGTGCAGCGGGTGCTTGAGGATGCCACGGCAAAGTCACCTCAGGGAGGGGGGACAGGGCAGAACTGCCCCAGCCAGAGCAGCAGCAGCACTGGGAAATTCTGCTGATGGGTCAGGGCACCGGGAAGAGCCTGGCTGACAAACTGCTCTGTGCCCTTGCACAGGGCACAGTCAGGACGCAGTGCCACAGAATTCCTGTTCGTGCACAAACTCTCGTGTGCCCCCAGCAGCACCAGGCTCTTCTTCTGTGAGTGACCTTGAACCTTTAAAGGGTTAAAAACAGGTTATCAAACACCTGGTTTTCATGTCACCCCTTTGGTTACTAATGTGCATTTGTCAGCACACCGGGGCTATAAATCACTGCTAACATTGATGCTGCTGCACAGCCAGCAAGAGGTGCTGCTGCTGAATTAGCAAACCCCAGCAGCATCCTTCAGTGCCACGACAGAGGGGTCAGCCCAGAGCAGGAGGAGGTACCTGCCCTCTCTGCTGCTGCCAGGCCAGGAGCAGGTGTTCCACGTGCACTGGGTCACCCCACAGAGCCCCACTCCTCCTCTCCCAGAGGAAAACCCAGCCACTCAACAGAGCTGGCAGCACCCACAGGGAAAGGAGTGTTGACACAGCCTTGAACAAGCTCAGCTGTCACTGACTCCCGAGCTTGTTCAGATATTCATTTAATAATCACAGCTCATTATGCCAGGGCAAGTGCTCAGGTGTCCCTTTGTTCCTTGCACAATGCTTTCCGCTAATTATACGGCAGCTTTGGTTTCTCTTAATTAAACAAAACCGAGCACCACTTTTCCCAGGGGAGAGGGGATTGGTAGGAGTTTTCACAGGGTTTTGTAGCTGCTCATCCCCATCACTCCCCCCCAGGTGAGGACCATCAGCAGGTGATCCCCATCACCCCCCTTCCAGGTGATGCCCATCACTCCCATCACCTCCCCCAGGTGAGGACCATCATCACCCCCTCCAGGTGAGGACCATCAGCAGGTGATCCCCATCACCCCTTCCAGGTGATGCCCATCACCCCCATCACCTCCCCCAGGTGATGCCCATCACCTGATCCCCATCACCCCCTCCAGGTGAGGCCCCTGAACCATGGGGATCCCACTCCTGGGGCTGCAGCTCCAGCTCTGCTCACAGCACCACCAGGAGCCCCACTGGTGGTTTCCCAGTAACTCCAGGTGCCCCTTCCCTGAATTCCAGGCCCAGCTGAGGGGATAACACACCTGAGAGCGAGCAGAGCCCTCCCCAGCTGCTCCCCCAGAGTTACAGCAATAAGCAGGTGCCTTTCCCCTGCAGAGGCCACTGTCAGAACTCTGAAGGTCCATTTGCAAAGGTCTGACCCAGAGAAAATAAGTTTTTTTGCAGAACAACAAACCAACCCTTCCCCAATCACCTTCTCAAGAGAGACCAAGCAGTGAGTATCTCACAGGTACAGACACAACTCCCAGCTCTGCTGAAGAACACATTTCCTTACCTCAGTTCAGGTCCCAGACACACATTTATGGTGTCAGGATGTACTCTGCAATCTCAGAGGCACGGGCAGTGGGAGCTGCTGTGGTCCCAGTGGGATTGAGGACATTAATTAAGATCTTTCCTGTAAATGCTGGTGGATGAGGCACCTCCCCTGACCTTCATGCCCCACAGAAACCCACATCCAACTTTCCAGCCTGCCCTCCTGCTAATGCCAGGCATTTGTCTCACTATGCAGAGCACTGAACAGGCTGCTCAGATGATTTTCCAAGCACCAGCAGCGCCAGCTGGAGCTGGCAAAACCAGGTAGTTCCACTCCCAGGTTCTGGATAACTGTGGAACTGGTAATAACTAACACGGTTTTTACTCTCTGCTGCTTTTTGCGGCTTCCCTCCATCACAAACCAGTAATAAGGCAATTCCTATCAGGAGGTAACTACCACCTTCACCTGGAGGAAAACCCCCCAAAGCAGGAGGAAAACCCCCCAAAGCAGGCTGGATTAGGTTTCTCTGCCCCCCGCAGGACACAGGCTGGGTGAGGAGAGGAGAGAGGGATGAGGTTTCCCAAACAGGCAGCCCTTGTGCGCTCCTTTCACCAGGATCTCTGAAGCTGCCGCTGGCAGGGATCCCACCCTCTGCCCCTCCTTCCAGCAGAACAGAGACCGGCCTCATCCCAAACACCCACCGGCATGGCTCTGTCCCCCACAGAGAACATTAAAAGTTGCTATTTGATGAGATGCTGGAGTGATCACACAACCAAGCTATGTAATAAACACGGGAAGTAAGTTTACTATGGGGAAAAATCCCTGTTTCTACAGGATCTTGCTGAAAGGAATTTCCCTGCACATATTTCAGAGTAACTTCAGCTCTCAAAGGTATTGAGACTGCTCCAACCTCCTCTGAAGAGAGGGTTTATTGGAAGTGAAAAATCTCCATGTCTACTCAAAACCAAACACAGGTGCTGCCAGGCTTTGTTTGAATGTAATTACCGGGCTAATTTGAGAATAACAAACAGCTCTAAAGTACAGGACAGCTAATGAACACGGAGCAGTGCCAGCCCACGCATGACAAATCCTCATAACAGGCTCATGAATCACTGCTGAGCCCCGTGGATCCTGGGAGCTGTCATCAGCCAGGGGAGCAGCTCCAGGTACCATCCTCAGAGCAGGATTTCAGAGATGGCCAGGCACCATCCTCAGAGCAGGATTTCGGAGATAGCCACTATCTCAAAGGGCTGCTGATAAAATCCAGCGCCTGGCATTCACCTCCCTGTGCCGCTATTCCCCGCAGCCAGCGGCGAGCCCAGCAGAGGAGCACAGGGACAGCTCGGGATGGGGAAGCATTCACTAACAGGCACAATTAACGATAATTTACCGCGCCAACAGCTTCCAAACGCGGCTTTCTCCAGTTACAAAAACCTCCTCCCTGAACTAAAGTCATCCGCGGGGATGAATGAAGTGAAAATAAAGACCGACAAAGCCGGTTAAAGGCAGCTAAAACCAGCCTGAATTTTGGAAGCCGGACAGAAGGGGCAGAGAACTGCACCATAAAACAGAGGTGCATTTCCAGAGGTTCTGCCTGGTCCAGCTCGGCATTCCAGAGGGGATGAGCGGCATCCACAGCCGCGTGCTCACCAGCTCCCTGCCCACTTTCCGAGCAATTCCTCCATCAAAGCGCTCCGGTTTCACATCAGTCCCTAGCGCGGAACCCGCTGCTGCCCGTGCCCCGCGCACGGACCGAGCGAGCCCCGCGGCGGCTCCGCACCGGCTCCCCAAGGTTTGGGGAAAAACGGCGTTAATGCGTGCGGGAGCCGGGACACAGCGGAGGGCACGGGGAACCGGTGGGGTCAGCCGGAGCGAGAGGAGCTCGGGGCCGCTCAGCCCCGCTCCTCCAGCCCCGAGCACCGTCCCGAGCTCGGATCCCTCCCACGGATCCCGGGCTCTCCCTGCCCCGCGAAGTCACCGCGGCTCCCCGAGCTCTCCGCTCCCCGCCAAGTCCCCGTTCCCGAAGGGGAGCCGGGATCCTCCGTGCTCTGCCCCTCCGTGCTCTGCGCCCCGAGAACCGGACCCTGTGTTCTCGGCCCCTCCAAACGCTGGGACCCCTGAGCTCTGCGCCCCGAGAGCCAGACCCTCCGTTCTCCGCCCCTCCAAACGCCGGGACCCCCGAGCTCTGCCGCAGCCCAGGACACGGGACCTCCCCGTGCTCTGCCCCGCCGGGATCTCCGTGCCCTGTCGCACCCCGGGACCCCCCAGCCAGTCGGGGGCCGTGCCCCGGCACCCACCGCGCTGCCCCCGATGACCGCTTCGTGCTTCTTCAGCCGGGACTTGAGGCTCTTCATGGCGCGGCCGGGGCGGGGGGCGCGCACCGCACCGGCCCCGTCGCGCTCCCGCCGCCGCCGCCACGGCCGGGACGCGCCGGCTCCGCCCCGCCCACCCGCGCCGCGGCCAATGGCGATCCGCCCTCGCGGGCGCTGCGGCCAATCAGCGAGCGGGGCGGAGGGGAGGGACTTCCTCGTGGCGGAGGGGCGCTGGCGGCGCGGAGCCGCCCGGCCGGCAGGGGGCGCGCTGCGGGCGGGGCAGGCGCGCGGCGGGCGGGGCGGCGCTCTGGCCCGGGGCGGCCCCTCAGGGCACCACAGAGAGGGCGCGGCTGCGGCTCCGGGGGCTCGGGGATAACCGCCGGGAAAAGCACCGGGAAAAGAGCCGGGAAAAGCACCGGGACAGGTGCACCTGGTGCCGGGGGGACATCGTCTCTGTCCCTCCACGTACAGAGCTCCCGTGGCTGAGAAGGAAGCTCGGAGCGCTGCCGCTCACCTGCTCACCGAGCCAGTGGCCGCCGTGCAAACAGTCTCTGCAATGAACGCGACCTGTGTGCACAAAGGAACGAAGGGGTCACGCCGCAGAGGCCCGAGCTGGGCACAGGCAGCAGTTTAAACAACACAATGAATTCCAGCCTCGGCGTGAGCATGTCCGAGCTTCAGTTCAGTTCTGCTTGTCCCAACTCTTATTTACTGTCCCTTTCTCACCCCATCTTCCCCACAGCCCCACCACACTGCACTGATGACAGAAGGTTTTAAAGCTTATCTAACATTTATTTAATTACAGCCCATGGGTTGGGTTTAAGACCTTGCTTATTAGAGCTGGAACGGGGCTGTTTGATCAATGGATCTCAAATATAAGCAAGGCTGGAGGTAAATGTCGCTGCCTTTTAATCAATCTGGCCAAGCCCCGTTCAAACACTTGGGTTACTCCATAGGTGGCCTGTTCAGAAGGAAAGGAAATGGTGCTGATAAAAATGAGCTCATTTTGTGCAGAGCGGGGTGGTTGGGGAGCCCAGTGAGCTCCGGGATGGAATCCTTCCCTTGGGCACTCTGACCCCTCATCCCGCACGGATTAATCCCACGTTTGGGCTCTCTGGAGACTCACTGTGTATGCCCCCAAACACCATTTAAAGTTTGTGGTGTTTTTCTCCCTGAAGAGCCATGTTTCAGGCAGTGTCTGTCACCAACAGAACTTCAGCCTGTCCTGGAGCAGAAGCCACAGCTCCAGACACCTCTCACCAAAGGTTTACCAAAAGTTTCAGCTTTACGAAAATATTGTCACATTCCCAGGGCCAAGCTAACACCAATAGCTTTCCCCTTTTCCCACCAAATCTGTGCTGTTTAAAGGAAGCTCCTTCTGAGTCATTCCAGTTCGAGGGAAAGCAGAATCTTAAAAATAACTCCTTGCTCTCGGGTCAGTGCCGAGAAGCTGCACGGAGCGGTTCCAAGGGCTCGGCCAATTCCGGAGCCAGTCCCTGTCCCCCGATAATCACACACATCCCAATGTGTGCCATGGCCCAGCCAGCGGAGCCAGGGCTCTGCTGAGGGCTCACACTGAGAGGGTGGCACTGGGAGGGTGGCACTGGGAGGGTGGCACTGGGAGGGTGGCACTGAGAGAATGGCTCTGAGAGGGTGGCACTGAGAGGATGGCACTGAGAGGGTGGCACTGGGAGGGTGGCACTGAGAGAATGGCACTGAGAGGGTGGCACTGAGAGGATGGCACTGAGAGGGTGGCACTGGGAGGGTGGCACTGAGAGGATGGCACTGAGAGGGTGGCACTGAGAGGGTGGCACTAAGAGGATGGTACTGAGAGAGTGGCACTGAGAAGGTGGCACTGAGAGGGTGGCACTGAGAGGGTGGCACTGAGAGGATGGCTCTGAGAGGGTGGCACTGAGAGGGTGGCACTAAGAGGATGGTACTGAGAGAGTGGCACTGGGAGGGTGGCACTGGGAAGGTGGCACTGAGAGGATGGCACTGAGAAGGTGGCACTGAGAGAATGGCACTGAGAGGGTGGCACTGAGAGGATGGCACTGAGAGGGTGGCACTGAGAAGGTGGCACTGAGAGGGTGGCACCCAGCCTTGGGATCCAGCTGCATCCCCCTGTAGCCCATCCCAGGGCAGCGTGTCCCGGGCACACCGCAGTCCTCTCTGGGCAGCTCAGTGCAGGGTAGAGCCCTCAGCCCGAGCAGCTGGAGCAGAACCTTCCCCTTTTCCCCTGCTGTCAAAGCAGGAAGTTCCCTGTCTGAGCACCATCTCCAGCCCGATGTGTCAGCCCAGGACAAGATGTTTCACGCTGAGTTTCTGGAGCCTGAGTTGTTGGTGTGAGTGGCAGCCCCGGGAGCCCAGCTAACCAGCCTCACCTCAGTCCCCAGACCAGGCCGGGCTGTTCCAGTGCAGTCCGGGCAGATTCCACGGCTGGCCCTTCCCTCACCACACTGCCAGGGCTATCCCTCATTCTGGACACTTCTGCAGCCTTTTCCTCCAGACTTCTCACATTGCTCTTCAAATTAATTCAGGCTGCTGCTGTTAAGATTCTTGGCGTGCAGTTCCCACTACATCACCCCTCTAGATGATTAGCTAGGTGATTTATCATGGAATCATAAAATTCTGGAGTGCTTTGGGTTGGAAGGGACCTTAAAGGCCATCCAGTTCCAGCCTGTGCCAGGGGCAGGGACATCTTCCACAGACCAGGTTGCTCCAAGCTGCTTTTTTGTTCCTGCTCCCTGATTTTGTCTCGCTGTTGCCATCGCTCCATTCCTGGTTCTTGGCTCCTGTCCCTCATTGTCTGGCCAGACGTTCTCGCAGCTCTCTTGGAAGTGAGACGAGCCAGGACAAGCCAGCCCGCTGTGGTTTGTGTTCCCAGTGCGTGGGCACCCAGAGCAGAGCACAACCTGAGGCTGGGGAGATAAGGTCACTTTGTGATTTCCAGACAGAAACCTGGAGCTCCTGCTGGAGATCTGTTCCCCGCTCTCCCTGTGTGTGATTTTCCCCTCCGGAGCGCAGGTTTCCTTGGAGCAGGGGCTGACACTGCACATCCCTGAGCACTGACTCAGGCCTGGTGGCTGCTGTGCCTCAGCAGTTCCGTGAGCAGAGCGGGGCTGGCGCCTGAGCTCGGCCAGCAGCTCATCCCAAACCACGGCCCCGCGTGTGCTCACAGCTCATCTTTGTGACAGCCTTCGCTTACAGCAGCACAACAAAGGCAGATTTATCCCCGCAATGCTCGCCCGATAAGTGCCGAGTTAATGGCACACGAAATGTGCTGGCTGGTGCTCTGCAGGCCTGGGATCTAATTAATCTCTGGCAAGTTCCCCTGAAATAGAAGCGGTGCTGGCCTGCACATGCAGCAGGCGAGACCAACTAATTGGAGCCAAACTGTACAGCGAGGCAGGAGGAAGGAATTGCTGCAGCACCGTGGGATTTCCAGAGTTACAGTGCCAGAGCCGTGTTTCTGCTCCAGTAGAAGAGCATTTGTGCCATTCTCTCACCCCAGCCAGACCCCAGAGAGCTTTGGAATCATCACAAAATCACAGAGCTAGCTGGTCACACACTCCACAAAATGAGGTGGAACCGAGGCCCATATCCATAGGGATGTGACTCCAGGATCCACCTGAGCTCAGTGACACCATCCTGCAGCCACACAGGAGCTGGGGAGCCCCCTGTGCACAAGCCATGGCCACATCTGTCCCCAAAAAGAGCTCAGCAAGCTCTGGCTCTCAGCAGTTTCGTACGACAGAGAAGCAGATCAGTGTGAATATGTTCCACTTCTCCAGGGGGTTCATTTATCAATCCATTTGTAACAGGACATAAAAATCAAACCCCAGCACAACTGAAAGGGAAACATGCTCCTGGCTTTCTATTTCCACCTGGGTCATTAAATTACCCAGCCACCTCCTGCATCACTTGCTGCCTTAATCATGCGGATAGATTAATCCCCATGCCAGGCACACACAGAGGACAATATAATTTTATCTCCCTTTGCTCTGGAGCCCAGGAGGGGTCCCAGTCTCCACTGCAAGGATAGAGGGGCCTTGGGGTGTCTGCCACCCCCTGGGTGCAGGGTCCCCAGCAGGACACACAAGTGTGATCCGGGTCCCAGGGTCACACCAGGGATGTCCCAGCAGCAGCAGTGACCACATGGGCAGGAGCACACACACGGTCACTGCCCTGGAGCCTGCCTGGCTCCCACCTTCCCCAGGGCAGCTCCTTCCCATCCCCAGGTGTGCCTGCCCAGCCAGGTGTGCACAGACCTGCACTGCTGGGTGGGGAGGGGACACGGCCCCAGGGACGTACAGACAAGCGGTGGGAAGGTTTAACAACTCATAGCCAAGGCAAACCAATGTCCAAGCTCCAGGGAATTATATCCATGGAATTATAGAATTCTTAAGGCTGGAAAAGACCTCTAAGTGCATCAAGTCCAGTTGTCAACCATGCAACACCACCATGCTCAGCACTAAACCTCTTCCTTGAAAGCCATATCCAAGTGTTTTTTTGAACACTTCCAGGGATGATGACTTCACCACTTCCCTGGGCAGCCTCTTCCAAAGATTGGTAACCCTTTCAGTGAAGAAATTTTTCTCAATATCCAACCTAAACCTCTGCTGGCACACCATGAGGCTGTTTGCCCTTATCCTGTGGGTTGTTCCTGGGAGAAGAGCCCGATGCCAAATCACTGCCACCTCCTTTCTTCTCACTCCTTTCACCCCCACCTTGTGCTGTGTTCCCAGCAAGGGAGGAGGAAGGGAGCACGTTTAGACGGCAACCTGCGCTCAGCAGTGTTTGCACACTGAGCTCTGAGCCCGCCTGGCCTGAGGCCGAGCTGGGGACAAACAAAGCGCGTGCCAAGCTCTGGGGAGCCGGGCGAGTGCCCGGTGCCAGCTTGGCTGCGGTCCCTCGCTGCCGCAGAGCGGTGCCCGACAGGCACAGGCGGCGCTCGGGCCGTGCCCAGAGCCAGCGTGTGCGCCATCCGTGCCTGGCAGGAGCTCCGGAGAGCCGCGCTGCGCCGGTGCCCGTCCCGTGCCCGCCCGGCGGGGCAGCCTGGGAGCGGCAGCGGCTGGCAACGGCTCCCAGGGCTGTTCGTCAGGGCACAAGTGGGTGCAGAAACCGGGGCTGCTGCCTGCTGCCCTGAGAGCCGGCAGAACACGCTGTCCTGAGCATTCACTGCGGATTGTAGCACATCCCGAAAGGAGAAAACGCCCCAAAGGAGGGGAAGCTGTTTTGGCAGCAGGAGAGGGTAAAGTTCAGGTTGTGGATGAAGACTGAAAACAGCTTTCGGGGGAGTGGTGAATTTAATTTTCTGAACTGCAGTGAACTCTTGTTCCAGATGCCAGGAAAAAGGTTTGGAATGTCACTGGGGAAGGTGAACGTCTTTCCTGGGAGCTCCAAGCCTTGCTGAGCACTTCCAGCTGCTGAGAGGAAGCAAATTCACTCTCAAGGGACAGCCAGCAAGCCCGTGTTCGCTGTGGTGGCAGGATCTGTGGTAAATGGTGTTAATTAAGCAGCACATTCCAGCAAGTGTAAGGGAGCTGAGTTCCCAAGTGAACCGAGGGCAGCATGTCCCACACAGACTGAGCTGTGTCACCGTGCTCTGGGCACACCCGAGGGTGGGAACAGAATTAGAAACAGAAGTGGGTGCAAGAGCAAAAGCTTCTCACGTTCCCATCAGGACATTGCTGCCAATAGGTTCTGGTTCCCCTCGCCTCAAACAGAAGTGGGGTTTGCTGCTGCCTGGTTTATCAGCATGGGCAGGCAGGATTTCCATGGGATTATGCAACTCCTGGGACATGGAGGCAAAAGGGACCTCGGACCAGGGCTCCTGGGGCTGCACCAGCGGACAGAGCAGTGTCAGGAGAAACTCTGATCTCCTCTGGACTGGTTTGATCCCAGAGATAAAGCCTAACCATGGACTATGGTAAATGGGAGGACAGACTAACAGCAGGGATAAGGAGAAGTGATAAGGAGCCAAAGGAATGTAAAGATCAAAAGGAACTTAAGCAGAGCTGAATGCCTTCCTGCACAGAGCAGTCTGGCCAGGGAGTGACCATGCTGCAGTTTAACTGTTTCATTTGCAGCAAAAGAGAGAGAAAAACGGGACTCTGTGGCAACGGAGCGTGCAAATCCATCAGAGCACTGGCAGAGCTGCAGACAGGTCTTCAGGGAGACAATGCTCTATCTGTGGGGAGCCAGCCCAGCTCAGGATAAAACATCTCAAATAGCTGCTGTCATCAGCACATCTCCCCCGTCCTCACGGATGGGCTGCGCTGGAAACCAGAGCTCCCAGGCAACCACAGCACACTTTCCAAAGCTTTAGAGTCAGTAGCAAAGGCAAAGCTCTTCCTAAGCTTCTTATCCCTGTGTGTGTGTGATGGCTGGGGTCGGACCATCAGCAGCTCGGAGCCTTGTGTAGGCTCAAGTGGATCAACAGTGAAACTGGAGCCTGGTGACCTTCAGTAGCTCCCTCACCCTGCGTCTCTTCTTGGGAACTCCTGTCAGCACCGGAGATCCTGGATTCATTTTTAGGGTGATGAGGAGCAAAGCCAGCAGGGTCCCAGGTTAGCAGCCATCCAGGCATGCAGGATTTTCAGTGTAATAATAGCAACCCCAGTGTCTCCCACAGTAATCCCAAGCAGCAGCGTCTCCTGAAGCCAGAGAAGCCCCACACAGCTCCCCGAGCCTCGCAAATGAGCTCCATTATCTTGGCCGGGCCTTCCCTCTCTCCATCTGCTCTGAGCAGTGGGAAACCAGCGGGGTTTGAGCTCCTGCCTGCTCCAGGGAGCAGCTGAACCTGCAGCAGCCAAACCAGCCTGGCCTCACAGAACAGAGGCTGGGCATGGACAGCCCCGGGGTGGCACGGGAGAGCAGGGTGACCTGGGCCTGGCACACGACTGTCACTCGCACCAGTCACTGCACCCCCGAGCTCACGGCACTCAAAATAAATCCTGTGTCTGCTGGTACTGCTCTCCCTTGGATGCTGGCCGATGGCAAACGGGGCTGAGTTTCCTGTGAATAGGATTCGTTCTGGAAAGGAGCTGCCCCTCCTGCTGGGCAGCAATCTGTGCGCAAATCCCGGAGCCGATCTCGCCATGGGCTGAGGCCTCAGCCCTCGGAGCAGTCCTGGGAGAGGGGCAGGCACTCGGTGTCCTAATTCCAGCGGCACCCACAGCTTGCAGGACAAAGCCTCGGGCTGCCCGAAATACCTGCTGGATGGCTTCGGCAGCTGGGAAACCTGAGCCGGCCCCTGCTGAGCTATTCATGGGTGGCTTTGCTCAAAGTCTCATCATCTCAGGAGAAGGCAAAAAATACCCGTGGGCAGAGCACCCAAACAGCCTGGCAACCTGTCTGGGAGCGCTGTGCCGTGCCCTTTTGGTGTGGTGAGTGGCACCAGACACTGCCCCAACATCAGCCCCTCCAGCGTGCCAGGGCGGTGTCTGCTGTGGGGCATCCCACTGGGTATGCTTCCCTGCCATGGGGCATGCCATCTGGGAATGCTTCCCTGGCTGGACATCCCACTGGGAATTCTTCCCTGCCATGGGGCATCCCACTGGGAATGCTTCCCTGGCATGGGGCATCCCACTGGGAATGCTTCCCTGGCTGGGCATCCCACTGGGAATGCTTCCCTGCCATGGGGCATCCCACTGGGAATGCTTCCCTGGCATGGGGCATCTCATTGGGAATGCTTCCCTGCCATGGGGCATCTCACCAGGCTGAACCCCCAGCTCTCCCAGCCTGGCTCCTTAGGGGAAGAACAGGAGGAACCTGAGATACTTCAGAAATACTAACTCTGAAAACTTGGTAAAAAAGGGCCAGGACAAAGCAAGCAGGGAAAAGTACTGAAACCAGGGAGCGAGCAGTCAAACACAAGGTAACATTCAGTGTTTAAAACTCAAAAGCTCAGGAGATGATGCCCAGGCAGGAAAAACCAAACCCCCAAGAAATGTCCTTTCAGAGTCCCCTATCTGGCCAGCCTGGCCGTGTCCCCTGCAGCCCCCTCGGTCCCTGCCTCTCTGTGACACCAGGCCCTGGCAGTGCCGTGCCAGGAGCAGCCTGGGCAGGGCTGCTTGTGCTCACACCAAGGAGCTGCTGCTGTGCTGTGTCCTCAGCAGAGCCTTCCAGGCTGCTGCACACTCCATGTGCTGCTGGTTCCAGCTGCTCTGCACCTGGGCATTCTCGTGTTTGCACCGAGGAGGGAAAGAAAATGCCTTGGATTTTAAATAACAGCTTAAATCCTGGAGCATGCGACCCAAACTTTGGGGAGGACAGCCTGTTGCCAAGCCACCCTAATCCCAGCCTTTTCCTTCTCTTTGTTTAGCATTCCTCTAATGGAATTTGGGCTACAGCTAATGCTGATTAACATTTCCATGTTAGTTATTTCACATAATCTCTTCTCCAGCTGCGGCAGAGCCTGGAAACGCACCATTTATCCTTGTTCAGTCTCTGTCTCCCAATCTCTTCCCCGCCAAACCACTGGGACTGCAAGGCTGCTCTGTTTAGCTGCCCCTAACATGGATCAATTCCTGAATGCAGGGATGGTGTCCTTTTCCTCGAAACCTGCAGGTGGATAACAAGACTGTGATTGCAGGCTGACCCTGAGGTGGGAGCAGGGCTGCGGGGAGGCAGCAGCACACACACAAGGCTGAGCAGGACATTTCTGTGGTGAGGCGCTGGTAACTGCCAGCCCAGAATAATCCAGCTAATTTTACACCTGCACTCATCCTTCCCTGCGGGATTCAGCGCCAGAGACCTAAAATTAGGGCAGGTTGCAGACACAACCCCTAACATGTTAAAAGTAGAAACATGCCAGTGGATGCAGGGCTCTCATCCCAGCGCTCCCACTCGGGCCAGGGGACATTCCAGACACCACTGGGGCACCTCCCAGCTTTGGTTACAGCCCCTGGCTGCCACACAGCGGGCAGGAGGTGCTGGGGTGGCACACAAGGTGCCACACTCTGCAGGTCACCCACCAGAACTTCAGTCACCGGTGGCACAGCCGGGCAGAGCTGCCGTGCCCCAGCACTCCTGCAGCCTCCAGCACTGCCCTGGGCATGCAGGAGCTGAGCGTGGAGCAGAGGTGGCAGGTGACAAGCCAACCCCTGACAGCCCTCTGTCCTGCTGCACCTTCTCCTTCCAGCACCGACCCTCACCTCCGCCTGCCTCAGTTTCCCCTGCTCCTGGAGTACTGATCCCATCTCCTCAGAGGACTGGCTGAGGAATCAGTTTGGGATTATTCTGGCATAACTGTTTTCCCTCTCATTAAAAAAAAAAAATCATTTTTGGTGACACAACAGTTGTTAATTAAAATTATTTTTTCTCTATCATTAATTCCTCACGGGTGAAAAAAATATCATGGATATGTGTGACTGCGTCTGTTTGCAGGATACAATCAGAGCCTACTGTGATGTTGGCTCTACGGAGGAACCAGCGTTTTCTTTGCCCAGACCTGCGGGCAGGTGAGGCAGCAGCTGCCGCACAGGTTCGGCTGGGGCAGCCACACCGCAGAGCAAATCACAGATCACGGGGAACAGCTCCTGCTGGGAAACCCCGAGAGACAAAGGATCACGAGGGGCTCCTCCCCGGCCGCTCCCAAGCGCTAATTGCCGAGCCGCTGGACCACGAAAGGATGGCCCGGGCCACTCATTATCCCTCCTCCTCCTCGGAGCATCACCTGCACCTGCGGCCGGGTTCGAGCGCAGGCTCGGGGCTGTCGGGTCAGGGCTCCCCGCACAGGTCTGGGTGTGGTGCCGATACCTGCCCTGCCCTGGGCTGGGCTGCCAGCGGCAGGAGGAGCTCGGCCAGCCCTGCATTCCTCGCTCCCGGCATCACCACGCGCTGAGCCAGCCAGGGAGGAGCAGGGAACATCGGCACAGCCCAGTGGCTGCCGTGCAGCGCTCTGTTCCGTCCCGCTGCCCCTCGGCTGTCAGCGGGCACTGGCACCTGCCCTGCTGCTGCATGGAACCAAAGGTCCTGGCAAGGGAAGGGCCAACTTGTCCCTAAGCACGGAGCGTCCTCTCAGTGCGGGGAGAGAACAGGGACCGGGGCATCCTCTCAGTGCAGGGAGGGCACAGGGACCGGGGCATCCTCTCAGTTCGAGGGCACAGGGACCGGGGCATCCTCTCAGATCGGGGAGGGCACAGGGACCGGGGCATCCTCTCAGATCGGGGAGGGCACAGGGACCGGGGCATCCTCTCAGTGCAGGGAGGGCACAGGGACCGGGGCATCCTCTCAGTTCGAGGGCACAGGGACCGGGGCATCCTCTCAATGCGGGGAGAGAACAGGGACCGGGGCATCCTCTCAGTTCGAGGGCACAGGGACCGGGGCATCCTCTCAGTTCGAGGGCACAGGGACCGGGGCATCCTCTCAGTGCAGGGAGGGCACAGGGACCGGGGCATCCTCTCAGTGCGGGGAGAGAACAGGGACCGGGGCATCCTCTCAGATCGGGGAGGGCACAGGGACCGGGGCATCCTCTCAGTTCGAGGGCACAGGGACCGGGGCATCCTCTCAGATCGGGGAGGGCACAGGGACCGGGGCATCCTCTCAGTGCAGGGAGGGCACAGGGACCGGGGCATCCTCTCAATGCAGGGAGAGAACAGGGACCGGGGCATCCTCTCAGTTCGAGGGCACAGGGACCGGGGCATCCTCTCAGTGCAGGGAGGGCACAGCTGTTCTGGTGCCAGCTCGGAGCCCCAGCCCAGATAACCCAGCGTGGCTGTGGTACTCGGGCGATGATGCTGATCGCGTTTCCATGGGGAGCTCCATAGAGAGCAGGAGGGGTGCAGAAGGGTGGGAGCTCCAGCACTGGGGCCCTGGATAACGAAGCCCTGCTGTTTCATACGGGAAGGGACGCCGGGTTTCCACTCCCCACCCGGCTGAGGAACAAAAGCAGCGATTGTGGCAGCAGGAGGGGCTGGTAGCGCTCCCGCAGCTGTACAGGGAGGGGATCCCGAGCCAGCTCACACCGCATGGCTCGGGAAAAGCCACTTCCCCCGGGCTGTCACAGGGCTGGCAGCCAGGGCAGCTGCTCAGCACTGTCCCCCAGGAAGGTTCCCCAGGTTCGGGGGTGCCCGTACCACAGCAGGGACTCACGGGCCCACGGCTGCTGTGTCTCAGCAGAGCGTGCACAGGTTTGTGTTTCCCAGCTCCATTAGCTGGCCTAACGAGGTAATGACACCCCTGTCCAGCCCTGGCCTTTCCCAGATCGCTGAGCTGCTACTGAGAGGCTGTTTTAGAGAATAAACTAATTAGCCAGCAGCCTTCACTGCTGCATTGAGCAAGCCCTCAGTGCCAATTACAGGTGAGAGCAGCGGCTGAGCCAGAGCTGCTCCCTGGCCCTGCTGCCCTGGCTGCTCCTGCCAAGGACTGGGACTGGGACTGGATCCCATGGGACTCCCACCCTCCACCCACTCGTGCAGCCAGTGGCTGCTGCCTGGCCAAGGCCTTCCAGACCCTCCAGCAGCTGGTGAAGCCATGGGAATGGGAACCTCATAGTGCCACCCAGCAGCAGGGTCCTCAAGGGGACACACGGCTCCTGGCACCCCCTGCTCATGGCCCAGGGCAGCTGCAGAAAGCTGCTTTACTGCAGAGAAGCTGATTACAGCTCCCTGGCACCCAGGAAGGCCACACAGGCAGCAGAACCCAATGGGGCTGAAGGCTTCGGTGCTGCCTTTGCTCTGGGGGTACCAGCAGGTCCTTGAGGTGATGGGGCAGGGGAGCCTCCTCTGCAGCACTCCCTGCATCTCTCCACCCTTCATCTCATTAATTCCAGTTAATAATTAACAGGAGAGAGTAGGGCAAAGCCTTGGCATAATCCTGGTGTGGCATTGGAGTGCAGAAAGCCCAGTGAGCACGTGCCTATTGCAGGTAACAGGGAGCCCCATGGAGCCTTAATGGGCTTTGGGACCCGTTAGCTCCTTATCCCCTGCAATAAGCTCCTTGTCCCTTGCACAGAGCTCCAGAAGCCCCAGCAGCTCTGACAGCCCCAGGTCCTTCACTCAGCCATGTCAGGGCTGAGCCCCCAAGACCCCCAGCACAGATCCCTGGGCAGGGCACAGCTCCCAGCACAGCCCAAGGCACAAGGACACAGCACATGGAGGACACAGCCAAGAGGAGACCAGGACATGGTTATGGGGCACTCACCTGTGCAGATGCCATGGCTGAGCTGGGGCAGTGCCACAGGGATCGCTCTGCTCCCCCTCTCCTCTCCTCTCCAGGCTGTCCCGAGGCAGCAGCCCCAGGATGGAGCAGCGCTGGGATTGCGTCTGGCACAGGCGCTGCTGCGCCGGCCAGGCTCGAAAGGGCAGCAGGAAAAGAGGCGAGGAGGGACCCAGCCCTCCGCACCCACGGCACAGGAAACCACCCTCACATCGGGGCAAAGGAAGGAAAGAGGGACACGGCGTGGGGCAGGAGGCACAGCCAAACACTGGGAACAGCACGGCTGGGACGTCAGGAATGGCACAGCTGGGACAGCTGTGCTGGCACAGCATGGCCCTGCCCTCCCGCCAGGGTCACCCCAACAGGGACAGCTCCTCACTGCTCCCCACCAATCCTCTCACATGTGTGAAAGCACCTTTTCCAGCAGGGAGCTCGGCCGGCTGAGCTGCCCAGGCTCTGTCACATCTTGCTGTGCCAGAGACTCCATTTCCAAGAGCCTCCCTCCCTGGGCACGGGGCTGGGCCTCCAGCAGTCCATCCTTGCAAAGATCTCGCTTCCTGCCCTACAAACTCCTCAGGTTCTCCAGGGGGTACAGCCCTGTCTGAGGAACCACACCCAGCCTCCTTGGGGGCCAAGGGCACCAAGAAAGCCAACAATTCCTGCCTCAGGCCAGCCTGGTAGAGCTCACCCTTTCCAGGATAGCTGGAGGGAGCAGAGGCTCCCAGCTCAGAGGGGCAACACAGCACCAGGTGAACTCTCCCTGGGAACCCTGGTTTGCCAGCAGGAGCCCAGGGAGCTTCCCACATAAAACAGAATGACCAGAAGATCCCAACAGGCCTTGGTACAAACCCTGTTCTGTGAGCACGAGCACTGACAGCAAAAGGCCATTTTCACTCTTGGGGTGGTTGGCAAAGGACAAATCCATTGTTCAGATTGGAACGTGATCCTGGCTCCGGGTAATGGCCAGGACAAATGCTGAGAAGTGGCTAATTAACAAGGCTGAGGCGAGCAGGCATGATTGGAGCAGCAGCAGGAGCAGAGGAGCACCCACCTTCCCCCACTGTGCAGCCCAGCCTGGCACTGGGCAGGGAACCCACAGTGCCTCTTTCCCTACTCCCGGCCTGCCCTGACCAGAATTCAGAGCAGGAAGCGCCTCGGAAGGGCCACAGCTGCTCCCAGCCCTGCCTCAGTTCCCATGGCAACTTCCCCTCACCCCATTGCTCAATACTGTCCTTTTTCCATGGAACAGCAGATCCTGCTGCTTTTTCAAACAGCTCCTTATCCAATGGACCATCCCCTCCCCAGCACCGCCGGGGCTGTGCTCAGCACAGGAGGGCACCAGGGCAGGGTGGGACACGGCCCTGCTGGGCTCCCGTCCAGGGAATGTGCCCGGGCAGCCCAGCCCATCCTCACCCCCATGCTGGGACACGGGTGGGACCCTCGTGCCCCTCAGCCCCTGCAGGAAAGGCTCAGTCCCACCCCAGAGCAGCCCTGGCACAGCATGGGTCCCAGCTCCCTGGCCACTGTGGCTTCCTGCAGTAACATCTGTGATTAAAACCTGGTATTTTGCCTGCAAAGAGCAGCTACTCGGAGCCAAGTCATGCAATGCCTTCAAGAGATCCAAACCCCTCATTCCCTTGCTCAGCCTGGCCAGGACACTCACACGACAGAGACCGATGCAAACACAAACACCAGAAACCACATTTGAAATTAAAAAAGTTTATTTGCAGATCTGTAAAACAGCTCTGCCAAAGACCAACATTTCCAAACACTACGAGATGAGAATGCATTTTCCTATCATTAGAATATAAAAAAAAGTCACAGTCCTTCAACTACCCCATGAAAAGCAGACATTTATGAACCAAACATTGAACTTTCAACACCAAAAAGTCACTGGGGTGAGTGAGACAGTCAATAGCACCGAGACAGGTGACACAGCCCTCGTGGTCTGTCATTACTATGGAATAAAGCAGGTTAGCGAGGCTGAGCCTCTGGGGAGAGCAGCCCTACGAGCACTGAGTCCAGACAATGACACACCAGAACACATTCCTTTACATCCCAGCGATGCACACACCGAGCCAGAAACACCACGGAGCTCCCGGAGCTTCCACTGTGGGACAAGAGATTCCAGGGCAGAACAAGGAATCCTCCGGGCTCACGTGGCAGCTGCACTTCACACACACAACTTGAACCACTCTACGTTTACAGGAGCTGTGTGACGGGGAGGTGAAGGACAGGATGCAGGAGTGGGCAGTGGTGCAGGATCCAAGCCGTGCTCCGTGGGTTACACCGCTTTCCGGTGGTACTCCGGAGGGGCCACCTCGTAGTCGCTGGCACTGAACAACGCAGAGGAGTTCTTTGCTAAATATCTACAAAAACAACAAAAGCATTACATTGCTGCTTGCCCAAATCCTCTGTGGTTCAGTGAATGCCCAGACACACAACAGGGTTTGAGAATCTCAGCCAAAAAATCCATTCCAAACGAGCTGCCAAGCACCTCTGGCTCCAGGTGAGCTCTGGCAGCTCAGGATGAACAGGATGAAGCTGTTTGAGGTTCAGGCAGCTGCTGTACCAAGAATCGATCTGGTACTGCTCTACTCAAAGGAGGAGGAACAGAACAGGACACCAGGAAGCTCTGTTTGCACAAACAGGGACCTCGAGGGCTGAGTGAAGGATGGCAAAACAAGGAATGGCCAAAGGTAAAGGTTGTGTGCCATTAATTCTCATGGGATGGGTTCAGGATTTCTGCTCACTGGGTTCACATTTCTACCTCACAGCCAGAGCTCTCCAGCACCTGCATTTAACCCAGACTGCCCCAAAGGACCAGGGCTATCCCTGGGCAGGTTTTCCCTGGCCACCAGGCTGACTCCTGTCAAGCCCTGCTTCAGAGCTGTCTTGAATTTACTGAGGCTTTTCTTTCAGCTTCCAATAGCTCCTAATCACAGAATCACGGAATGATTTGGGTTGGAAGGGACCTTAAAGCTCACCTCATTTCACACTGAAGTGCTTTATTATTATAGGATGTTTCCCTCCTGAACATCCCACGGCTTACAGGGAACCATAGCACACTAAAGCTCTGGTGACAGTCTGTCCCAGAAATAACATTCCTAAAGTTCATCACTTTTTAAACATTTGCTCAATTGTTGTTGAGTAACTGTTGTGTAATTTAATAGCTTGCTGGAATTATCATCTGCTTTTTTTAGCAGCTATAAATAAATGTTGAAGCATTTATTTTGCAACAAGGAGCAGATGGGACAGGGTAGGAGTGCAGATTAACAGAACCAGAGAAGTGGAGTCTGAGAGGCTTCACTGCAGCCGTGGGGAAGATCCCACACGCAGGCCCCAGTTACACAACAATTCACTGAGAAGGGGCAGCCTCACAGCAGCCTGAGCTCCCTGACCTCTCTCTTTCTTGCTGGAAGACCTCACAAGTACTCACTTTAAGAAGTCATGCAAGTAGTTCAAGAGCAAAGCCAGACTCTTCTCATCCAGGGGCGTGTAGGCCAGCATGGCTCCGATCCGCACTGCCCGAAGCAAGGACACTTGTCACAAACACTGCTTCAAGTCACTGTGTAAGCCCACAGCCTTACAGCAGCACAGGAAAGCAGCCCAGGAATCTATTCCAATATACACAATTTCACCCAAACCAACCAGACTTTAAAACTTCATTTCCATCCCAAACCCCACAATGGCTCTGAGCCTTTTGGGTACACGGATAGGGAATGAACCCACCCTTAGGGAACGAACCCCCTCTTCAGAGCTGCCTGTCACAGGCTCGAGAGGGGGAAACAAGCACTTGACCCCCTCCCAGTGCTGTCCACCCCCCTGCCCAGGTGGCACTCACCAAAGAGCCTCAGGAGGTGTGGGGCCCCGTACACCTGGGACATGGGGGCGTCGGGGTGATCCGCCAGGATCTCGGCGTACTGGGGCCTCTCGAACTTGTACAGCAGCTGGGTGCCCAGCATGACATTGAAGTACTCCTTGATGCCAGCCACCACCTCGTTGACAGCGTATTCCCTGGGGACACAGAGCTCTGCAAGGCCTGCTCCAAGGAACAGCGACTGCTCCAGGGCGAGGCTTGGCTTGGGGAGACCACCAAAATCAGGAGGGTCTTTCACATCTTGCAAGTGAATTTGTCTGGGGACCTTAAAATCTACAGCCACAGGAAGGGATGCAATCCCAGACCTCCCTGGAAAATGGGCTGTTCTGAACAGAGCCAGGATGCAGGCAAACCAAGAGCAGCAGAGATGGACTTGGAGCAGCCCTTCTGAAAGCACAGGCAGCACTGGGGACATTCAGCAGCTTTCTCTGTCACCCAAAGCTCATCCCAGCTCACACCATGTTCAAAGGACAATACTGAATTAATTACACTGAGCAGGGGGACAGTCCCCTGGTATTTCAGGCACCTGCTCCCTTCCTCCCAGGCCTCTCCTGCCAGATTCCTGCAGGCCTCCAACCTCACCCTGCCTGTACAGGACCTGGCAGTGACAGAGGAGCACAGCCCTCACCCCGCCCTGCCAACAAATTTAGAACAGGCATCAGGACAATTACATCAGAGCAGGTTAAAACACCCTGACAAGTCAATAACCTGCTTCCTCTTGAATGGAAGAAAATTACTTCCCTTTCTGTTCTCCCTTTCAAACAGGAAAGCCTCCTGCAGAGTAAACACACCTTGTTTTGCTCAGGGCTGATTGCTGGGTAATTACAAACAATAATTGGCTTTGCCCATCTGAGTATTTACAAATCCTCCGCACCTCCCTGGCCCCTGGCTCTGTGAGGGAGCCCTGGGGCACTGAACTCACCCCACACGGCTTCTCTGGGAAGTTTCATCAGCTTCCTTCAGGAAAAGGCCTAGGGCAAGTGGGGAAGCAGAACTCATATCCAGAAAGCAGACGTGCAGTTTGGAATTACTCCCTCAGGATTTCTGAGCACCACTATCACCCTGGGCTTGGAACAGGGCACTGGACATGGGGCTGGGTCAGGTTCCACAGCCTTATTCCATCTTCCATGGAATCCAAGTCCAACAACAAGAGCCAAGGAGGTGTTTAGGGCTGGCAGGGAGCACTACTCACTTGTTATCAGTATTTCCTCGGGATTTTTTGTAGTTTGCATAATCCTCCAAAATGGAGTCCACGTTCTTCTTGGCAGGGAGGTAGAAGAGCTACAAATGCAAAACAGAATACAAGTTTGTCTCATTCTTGCAGACATTTGTACCTGGAAGCTGAACTGAAACCCTTTCTCACCACGACATGTCTAGGATGAAATCAGCAGGTTAAGATGATACAGGTTAGGAAAGGACTGCTCCAAGAGTTTAATTGGGCATTAAAAAACCCAACCAAGATGGATAGCCTGGGAAAGTGGAAGGTGTCCCCCAGAGCTGGGCAGGATTTTCACAGGTACCTGTTTCTGCCTGGTGATCAAGTCCCAGTCATCCACCAGCCATGGCTTCAGCTCTTCAGGGATCTTCACCTTCACTTCAACTCTGTTCATAAACGTCTCCTCCTGAGAACAGCCAAGCCAGACTAATTACTCTCAGGTACTAATTGGGAGCACAGCACCCTTCTGTTTTCCACCCAAAATCCCTGGGAGGGAATGGAAAATACTCACACTTTCAACAGTTGGATCCACCCGAGCCCTCTTCTTCCTGGGAGGCTGGGGAGTCTCACTGGTGCTGCTCCCCTCCCCAATGCCTGGAGCTGTGCACAGCACACACAGCAGCACAGAAAACAGCAGGCAACATTTAGGGCAAGGATTTCAAAGTAAGGCTCAGATTTTTCTCAGGTCACCTTTGCTCCTGTTGGTTTTTTTTGTTGTTGTTTTAAATATTACTTCTGTTCTGGGCGTCCCCCGTTTGTGCCAGTTTAAACTGCTGCACTGGCACTTATCTGAGGGAGGTTTCTGCACTAGAAGCACACCAGTCTGTCACATTTTTGGGGGGAGAATCTTTGGAGCCAGCAGCTCAGCTTTGCAGCTGTGTCATGTCTCCATCTCATTAAGAAAACCTAAGTTTGAGTTAGGAAATTATTTCAGCAGATCAGCTTTGCAATTGCAAGAGCCCAAAATCCTGACAGACTGGAACGAGTGCATTTTGTACCAAGCAGAGAAGTGTGAACCTTCCCCTTCCTGAGCAGGGAGAGCCCCAGGAGGGACAGCACAAGGTGTCAGGGAATTATTGGGGCAGGCTGCAGGTCTTATTTCAGCCACAAACCCTTCACTAGAGACCCACTCAGATGCAAAATAAAACACACTTACTTTTCTGCTTGTTCTTTTTTGTTTTCCTGCAAGAAGAACACAAATTAGTGCACATGTCAAGAGAGTGATACTTAAGGAAGCCACAGCAGAAAGCCAGAAAACGTTTCAAGCACTGGGAGCAATCCTCAGGGGCCTGGGTAGTATTTAGCTAAGGACACACAGAGGAAACACAAGCTACAACTTGGCTTCAGAGCTATGGTACCACAAGATTCCTCATGGAACAGGTTAGAATTCACTGTTTTTGGGAAGTTTTGTCCTTCCCAAGTGCTCTTGGAGGACTACGTGAGGTTTGTGGCTGTTTTATTTTGGACAGAATATGGCACAAGGAGATGGAAGTGCTGGGAATTCCCAGAAAAATCTCACTAAACTGAATTAAATTCCAGTAAAAGACTGAAAAACCCTCCAGCTTTACCAGTGCTGCAGCAGAGGGAAGATGCAGGAGCACTTTGTCTATTTTCTATCCATTTTCAGCCAGTTTTAGCTGGAGTACCATGATTTATTCTCAGTTTGCTCCCTGCCAGGAGCAGCCTGGATCCACTGCTCAAAAACTGGGCACAGGGTGGATAAAACTCTACCAGGCCAACACTGATCCCTTGGAAATTGAGCACTCCCTCAATGCCTCTTGTTTTCAGGCTCTGGACTGGGTTTATCAGGGCCAGGAAACAGGCAGAGCTCTGAGGAAGGGCTGGAGATAGGGAGAATAAAGGGTTTGTTTAAAGGCAAAGCAGCTGAAATGAGGCTGAAACTGTGGGCAGGATAAAGCTCATCCCTCAGAGGGAACAATAAGTTACCAACAATGGGCTGGTGCATTGAAGAGAAAGGATTTTCTTCCAAAGGAGGAACAGGGAGCCCTTCCCAGGATTAATTCACAAGATAAAAATCAGGTTAACAATTAGAACAGAAGCAGAGTTTTTAAAAACTCCATTTAGGTAACTTACAACCAGATGTTATTCCCTAATTTGTTACTCAGTGCCATATCTTTCCTCCAGAACACTTGGTTACCTTTCCTAGTTTTCAAGCACCCATTAACTCTGTTTCCTGATTTTTAGGCCCATGAAATGTAGAATAAACTTTTGGAAGCTGAGATTCAGCAGAGCTACATTTAACAGAGTCAGAAGGTGTTGCACAGGCAGCCTGCTTTAACTACACATTTTTTTTCTGCTACAGTTTCCAGTTACCAGAAGATGAGCAATTATTTCAAACCCAAACCTGCACTTCATACATATTTCTATCTGATCACAGATTGCTCCACAGCTTTTGGAACCAGTTGCTGCAGTTTGCAGAACAGTTACCCTGAACAGACTCAAACAAAGGCACAGCACAAGGAGCAGGTTCTGAGCTCTCCCTTCCCCAGGCCCCTGAAAACTCCTCGGTGCTGCTTTCCAGGAGCTGCAGGCTCTAGAAGCATCCAGGGCTGAAAGCCTGGAGTCAGCTGGGCACAGGGAGTGTCCTCCCACTGCACCCAGCCCCACCACAAAGTGCAGGGCAGAGGAGCTGCAGATGGGCTTTCAACAGCCCCAAACAGGGCCCTGCTGGCTGCCAAAGCAGCCCAGGACAGCCACGGCCCCCAGGGCCTGCCCAGAACCCAGGGGGAACACAAGGGGAACCCAGGGCCTGCCCAGAACCTGGGGAGAACCCAGGGGAGCCAAGGCCTCCCAGGGCCTGCCCAGAACCCAGGGGAGAGGAAAGGTGGGCCCCAGGGCCTGCCCAAAACCCAGGAGAGAAGCCAGGGCCTGCCCAGAACCCAAGGGGGCCAAGGGCACCCAGGGCCTGCCCAGAACCCAGGGGAGAGGAAAGAGGGGCCCCAGGAGAGCTGAGGGCTGCCAGGGCCTGCCCAAAACCCAGGACAGAACCCAGGGGAGCTGATGGCTCCCAGGGCCTGCCCAGAAAGCAACAAAGAAACCAGGAAAGAACCCAGGAGAGAGGCACGCTGTGCTCCAGACAGCTGAGGGCTCCCAGGGCCTGCCCTGCAGCCAGGGAAGAAGCAGGAGGCGGCCCCGGGCTGGCAGCCCTGCGTGGCAGCTGCCCCAGGCCTCACTCACCGTGTGGAGATGGCCGGGGTCTCCAGGCAGCACACGGTGTGGGCTCCATCCCGCCGGAAAAACCTGGGGACAGGGCACACACAGCTCGTGGGCAGCCCCACACAGCCCTCCTGCCTTCCTGCAGCTCACCACACCGAGCACTGCTGGGACACGCCGTGCTTACACCAGTGCCACCACTGCCTGCTCAGCAGGCGAATACATCTCAGATGTATTAATATATTAATATAACTAATGTATTAATATAAACCACCTTTCCCTCAGATCCTCCAGGAGTGCCACAAAAGGTGGCTCACAGAGGAGGACAGTGTCACCCTTTTAGAACAGTTTCTCCCCTCCCCACCACCAGTACTTCGTGTGTCTGCAATGAGCTCCATGTACGAGGGAACAATCCCGAGGCTGGATTTTGGAAGTGTATTTTGGGAAGCATTACCCTGCAGTGCAATCAACACACACTCACAGCTGAGTCAAACTCACACCCACCATCAGCTCCCTCCCACCACTCACATGGGAGACACCCAGCTGCAACAGCCCCTTCAGCAGCCAAATCAGTGCCGGTCATCATTCAGACCTGTTTTAATTAGGTTTTAATGACACTTATCATTATCAGCTGCCTACAGAGTTGGGCTGGGTTTTGTCTGACCCCAGGTGAGGACAGCAGTGAGTGAGTGGTTCTTGTGCAGGCTGCTCCTGAGCTGGCAGCGCTCAGCTGGAGCTCAGCACCTGGGCACAGGGGAGCACCCAGCCAGGGGATCCAGGGGAATCCAGCAGATCCACTGATTCCCCCTTCCCCAAGACCAGGAGCCAGCTAGAGCCAGCCCTGGCCAGGTTTTGGCCAGTCCCAAAGTGAAACTGCCCCAGGATCCCAAGCAAACCCCAACTCCCTGTCCCCAGCTGTGCTGCACTCCTCAAAGCCATGACTCTCATTCCACGCCAAACCTGCCCCTGAGTGAGCCCTGCAGCCTGAGGCTGCTGCCAAATCCACTTCTGAAGCACTGGTGGCATTTCAGCAGCTTCCTTGTGACAGCCGGGATCACAAATGAAGTTAGGGATTCAAAACAGCCCATCAGCAAGGGCCATGTTCATCATTAAATGAAACCCTGCCCAAACTGAAGATGAAAAATGAGCAGAGCTGGACTGATTGTCTGCAAATCTACCATAAAATCTCTCCTGAATCACCAAAAGTGAAGGAGTGAAGGAAATCTGACAATCACAGCTCAAACTGAGTTTTTCTAGTAGATGCCTGAGCTTGCTTCTGGTATCTTAGGATGCAGGCCCATTTTTAATTGTGTATTTATTGGTTTAGTTTTGTCAAAACCAGCCAAAGAAAGGCTCTTTAAATGCAGTTTTGACAGCTGCACCATGGCAGAAGGCAAGGCATTGTGAGGATTTTATTCCAAAGTGCTTGGAAGAGCTGGGAAATTCTATAGAGAAACTGATTTTACTGAGATACACAGGACTTATGAGGAATCACCACTTTTTGAGTGTCAGGCCACCAACAATAGACTGCAAAAAATGCAGAGTGTGTCTGCTCAGCACCTCAATTCAACATTAACTGTGCACCACCTAAAAGGCATTTTAAATTAAATACTTTAACAAAGGCCTTTTTGGTGCCATTAAAGTGCTTTTGCACAGGCTGTGCCACAAGAGATGGAGTTGAGCTGCAGAGCCATTAAAGTAAAACTGATGAGCCAAAGTCTGGGAGGTGTTTTGGGCAGGGTTGGGGGTGGGTTTTTTATTTTTAAATAAAAAGAATCTTACACTTCAACATTCTTCTGCTGCAGACCAGAAGTCTTCTTGCCTGGAGCAGCTCCTCTCATCTTCCCCTCTGCATATTGTTCCCTTTAAACAGAGCGTATTCAGAAATAAGATTCTGGTGGAAAAAGAAGCTTCTCTGGTTTTGGTTTGAAAGTCAGTAGCTTCCCCTGATAACTGTGGATGGAAGCTCTGTTGAACAAGCATTCCCTGACAATCCCTCCTTCCCCACTACTCACTGGTTTGCCTTCTGGAGTTCTTTTTGTTTCTGCAGGTTGGTATCCACGTATTTGAGCACTCTGCTTTCTGGAACCCATTCATCCCAGCTGGAAAAAACCCAGAGAGAAATAAATCATCACTCAAAGCCCCCCCATGATTGCTTTCTACACACAACAGTCAATTAAAAGCTTCACAGAATTTGGGACTAAACTCTGCTTTGTGTCAAGTCATGGACTGGCACAGCTCAAGGCCAAAGTCACCAAACATTCCCCACTGACTGGAGCTGGAATGATCTGTCCAGGGAAGTGTAACCCTCTGGCATTTCCAGCTTCCCAAACTTGAGGGATGGGCAGCTTAGGAGGGAGAGAACAATCTCATTCAAAAGAAGCATCACAGGGGAAAAAAAGTTACTCTATGCTTACAAAATTATGGGATATCTGTCGCCACAGTATATTACTGAGAAAGTTTCCTTTATCTATTCCAACATCGTACAGGTTAACAAATTCAGGATAGGATCTTACTGTAAGGAGAAGAGCTCTGATTTCTGTCTGTGAAGGGAACCAAGATGGCATGAATGTTTGCAGAATCTGAACGATTTAAGAGAACAGGTGTTGGGGAAATTGCCATTACAGCAGGAATTCCACTTCAACACAGAGTGCCTCAGCTGAGCAATCTGACAACTTCTCTCAAACAAAACGCATTAAAAGCGGCCGAGGTATTCCAAAGCACATCAGTTAAAGCTCTTTATGAAGAGTTCTGTGCCAGTTTTCAGCAGCTGCCACTCTTGGAGCAGCACGTGGCCAAACCAATATTGCTGCAGGAGCACCAGGAGCTCCGAGGGTGGAGAGAAGGCAAGGGCAGCAGCTGCAGACTGCAGAAACAGCTCCAGCTGTGCCCAACGCCCCTGGGGTTCAGGCAGCGCTCAGCTGTGTCAGCACTTTTCCCACTCCTGCCTGTCCAGCTGCAAGGGACCTTCCAGATGTGCTGTGTGCCCAGGTGACACCTCTGTGCCCCACGGTGACAGAGCTCTGCGCTATCCCGACTCTGGATACTGGCAAAAGAATTCCAAGCCAGCCCTGACAGCTGCAGATGAAGGCTCTGCTGCCCGGGCTCTCGCAGCAATGCCACTTTTAATGTCCTTAATTGGAGCTTGAAGGCAAAAATGAAAACTCAAACAGCACAGGCAAGAAAAGCGGGATCAGGACAGCAGCTCTGCCCCTCCATGGCACAAACAAGGGAAGGAAGGGCCAACACTGATGCTGCCTCATTAAGAGGAGCCAGCACACAGTGACTGTGCCCCTGTAAGTGCTGTGTTTACACTCGGCCATCCCCTGGCCCTCTGGCAGCAGGGAGAGCAGATGCAATTAAAAGTCACATCTAAAACACGAGCTTCAGCTTTTAGTCACATCACAGAGATCAAGGCTGCTGTGACTAAGAGTCCTCAGCACTGAAATCAAACCAAACCAAACAGGAAACTGCCCTCTGAGACTTCTGGGTCTGAAGAGCTGAGGTTTTTAATCACCTAGAAAAAAAACCTCCATTTCCTAAATTCAACCTGAGGGGCAGAAAACAACTCAAAAAAGGGAGAAAAGTACATCAATACAACAACCTCATGGAAGCTTTCATCTCTAATGGGCTCAGCCATTTATCCCACAGAGGTGCCTGTAGCCCTCAGCCATCTCCCACCTGGAACCCTGCCAGTTTTGCAGGAGGAAAAAGCATCTGTAGGTTTACTTTAATCTGAGAGGCTGGAGCTGAAACACAGGCTGCACCTGCTGCTAAGCCAGCCCTCAGCAAGCTCTGCTCCAAAATGCCCTGAACACTGGGGTAAGAGGCAGGGGATCTGAGTGGTTCTGCCCCACCTCAGCAGGAGCTGCCCTTCCTCCCAAGGCATAACCAGGAAGTTTTCATAGCAGAGGTTTCTGCCAGGGAGGAACTCCAGTGTTTCCCACCCTGAACAACCAGAATGTCCCAGAGCATTCCCAGCAGCCTCTGACAGCTCTGCAGGAAATGGCCAGTTTGGCAACGTTCTCTGTGTTCCATAAATCATGTATTAAATCAGCAGCTCAGGTATTAAATCACTCTGGTCAGTCCCAGAGGATCTGCCACCTGCAGGGACAAGGCAGGGCTGCTGCACCCAGCCCACACTCAGACAAAGCATCTCCCTGGAAAGGAAAGAGAAATCCTGCTTTTATTCCATGCACTACTTACTTTTTATTCCAACCACTGTAGTGGATAAAGTATTTCACTTGCTTGTCCTTTATGGCAACCTTTACACACTGGAACAGAGAAGAAAGGTCAGTCAGTCCCAGGGAAAACAAGGAGAGCTCAGGAAATTTTGCTGCTTTAGCTTGCAGAGTTTTCCCTGCCCCTGAACTTCTTGGCTGCACAAATCAAATCCACCAACTCAACACTTCCTCCAGGAAGTTCAAGTCCTGTTCTGGAGGTGCTGAGATTCAGCTGCCACTGCCCCCTGAGCAGTGACAGAATGAGGCTGCTGTAAAACCTGCAGGGCTCCAGATCTGAGTCTCTGTAAAAGGGGCTCTTCCTGCACTGAAGTAAAAACTGCTCCCAAAATTATAACTGGTATTTGTCTGGCACACAGAGCCACCTCCAAGTGTTTGAGAGGGCAGAACCTTTGGCTATACAACATTTTCCCAAGACCACACTGTGCTGTACCCACTTCAGCTACAAAATATTGCCAGAGAGGAACCTCCCATTTCAGGAAACAGCTGCAAAATGCCACACATGCAACTTAAAACCAGCCAGGACTAAGGTGCTCCTGCTGCAGCAGTGCCTGTTCTGACAGCCTGGAGCTAACCCAGCCACACACAGCCTGTGCCTGCCCCTGCTTGTCCTGGAGAATAAAGGGCTGAGCACCAAGCAAAAGATGACTCAAATACAGTTCTGCAGCCAAATATTTTCCCTGCTGGGGGTTAGAAGGGCCTGAAGTGAACCTGCTTTAACTCTGCATGGCAGAGATGCACAAACAGCTCCTGTTTGCCACGAGCCCTCACAAAGAGCTGCTCTGACCACCTTGCTGTGGCACACCAAGGATGTGGTCAGGAACAAAACAACTGCTGGACTGAGAACCACGGGAGAAAAACAGATCAAAGGAGCAGGAAGAAAGCCAAGGTTGTTATTCATTAATACTGACAAAGCAGCTTTTAAAATTAAACCCTTAAAATAAACAAGCCAAACCTTTTTAAAATGAAACTTCAAGCTCATTGTGCCAGTGCAGGAACCCAGAAGGATGCACTCAGTACAAAGAGGCAGCCAAAAGCCACTTGTGAGCTGGGAGATCCCCTCAGCACCCAGCTGGGACAGCCTGCCCTGCAGCACCCATTCCACTCTGGGAAAGGAGGGCAAGCACAGCTGCTCTCCAGCTCAGGCTGAGTGGCACATGGTTATTTCCTCAAAACCAGGAGCCTCCATCACCCTCCTGTCTGCAGCACTGGCACAACAGCTCCCAACAAAGGGTGGGAATTGTCCCATGTTCCCACAGCCTCACCCTCCTGTTCCAGAGGCAGCAAGGAGCACATCAGGAGCCCTGAGGTGGGAATGGTTTGGAGCAGCCCAAACCCTCTCAGTGCTCTGGGTGGGATTTTAGCATTACAACTCTTTGTCCTGAAGAGAGAAACTGAGTGTTTCTCCTGCCTCCCTGTGTTAACACGCACTGACACCAAATCCTGAAGGACTGAAATCCCTGTCTGAGGCACCCCAGGAATTTCTGCACACCTTCCAACCCACACAGCTCCAAGGGCCCTTTCCTTCCCTTCCAGAGGGAGTGGGAGCACTCAGACACTGAGGCAGCAGGGGCACAAATCTGCAGTGCAGGCTCCTGTGGTTAAAATGCCAGAACTGGGAAGCAGAACTGGGGCGGCCACTTCCTTTGTCACTGCAGTGCAGCCCCTCCTGGGCACGGAGGAAGACCATGGACTGCACTCAGCCCTCTCCCCCTGAGCAGCTCAGGCACCAAATCCTGCAGGCACAAAGTGTTCTGGGATATTTGCAGTGTTCTGGGATGTTCTAACAGCCTCTGGGAGCTTCCCAGAATAGCTGCACCGTGCCACTGGACTTCCTGAAATTGTTCTGGAATGGAGCCCCGGGGCCTGACACTGATTTCAGACAGGTTTTTGTTAATTTCAGTTGCAGCCCTTGGTCCCACCTAGAGGCACAGCAGACAGAAACACGTCCTTGTTTTCCTGGGCAGCAGCAGCAGCAGCCACACACACCCACCTTGGCTTCATAAAGGAGAGGTCCATGGAAACAAAGCACTCGCTCACCTGCAAGGGAAGCACAGAGACAGCTCAGAGGGCCACCAAGAACAGCACAGGGCAGCCAGGGAGGGCTCTGAGGCAGCAACTGACCGCAGAAGCGATTTCTCTGTCCCACCAAAGGGATCAGAGCTGAGACTGTTTGGAGCCCAGAGCAGAGATCCCTGAGGATCCCAGGAGCAGCTGCACACTGGCACAGTCACAGCGCTGGTGCCTTTGGCAGCAAACCCCACATCCCTGCCCCTCCCTGGCACGCCCAGATCTCCTGCCCAGGCCCAGGTCAGGCTGCAGCCCCCACAGCAGGCTGGGCTCAGCCACAGGCTGGCAGAGCTGCCCCTCTGGGGCGTTACTGATCCAGGGCATTCCTCTAACATGGCACCTCTGCGCCTGAAGGCCCTGGCACCTCAAAGCCACTGTCACCCGTGTCCCTCTCCTGCAGGAAGGGCAGCACGTGGCATTCCCAGCTTGGGGAATCAGGAAAGGAGACCCCCATGCTGCTTCCCCACCCAGCCTGTGGGACAGGGCAGCAGCAGAACGCCCTCACTCTGGGGTTTGGGGCAGGATGAGATTGTCCTTCAGTCTGGCTTTATCTGCTCCTGGCCAAGCCTCATTGCGTGGTTCCACTGTGGGATTTGCAGGGTACATAAGACAGGATATCCGAGGGCACACATCCCCTGCTGGAAGCTGCAGTGCCTCCCGGTTTTGGGAAATGAGCTGCAGAGCTGTGAAGTGCTTCTGTGTCTCAACAAAGAGAAAGGCTCAGAAGGGCTCTCCCGGAAGTGCCCACACGGATACATCACATACGCAGTACTTTTATTTATTTAAAATGTCCCTACAGACGGGGCTGACAATCAGAGGTGACATTTCCACCCTCATTGTCACAGTGCTGGTGGCAGACACGCCCCTGCCTCAGGGCTGTGCAGTGTTTTCCAGGAGAGATGCCCACGGTTACTGAGGAACATTCATTTTTAAAAAGCACACGGATGATTTGCAGAAAGGGCTCTTTGTCTCCATGATAACCCGGCAGGCTCCTGCTCCCTCACACAAGGGCTGTTCCCTGGATGCACACCCTGTTCCTTACACCAAAGCCCATCCCATCCCACCCCTGCCAGGGCAGGGACACCTTCCACTGTCCCAGGTGCTCCAAGCCCATCCAACCCGGCCTGGGACATCCCAGGGATGGGGCATCCATCTTACACTGCATTGCTATTGTTATTTATCCTACCTGCATTGCTCTCGACCGCAACCATTACATAAAAATCAAAATAAACACAGAAAAAGCCTCCTGAAAAGCCCGATTCATCCTCATTCACCCAAAGCCCGGTGCTCTGCGGCAGATGTGGATTCCAGCTGTGCTGGAATCCAGCGCTGCCTCCATGAATCCTCCTGCGCGGGGCTCCCTTCCGGGGGACAATAAATAATCATTTTTCAAAGGCATTGAAACCAAACCCCCGACAAACCAGAGGGATTTCAGCAGTTTTAATGCCAAGGAACATCCGCGCAGGAAAACGAAGCATATTTAGAATAACGGGGTGGGAAGGGCCCGCGTGTTCCCGGGAGGAAAGAGAAGGGCCGGGAGCAGACAAAGCCTGCGGGAACCCATCTTTCCCACCTACCGGCACCTGCCGGGGGCTGAGCCGGGAGCGCGGGGAGCGGATCCCGAGCCCCGGGCCCGGAGCCGAGCCCCCCGCGCCGGGCGCGGCCCGCGATCCGCGGCACCCCCGGCCCGCCCGCGCCGCGGCCCCGAGCCCGGCCCGCACTCACCCTCCTGGAACTTGGGCTTGGGGTCCTGCTTGGGCGCCATTTATAAGGGCCGGTCCCTCCTCCGGCCGCTCCCCGCGGGGCCCCGCCGCTGCCCGGCCCGGCCCCGCCGCCGCCCGGCCCGGCCCCGCCGCGCAGCCGCGGCTCGGGCATGCCGGGACATGGAGTCCGCGGGCTCCGCGCCCGCTCCGCCCCGCTCGGCGGGCGGGGGCGGCTTGGCTGCTGAGTGCCGGGTGCGTGCGCCGTGAGGAGTCACACTGGGCGGAAAAAAAAAATAAAATCCGAGAAAAAACAGGAAAAAACAAATGCGCCCAACGTGGGGCTCGAACCCACGACCCTGGGATTAAGAGTCCCATGCTCTACCGACTGAGCTAGCCGGGCACCACGCGCTCCTGCTGGCCGGCACGGGTCTCGGCAGCGGCCCCGCCGGCCCCGGGCATTCCCCGCTCCGGCCGCCAGAGGGCGCGCGCCCCGGCTGATCTGCATATTTAACATTATCGTCTAACTAAACATCATCGCAAACGTCTGTTAATTATCCCCTAATTAAACATTATCCCTTCATCCCGGCAGGTACGCAGAGATCGGAGATGCGGCCGTCACGAGAAGGCTGTGGACTGCCTGGGCGGCGAGCAGTATCCGAGGGGGTAATTCATAGAGCCCAGTAATCCCGGGTGTTTGCTCCCGGTGCGCTTCAATCTGAGAGAAAATAAAAGGAGACAGCGACGGGCAGCCTCGGGCGAGGAAAGGAGGGACATGGCGGCATCAGCCAAGCACCGTTTTTCATTTGTGTTGGAAAATTCACTGAATTTTTGTGATTTTTTTAATCGCGATCCTCGCGACGGGGCAGACAAAGCAATGCGGCAAGGGAGCGCCAGAGGGCGCCATGGGCCACGCCAGCAACGCGTAACATCAGCCCCGCCCCTTAATGTGCATAACCCCGCCTCTCATGTACATAATCCTGCTCTAATATGCATAACCCCGCCCATCTGGCATGCATTGATGCCTTGAGAGGCTGCCTGGAACAGAGCTGGGCAGAGTTAAAGAATAAAGTAGGGGTTTATTAAAAGGCCTTCACAGGGCACACCTTGGGCAGTAAAAGAGCCTGGCTGTGGCTACACCCCAGCTTGGGCTCCAGGTCACAAGTTTTCACACAGTCATAAATTTTGGTTCATTTCCATATGGGAGTTAACTGTCCAATTGCAGCTCCAGGTTATGCAGTCCCACCCTCCCAGTTTGTTCTCCTCAATTCAGTGTTATTTTACACTTTTTGGGCCTGAAGCTGCTGCAGTGTCCTTGTTCTGGGGCTGGAACAGGTTTGTTTTATCTGACTGAGCTGTGAGGAGAACTGCTAACACTTTATATGAAGTTCAGAGTTACAAACTAACGCGGTACAGAATCTGGAAAATGTGAAAGCCAAAATTAAAGGCATCAGTATAACCCCGCCCCTGATATACATAACCCCGCCCCTAATATACATAACCCCGCCTGTCTGATGTGCATAACCACGCCTCTCTGATGTGCGTAACCACGCCTGTCTCATGTGCATAACCACGCCTCTCTGATGTGCATAACCACGCCTGTCTCATGTGCATAACCACGCCTCTCTGATGCGCATAACCACGCCCCTAACGCGCATAACCCCGCCCATCTGTTGTGTATAGCCCCGCCCTCCTTTGTACATAGCCCCGCCCTCTGTTGTGTGTAGCCCCGCCCTCTGTTGTGTGTAGCCCCGCCCCCTGCTGTACATAGCCCCGCCCTCTGTTGTGTGTAGCCCCGCCCCCGCGGAGCCGCCCCGCCCCGCGGAGCCCCCAGCCCGCCGCAGCCATGGCGGCCCCGGCCGCGCTGCGCCCGCTCCTGCCCCTCGTCCCCGTGGCCGCCGCGCTGGCGCTGGCCGCGGGCGGGGCCACCGCGGGGACAGGTCCGAGGGGACGGCACGGCGGGGACCGCGGGAGGGCCGCGCGGGGGTCCGCGGGGATGGGGGCGCGATGTCCGTGGGGAGCGGGGGGGACCGCGGGATGAGCGAGGGGCTCCCGCGGGATGAGCGGTTTGAGCGCGGGGTGTCCGCGGGATTGTCCGTGGGGATGAGCGGAGTTAGTGCCGTGCGTCCGTGGGATGAGCGGGAATGAACGCCGAGTGTCAGCGGGATTAGCAGGAATGAGCTCCGGGTGTCCGCGGGATTGTCCGCGGGATGAGCGGGAATGAACGCCGGGATTGTCCGCGGGGATAAGCGCTGGGTGTCCGCCTGATTGTCCACGGGGATGAGCGGGATTAGCGCTGGGCGTCCGCGGGAATGAGCGGGATGAGCGCGGGGTGTCCGCGGGATGAACGGGAACGAGTGCTGGGTGTCCGCGGGAACGAGCGGGATTGTCCGCAGGGATGATTACCGGGTGTCCGCGGGATTGTCCCGGGATGCCCGCGGGCCGGGCACGCTCGGAGCCCGCAGCCAGCCCCCGTCCCCGCCCGGCTCCCCGCGGCCACCGAGCCCCGCCCGGGGAGGCTCCGGAGCGCTCCGTGCCCGCGGGTGCTTTGCCCCCAGAGACAGCGTGTCCCAACGCCGCCTCAAAGCGGGGATTGCATTTTTCGGGAGTTTTTCTGTTGTTTGTTCCGTGGTTGTTTTACTGGCAGCCGGAGTTGAACCGCGGGAGTTACGCGGGACCAGCCGGGGCAGGGCTCCGCAGCTGCCTGACTCCCCTCGCCCGGCCGGCCCCCAGCCCCGACCCGAACGCTGGCCCCGGGGGCAGCAGGGCAGTCCCTGCTGTCCCTGCTGTCCTGCTGTCCTTGCTGTCCCCGCTCCGTCCCAGCGGGCACATCCCGCTGCTGTCCATCCAGCCGCCGCCGCAGGGGAATCCGGCGGGGAAAGGGTGTGAGAGGAAAGGTGAAGGACCCTGCAGGTAAGCGCTGCACCCCCTCTCCCCAGAGCCGCGCTCCGGCAGCGACATCGTCCATCCCATCAAGGTCGACGAGAGCGGAGCCTTCCTGTCCTACGACTTGTCGCACCGGGCCCTCCACCGGAGATCTCCTGCCTCCAGGAGCCAGCTCCCCGCCTTCTACGAGCTGCAGTACAGGGGGCAAGCCCTGAAATTCAACCTGAGCCTCAACAGGCACCTGCTGGCCCCGGGCTTTGTCAGCGAGCGCCGTTTCGGGGGCATCGCGGGCGCCAAGATCCGGCCGCGCTCCCACAACCCGTGCCACATGATCGGGGAGGTGCGGGGCCCGCGGCAGGCGGGGCTGGCTGCCCTCAGCACCTGCGACGGCCTGGTGAGTACAGCCCCGCTCCGCAGCAGCCCTGGGCCGTAGGGGAACGGCAGGAGCTCGGTGGAACCCTTGTTTCTGCCAAAAGAGACTCCAAAACTCCCAGCAGCACAGTCAGCATCTCATCGTGCAGGTCTGGTACACCATGGATGGGCTGACTATGAATTTCCCGTGGATTGCAGTGGTTTGGGAGCTCTCCGGGGCTGGGTTTACTTGTTTGTGTCCAAATTCCCAAAAAGAGCAATTCCCTGCCTTGTGCTGCATGAGTGGGATTGTGAGGAGCACACCTGGGAGCTGCAGGTGTGATAGCACAGCTCCTGGGCAGTGAAGCTGTTTCCTCAATTCTCCACCGTTTGTATTTCCTGTATTTCCTCCAGTGACCTGGAGGAGTTTGGGGGAAAGGATTTAGAGCCTCCTGTGTGTTTGCAGAAATGTCCCATGTACCTGGTGGGGCAGTGCTCACGCTCATGTCCCTCTCTTTGGAGGGGACACAACTCCCTTGGGTCCTCCACGGCTTCCCACTGCCAGAGGGCAGGAGTGAATGGGACACTGGGGACAATCCTTCCCTGGGAGGGTGGGCTGGGGCTGGGATGGAATTCCCAGAGCAGCTGGGGCTGCCCTGCATCCCTGGCAATGCCCAAGGCCAGGCTGGACATTGGGGCTGGAGCAGCCTGGGACAGTGGGAGGTGTCCCTGCCATGGCAGGGGTGGCACTGGGTGGGATTTGAGGTCCCTTCCCACCCCAGCCATTCCAAGGTCCCTTGATTCCGTTGATTCCTTGATTCCCCAACCATTCCACTTGACTCCATTGATTCCTTGATTCCCCAGCCATTCCAAGGCCCCTTGATTCCATTGATTCCTTGATTCCCCAGCCATTCCAAGGCCTCTTGATTCCATTGATTCCTTGATTCCCCAGCCATTCCAAGGCCCCTTGATTCCGTGATCACTCCCAGTGCCAGGTTGCACCTGGGCTGCAGGCACTTTGTGCCTCACGGTGGCACTTTGTGTCTCCCCGGCAGAAAGGAGTGTTTCAGCTCATGGACGAGGACTATTTCATCGAGCCGGTGTCCAGCAGCCCCCGGGAGGAGGGAGCAGCCCAGCCCCACAGGATCTACAAGCGCCAGGTGCCCGAGGCCAGGGCCGAGCAGGGCAGCAGCCCCCCGGCCCCGCAGGAGCCCTGCGGCGTGCCAGGTACTGTCCCTTCCTCCGTGTCACCAGGGGGCTGCACCCCAGGCCTGAGGGCTCATCTGCTGCTCCAGGGGGGATGTGGAGACAGAGCTTTTGCCTTCATTTACACCAAAACTTTGGTGGTGACCTGCCAGGATGTTGGGCTTTGGGAGCGGAACTCTGCGGCTGCCCTGGGAGTTCCCGCTGTGGGCAGGGGGCTGTGGGTCCCTCCCTGTGCACTGCAGGTGGATAAACTCCCAAATCCAGCATTTCAAGTGCTGAGGAATTCAGTGCGTTCCCAGAGGCTCACGGGCACTTTGCTCCCTGATGAAGCTGCAGTGCATTACGTGCTGCACGTCTTCTGGAGCTCTCTGCTTCCACAAACCGGGGTTTGCTTCTGTAACAGGGTTATCTTCAGGCATTCCTCTGATAATCTAAATTAATTATTTAATCTGTGGTAATGATCTTAATGGCTTCTTCTAGGCTTTGAAGTCTGTTCTTGACTCAAGTCCATTCTGGACTTTGAAGTCTATTATTGACCATTAATTTCTCTGGGTGTACCATGGCCTGTGTGTAATTCACGTGGCTCTCTGTAATCAGCACCAGTGGAGTGGACGTGCTGTGCATGCCCTGGAGGGGAATCCCAAAGGAGTCCCAGAGTCTGTAGGATTTTAGTGACTGCCATCCTCTCACTGAGCTCTGCTGTGGTGCTCTTTGCTGTGCCCACAGCAAGCAGGTGCTGCTGGTGTTGTTTAACTCCTGTCAGTGCCCAGGGCTGCCCTGTGCTCACTGGGTGGTGTTGGGCAGGGATTATCCCAAGGGGAAATGCCCAAGGATGCCCTGATGCTCGCTGGGTGGTGTTGGGCAGGGATTATGCCAAGGGAAATGCCCAAGGATGCCCTGATGCTCGCTGGGTGATGTTGGGCAGGGATTATCCCAAGGGGAAATGCCCAAGGATGCCCTGATGCTCGCTGGGTGGTGTTGGGCAGGGATCATGCCAAGGGAAATGCCCAAGGATGCCCTGATGCTCACTGGGTGGTGTTGGGCAGGGATTATCCCAAGGGGAAATGCCCCCAGCCCTGCAGCAGCCTCCCATCTCAGCTGGGAGCTCAGCACTAAGGACACAATGGGAAGGAGCTCCAAGGAAGCTGAGGCGATCAAACTGTCACAGTGGCGTTAGCAGTTCATCGGGAGGTGCAGATAGCTGGGATTTCTCAGGCTGGGGCTCAAACGCCCTTTCACAGCACGCTGCTGCTCAGCGCAGCCCAGGAAGTGTAGGAGTCCATTGTTAGGGGAGCCACGAAAGCGATTCCCACTGTGTGGGATGAGGTTTGTGAAGCCATCACCCGGCTCGGGCTGACCCTGACCTTGCTCTTGGAGCCGTGTCACAGGAAAAGTCCCCGCTGCACAATTCCCAGCGGCTGGTGTGCGTGAGGAGCCGAGCTCTGCCCGCCCCCGCACTCCCAGCCGACGTTCCCCTTGTTCCCCCTTGGGAAGGAGCAGGGCTGCTCTCCTCTCCTCTCCCTTTTCTCAGGTTGTTTCTCAAGCATCTCTGCAGTGTTTTCTGTAAATTCCTGTGTCATTATAAACCCTGACTCTGCTTTGGGAGGCTCCCTGTTCCTTGTGGAATATTGCAAATCTTGTTCTGGTCAAAGAAATTCCTTCAAATTCAAATGCTCTGGTTTGGGGTTTTTTTTGGTTTTTTTTTGTGTCCTGCTCATGTGCAGCAGGCTGAGCTCAGAGTCCTTTGGAACAGAGCGCAGCAAAATGCACAGGAGTTATTGAGTTATGGCTCTAAGTGTGGAGCCTTCTCCACATCAAAGGTGACTCCTTTGAATTAAAAAGGAAGATATTAAAGTTGCAGGCACTTGATCAAGGAAAAAAGAAAAAAACATTTTTTCCCCTTCAATGGCTCAGAGTCCCAGGAGAGCCTGGAGCGGTCTGAGAGGCGCAGGGAGCGGTGGGAGCAGAAGCAGCACAGGAGGAGGAGGAGGAGGAGGAGGAGGATCAAGCAGCGCTCCATCAGCAGGGAGAAGTGGGTGGAGACGCTGGTGGTGGCAGACACCAAGATGGTGGAGTTCCACGGCAGTGCCAACATCGAGAAGTACGTGCTGACCGTCATGAACATGGTGAGTGCATGACACAAGCAGAGAAGGAGGTGGCTCAGTCTGTCCCTCTGCTGCTGCCCGGGTGGCGCCTCTTGGCATTCAGAGAAAAGCTTTGGTTGATGCCAGGAAAGGCTGGGATGGGGCAGAGGAGCTCAGGTAACATCCCTGGGTTTCTGGGGGTGCTGAAGGACCCAGAGAGCACCAAATCCTTTGGGATGTTAAACACATGCAATAGGAGTGAGAGCAGAGGGTCCCCCGGGTGTTTCTGGCTGGGTTCCAGTGCCTGCTCAGATCCCATGGAGTGTAAATGGATTTCATGGCAGCTCCAGCCCCGTGTCTGCTCTTGCCTCCCATGTGGGGAATTCCTGAGGTAGAAATTCCTGTCAGCAGCCTCAGCAGCTTCCCCTGCAGGAGCTGCCGAGCTGGAGGTGGCAGGGGCAGCGTGCTGGCTGCTCCGTGTCCCCAGCCGTGTCCCTGGTGTCCCTCTGCAGGTGGCAGGGCTGTTCCACCACGCCAGCATCGGGAACCCCATCAACATCGCCATAGTGCGGCTGATCCTGCTGGAGCACGAGGAGGTGAGCCCCAAACAGGCCTGGGCTGGGCTGGGGACCCCCAGGGTTTGCCTCCCTCCTGGGCTGTGCCCCTGGCCTGGCTCAGTTTTTGTGTGGGAGAAATCCACGTTCCCACCTTTGCCTCGTCCTCGTGGCAGGTGGAGCCAGGGATGGTGTGGGGTGGGCAGAGGAGCTGCACACCTCTGGTTTTGGGTGGTTTATGGTGTCACACACGGTGTCACTGTGCTGCCAGAGGGCTCTGGGGCGCTGGTGGCCGTGTCCAAGCTGCTGTGGTGGCTTGGGGGGTCTGAGGCCACTCAGGGTCTCCACAGCCACGTCCTTCTCTGTCAGCCAGCGCTCGGGGTTTTCCTGCTGTGGTTCTTAACCCCTGTTACTGGATGATTTAATGTTTTGGTTGAATCACAGATGAAAAGAAAGCAGGAAAAGGGCTGTCTTCCCACCCAGCCTACAAGCTATAAACATGGAGCAATTCCATCTGGATGGCAGTCACTCCCAATCCCCCTCTGATGTGCCTGGGCTTGGACCCCTCCCCTCCCCATCCCAAAACCCAAACAGCTCCAGCAGATCTCCCTTTTTGTTGGCAGGAGGACCTGAAGATCTCCCACCACGCAGACAACACCTTGAAAAGCTTCTGCAAGTGGCAGAAGAGCATCAACGTGAAGGGAGACTCACACCCCCTGCACCACGACGTGGCCGTGCTGCTCACCAGGTGTGGGGCCCACACAGGGCTGGGGTAGCCAAAAACTCACCTGGATGCAGGTGGGACAGCCAGGGAACATCTCCTGGCAGCTCTTGGAGTCTCACTCTCCCTGCCTGGACCCCTGCATGTAATGTGAAATCTGGGGACATTTCCCGGCGGCTGGAGCTGCTGTGGAAGGTGGGCCCGCCCATGGCACAGGGTTGCGTTTAGATGGTCTTTAGGAACCCTTCCAACCCAAAGCATTCCATGAGTCTGTGATTCCATGGACTGGTCCAGATCGCAGGTTTAAACCTGGCCACAGCTCCCAGCTGAGGTTTCCAAACCAGGTTTTCACCGTGGCCCCGTAGCCAAGCCTCAGAAGGGCTGGATGCAGGAGCTGTACACGGCATTAACTCTCCTTTTCCCTCAGAGGCTTGGCTTGGCAGAGGAGCCCCTGGGAAGCCCCTGGCCTCCCACGGAGCTGGCAGGAATTCCTGCCTCTGGCCAAGTTTGTGTACCTTGCAGTCAGAGCCTGCTTTGAGGCTTTCAGGCTGCCTGAGCTGGCTGCTGTGGTGCTTTGGGTGATGATTCACAACCCACAGCAGCTCTGTCTTCCCTCGGAGGTTGCTTTGTAGCAGAAATGAGGCACTTCAGGCCTTGTACTTCAGTGGGGCTGTTCTTCCTGGGTGGCTGCAGCTGCCCTGGAAAACCACGGCACCTCTGGGATGTGCTTCCCCAAAGCATTGTTTGATTATCCCCAGCATCAGCTTTATTTATACAAGGGAATAAATGCAGCCAGGCTGGCCAGCAGCTCCCATTAATCAGGCTTAATGGTGAGCTGGGGATACTGGGAGAGGAAAGGGGGAAGGAAAGGTCACAAATGTTTCCCCTGTGGAAGGAAGCTGGATGTCCTGCTCTCACTCCTGTTTGGCCGCTGTCCGTGTGCCGGGTCCTGCCGCCTTCCAACGCCCTCTCTGCTCTATGTCTGTCTGTCTGTCTGTGTGTGTGTCCCCTCGGCCAAGGAAGGACATCTGTGCTGCCATGAACAGGCCCTGTGAGACCCTGGGGCTGTCCCACGTGGCCGGGATGTGCCAGCCCCACCGGAGCTGCAACATCAACGAGGACACGGGGCTGCCGCTGGCCTTCACCGTGGCCCACGAGCTGGGACACAGGTACCACCCTCCTCCTCCTCCTCCTCCTCCTCCTCCTGTTCTCTGTGTGCACCCTGGGGCTGGAGGGGGCGCGGGGGAAGTTGGGAGATGGTTCCCAGGTGGTTCCTCACGGGTGCAAACGCTCCCTTGCTCCCTGAGGGTTTCATTCCAGAGTTAAGTTTTGGGTTGTCCCACGTTTAATGAGAACACACAATCCAAGGCAACCTGGAGAAATTGCACCTGTGTATTGTCCTGGGGTGGTGTGGGAAGGTTCTGGAGCAGGGGTTGCCCAGTGAGGAGTTTTAAAGTAGGATCTGTCTGTAATATCAGTGACAGAATTTCACTTGCCCCAGTTTCAGTTAAATTTGACAAGATCACTTGAACCTTGCAGTTTCAGTTAGACATAGACATCTAACTGAAGACACAGACATTCCCAGTAGACATCTGCATGTGGGAAAGCACCCACCAGTGAGATCTTGTTGAATGTCCCTGAGTTTCAGTGGGGAGGCTGCAGTGAGAGCAGGGACAGAGCTCAGGGCTGTCGGTGCACATCCCCAGGGCAGTCCCTGCTCCGGGGCCGGGAGCGGCGGCGGCGGTGCCTGTGGTGCTCGTGGCTCACCTCCCCTCCGTGGGCTGTGTCTTACACAGTTTTGGGATTCAGCATGATGGAAGCAGCAATGACTGTGAGCCAGTTGGGAAAAGACCTTTCATCATGTCTCCACAGCTCCTGTATGACACGTCCCCACTCACCTGGTCCCGCTGCAGCCGCGAGTACATCACACGCTTCCTCGAGTGAGTGCTTCCTCCTCTTCCTCCTCACTCATGGGGCTGGGGGCCGGGGCCCAGGCACGGGGGTGCTCTTATCTCTGAGATATCTCTCTAAGAGAGCTGGGGGTCTTTGCCCAGAGCAGCTGTGGCTGCCCCATCCCTGGGAGTGTCCAAGGCGTGGGGTAGTGGGAGGTGTTCCTGCCCATGGCAGAGTTGGGATGAGCTGGGTTTTGAGGTCCCTTCCCACCAAACCATTCCACAATTCCATGGATCCTCCCTGGGTTGCCTCACTCTGTGCTGTGAAGGGGGCTCAGGGGCTTTTGTAGGGGCACAGGGGCTGTGCCTGCACAGATCAAACCAGAGTGTTTTCCCTCAGTGCTCCCTGCAGGTTCTGCAGAGTCTCTTCCATTCTCTCTGCCTGTCATGGGCAAACCAGATCCAGCCAAATTCTTCCCTGCCTTTGTTTATTTTTAGCACCCGTGGCTGATTTTCCAGCCTGTTGTTAGGAAGTTCCGAGGAGCCCAGCCCGAGTTTGGTTTGTCAGCCACTGGTTTGCACTGGAGGAACATTTCCCCCGTGCTGCAGGAAGGTTTGAGGAGCAGCGAGGGGAGAGCTGGGCCAGGGAGGCTGCTGGGGCCAGGCTCCGCTCCCAGATCCCAGCCTGGGCCGTGTGGGTTGGCCCCGTGCAGGGAATTAGTGCTGATTTATGGCTTTCAGAGGAATGGAGCTCTCCCGCTTCCTCAGCGCTCTTGGCCCTCTGCTTGTAACCTTCATTGGGCAGGAAGAATTTCCTGCCTGTGCTGACCCCGGGCTGCTGCTGATGGGGAGGCAGAGCAGCTGGAGGCTCCTCTGCTGGGCTTTGGTGTCTCTGCTCCCCAAAAGGAGCAGCTCTTCCTTGGGCTGTGTGTCGCTGGCTGTGACACCCGGGCACAGACAGGAGTGTTGTAACGGGATGCTGGCAGGAGGACGGCAGGGAGGGAGCCAGGAAACCCGACCCTGCTGACCTGGGGTTGCTGGCTGTGCTTGGAACAGACCTCATGTTCGGGAAAACCACGCTCTTGCATGGTGATGATTATTATTTTACACAAGATCATTGTTATTTCACAAGCACTGCCGAATGTCGGAGCGTCTGAAAGTGATTCTGGCAGCAGCAGGGCCCCAGCACTGCAGTCGGTGCTGCTGCAGCTGGGCCTTCACTCAGGGTCTGCCTGGGCATCAGGGGGCACTGGGAGGGTGCTGTCCCTGCTGTGGCAGCTGTCCCCAAGGAGGTGTCCCCTCTCTCAGGCCGCTGTAGGGTGCTGGCACAGCGTGGCTGTGATGCTCAGTGCTGGAGGGACCCTTCAGTCTTTGCTCTAATCAGACAAACTGATTTTCAGCCTCTTTCCTCAGTGCTGGAGCTCTTCTTCCATCATCCTCCTCTTGCCAGGGCCTGCTGCCCTTGCCCTGCCCTTGCCACCCTCTGCCAGCCCCTGCAGCCCCGTGGCTCTGCTGCTGATTCTTCCCGAGCTCCAGGCTTTGCCTTTGTTTTTGTTGAATTCTGTCCTGGCTTCTTTGGACCCTTCCTCCAGTTCTCTGGGAGCTTTTGGAATTTTAATCCTGCTCTCAGATGTATCTGCAGATCCTGTCAGGCTGCTCACAGATGGGGATTTAATCATTGCTCCATCCACTCCATCCTCCAGCTCGTTAAGGAGCGGGCTGGAACAGGCAGAGCAGTGCAGGCCCCTGCATCTTTCCCTGTGGACTGGAATTTACTGCACATCCCTGGAAGCCAGAGGGAAACTCAGGCCAGTTTTTCCCTGCTTGGAGATGTGTTTTGGCCAATTGAACAGAAAAGGAGAATGACCGTAAAATATTTAACGAAGCAATAGATTCTGGAAAAGCTGAAAGCTGAGGCAGATCCCAGTGACCCCAGACTGGACAGAGACCCCTCTGTGAGCTGGGGCAGGGCAGGGGGTGCCCCAAGCTGGTCAGAGGAACAGGAGGAGGCTGGGGACAGTGCAGGGCGGACCTGGGGAACCCACACAGGCACGGGGTGGAGTCCAGAGCAGCACAAGTGTCACACCTGGGGCTCGTCCAGGATGGAGTGCTTGAGCCTGGACTTTTTCCAGTAAGGACACCTTCTGTTTTTAGAGAAAACACCCCAAGTGTACAGAATGGGATGGGCTTTAAGGCTCCTTCCAACCCAACCATGGCAGGATTTTGAGATTCTGTGGAACTCCGTGGGGAGGTGCCCTGCAGTGTGTGCCTGGCACAGGCTGCCCAATCCATGCCCCATCCATCCCAGCTCAGCCCCACATCACCCACAGGGATGGGATCCTGCCCTTCCCACTGGGCTGGCAGCAGCAGGATGCTCCTGCTCTTGGGAGTTTGGAAATGGAGATTTTTGAGTCCCTGGGATGCTGAAAACAACCCCTTTCCATAGGGAAATATGGGTGTATTTCAGTGAGGACATGCAGGGGAGCTGAGGGGCTGTCTCCAGCCCAGGGAGCTGTTTGCAGGTGTCCCGTGTGGAACTCGGTGGTGGCATGGGAAAGGGAGGAGGGTGCTGGTTCTGCTGGGCATCACCCGTGGCACTGCCAGCGCCCCATTGCAGCAGCTCCCCTGCTCCCAGCCCTGTTTCCACGCTGCTGCTTTGGCTCAAAAAGGAATCTCACTGCACGTGAATTCCCAACAACCCCGAGTAACCCGATCCCACCGCAGCCTTGCCAGAGCCCCGGCCTTGCTGGAAACGAGTTTGTTGAAATAACACCAAATAACACCGTGGGCTGAGCGGGACAATCCCGGCGTGTTTGGGAGGTGTCAGCAGCAGCTGGAGCAGGGCAGGCACCTCTGCCCCACAGCTGTGCTGTCCAGCCTGGTCTGAGCAGGGTATGGGCATGTCCAGCTGCTCATCATCTCCCTTATTCATCTCCTGTGTTCATCTCCTTATTCATCTCCTTTATTCATCTCCTTTATTCCTGTTAGCAGCGTCCGCAGGGACACTTCTGGCTGTTGACATAAATGTCACTGGGACATTTATGGCTGTTGCCCCTTCTGTCTTTGTCCCTTCACCTTCCCCATGTCCTGCCGCTCTGAGGGGACATGGGGGGATCACTCTGGGGGCTCCCATCCCAATGAGGTACCCAGAGGTGCCCACCCACACCGGGGCAGCCCCAGGGACTGCAGAGCCGGGGCTGTGTCACTGGGAAATGCTGGTTGCTCATCCGGGACATTGACCAGCGGCTGTTCCATCCCCTGCCAGCAGTGTGGGACACGGGGTGACACTGCTGTGGGACACGGGGTGACACTGCTGTGGGACACGGGGTGACACTGCTGCGGGACAGTGGGTGACACTGCTGTGGGACATGGGGTGACACTGCTGTGGGACACAGAGTGACACTGCTGTGCCCTCTCTTGCAGCCGGGGCTGGGGGCTGTGCCTCGATGACCCCCCGGCCCGGGAGCTGCTGGACTTTCCCCTGGTGCCCCCGGGTGTCCTGTACGACGTGGGCCACCAGTGCCGCCTGCAGTACGGCCCCTACTCCACCTTCTGCGACGACATGGACGTAAGGGGGACATGGGGGGCTTGGCTGGGGCTGTGCCCACCCTGCCCCAGGGATGGGTGTGATCTGTGCCCGAGGGATGGATCTGTGCCCAAGGGAGGGCTCTGTGCCCAAGGGAGGGCTCTGTGCCAGGCAGGAACCTGTCCCTGTCTCCCCACAGAGTGTCTGCAGCACGCTGTGGTGCACGGTGGGGAACACGTGTCACTCCAAGCTGGACGCAGCTGTGGATGGCACAGCCTGCGGGGAGAGCAAGGTAATGGTGGCGGGGGGGGACACCCTTCTATGGCCTGGGGGAGCGCTGCTCCTGCACGCACAGGGCCGGGCTCATCCCACTGCCCCTGCTCTGCCCAAACACCCGCTGCCCCAGCAGGGACTGCCCTCAGGGAAGGTGACTCACTCGGGGTCACCTGAATCACCTGGGAAGGTGAAACCCACAGTTAATGACCGTGGCAGGAGAGCACAAGGCTGGTTCTGCTGCCACGGTGGATGCTCCTCCCTGGGATCTCTCCCACTGCTGGGGAGCCCCTCTGGGCTGACACTGGGCTGTGGATCCCCTTGCCGAGGGGTCTCCATGGAGCTTTGGGTTTGTTTTCTCCCTCAAACCCTCACACAGCCCAACACCTCTGGGTTTCCCACAGCTTGAGGAGCTGCAGGCTCTGGCAGAGCCCAGCTGAGCCCAGGCACTCCCGCGCAAGCAAAGCAGGGATTTCCAGGGCGCAGTCTGTGTGCTGGGCTCGGCGCTGCCCGCCCCTGAGGCCGCGCTCCCCTCCTGTCCCGCAGTGGTGCTTCAATGGCGAGTGTGTTCCCGTGGGCTTCCGGCCCGAGCCCATCGACGGCGGCTGGAGCTCCTGGAGCGCCTGGGCCTCCTGCTCGCGCAGCTGTGGGGCGGGAGTGCAGAGCGCCGAGAGGCACTGCAGCCAGCCCACGTAAGCCAGCCCCGAGCCTGCACTGCCCGCACCGGGACAGCGGTCAGGGTCACACACTGCTGGGGTGGTTGGGCGGGAGGGACTGGTTCCATCAGTCCTGCCTGGAGTGCTGGGGTGGTTCTGGTTCCATCAGCCCTGCCTGGAGTGCTGGGGTGGTTCTGGTTCCATCCCCTGCCCCAGAGTGCTGGGGTGGTTCTGGTTCCATCCCCTGCCTGGAGTGCTGGGGTGGTTCTGGTTCCATCAGCCCTGCCCCGGAGTGCTGGGATGGTTTGGGTGGCAGGGACTGGTTCCATCCCCTGCCCCAGAGTGCTGGGGTGGTTGGGCTGGGAGGGACTGGTTCCATCCCCTGCCCCAGAGTGCTGGAGTGGTTCTGGTTTCATCCCCTGCCCCAGAGTGCTGCACTGTGACCCAAACAAAGGGCAGAGGCTCCGCGCTCAGAGATGTAAAACATATCCACAGTGTCCTTCAGTGACAGAACAGCAACCCAGGCATTCTTGGAGCCTGATTCAGAGTTGTTTTGAAAAATCCTGCTGCAGTTTATCACCCTGCTGCATTCCATCAGCCAGTGCTGGCTGGAAGTGTCCGGGCACTGCTGGAGGAGCTGCCATCTCCATCCTGGCATTTCTGCTGACCCATCTGCTCCCTACATGTCCCCTTGGTCACCAAACCCCTGCTGCACAGATTCAGCCAAAGCCCCCAGCTTGCCCTGGTGTCAGAGCAGCCTGGGGTGGGGAGGAAAGGGGCTTTTAGTGCTGTTCCATGGGAGTTGCTTTTCCATGGCATGGGGAGCTCTGGCAGCCCCTGCAGTGAGCTCCTGTCCCTCCCAGCCTTGTTCTGCTCATCCTCTTCCTCGGGTGAGTTTGGTAAGTGCTGCTGGGCTCTCGAGGGGAGTGCTCTGTCATCTCGGTCCTGGGTCAGGACCTGATTTGTGTTTGACATAAACGCTGTGGCAGAGGTGCTGTGGTGGTTTGTGGAGTGTTCAAACACAGCTGTGGACAGGCAGGAGAGCAAACACTGGGAATTTCCCGGGCAGTTGTTTGCTTTGGCCACTGGAGGTAAATCTTCAGCTTTGCCCTTGGGATGAGGTGAGAAAATGTGTGCTGGGCATCCCCCCCTCCCACAGCCATTCCTCAGGGCAGAGCGTGTAAACACAGCCCTAAAATAATCACTAGCTTCATTCTCTTCAGCACAGTGTGCCCAGGAGAAGGAATTCTCATGGGGTCCCTGGGACATGGGATGTGGGCAGCGGTGTGACCGAAGGACAAGGCAGCAGGGTGGGAGATGGTTGTTGTGAGGGTGTGCTGGCATCTGGAAGAGCACTGCTGTGCTTCTCGAGTCTGTGTTGCTTTACAAAGCCCACTGTCAGCTTTGCCATTCCCCGGGGCAGCAGAGGAGCAGAGCCAGGAGGATTCCCTGGGTGGGATGGAGAGCAGCTCCTCCAGAGCAGCTGCAGGAAGGGCACCAGGCTGGAGGGGCTTGGAGCTGCCTGCTCTGTGGAAGGTGGATGGAACACCCGTGGCAGGGGGTGGAACAGGGACGGGCTGTGAGGTCCCTGCTGACCCAAACCATTCACAGCTCAGTCACTCTGAGGCCTGTGCCCTGCCAGCCCCGGTGACTGTGTTTGCCTCCCCCAGGCCCAAGTACGGGGGCCGGTACTGCCTGGGCGAGCGCAAGCGGTTCCGGATCTGCAACGTGCGGCGCTGCCCCCCGGACGGGCCCTCCTTCCGCCAGGTGCAGTGCAGCCAGTTCAACCCCATGCCCTACAAGGGCAAGCTCTACAAGTGGACACCGGTGCCCAACAACAGTGAGTGCAGGGCAGACCCCTCAGACCTGGAGCTGCCGTTTGTGTCCCTGCCTTGCCCCGCAGCTCGTGCCGTGTTGTGTGTTTGACGCTGCCCCGGGCCTGCGGGGCGGGTTGTGCTTTCGGCTCTGCAGTTGGGGCTGAGCGCGTGCCTGTTCCCCAGTGAACCCCTGCGAGCTGCACTGCCGGCCCGAGCACGAGTACTTTGCGGAGAAGCTGCGGGACGCCGTGGTGGACGGCACGCCCTGCTACGACAGCGACGCCAGCCGCGACGTCTGCATCAACGGCATCTGCAAGGTGGGCTGGCACCTGGGGGCACCCCCGGGGCAGCACCCAGCCTTGGGCGCTCAGCATCCCCTCCCTCTGGTGCTGAGCTCGCTCCTGTGCCATTCCCCCTTGGAGAGCGTTCCTGGTTCCCGTGGGGTGAGTGCTACGGGCTGTGTCAGCCTCTGTGCTGGCCTCAAGGAGCCAGGGTACCACCCAGGCCAGGATGGGTGCAACCTGGAGCAACCTTGGAGCACCCTGCTCTCAGGGAAGGTGTCCCTGCCCATGGCAGGGGGCTGGGACTGCACTGTCTTTAACGTCCCTCCCACCCCAAGGCATCCCAGGGTGCTGTGAATCCCCTGGGGACGATGCAGCTGGTGCTGGGACGGCCTGGGAAGTGCTGGTGTGGGGCTAGTGTGTGTGGGGCTGACAGGCTGCCTTGCAGAACGTGGGCTGTGACTATGAGATTGACTCTCACGCCGTGGAGGATCGCTGCGGCGTGTGCCACGGGGACGGCTCCACCTGCCACACCGTGCACAAGACCTTCGAGGACAGCGAGGGGCTGGGTAAGGGCACCCACTGCTGTCCCCAGAGCACCCCGTGCTGCTCCAGCACAGCTGGGCTGCTGCTGCTCCTTTGGAAGGGGAGTTTAATTCCAACTGGTTCATTTTTGGGGGACAAGACAGCAGAGAACTCAGGTGGGGCTCGGTGCCCACTGGTGCCTTACAGAGGTGCAAGGATTGGCACAGTGCTGGCACCCGGGGAACACAGCACCCACCCAAGGACAAAAATGGTCTCAGACACCTCTGACTCCCCCAAGCCCAACGCTTGGTTCCATTCCCAGGCTACGTGGACATTGGCATTATCCCCGTGGGAGCCCGGGAGATCCGGATTGAGGAGGTGGCAGAAGCCGGGAATTTCCTGGCGCTGCGGAGCGAGGACCCCGAGAAGTATTTCCTGAATGGAGGCTGGACCATCCAGTGGAACGGGGACTACAGGGTGGCAGGGACCACCTTCACCTACAAGAGGACAGGCAACTGGGAGAACCTCACCTCTCCAGGGCCCACCGTGGAGCCCGTGTGGATCCAGGTAGGATGGATCCAGGTAGGATGGATCCTGCCGTGGTCCCTCCCAGCCCTCCCTGCATGCAGGGGATGGATCCTGCCCTCCTCGGGGTGAGTTTCTGTGGGAGCCAGCACTGGGGCAGCCAAGCACACGCTGCCAGCCCAGGGATGTTTCCAGCCCACACCACTTGGAGCTGAGCCTCACCCCCTTTGCAGCATTCTGCAGAATATTTGCACAGGAGAGGGAGTGTGAGGAGAAGGAGCTGTTTCCTGAGGCCTTTCCCATATCTTATCACCAGCAGGGGAAGAGCCCCCGGTGCTTCTGGCTGGGCTGGACAGGAGGGAGGGAGCTGTGGGAGTCACTGTCCTTGTGACCGTGAGGCCAAGCCTTCCTCTGCAGAAACCAGTGGGAATGATCCCACACGTGATGGCGCAGCTGGCACCAGGCTGGCATCCCTCGTGGGGCAGGGGTGGTGGTGGCCACGGAGCTGCATCCCGCGGACCCCCAGGATCCCCCTTCCCTGGCAGCTGTGGCTCAGCCCCACGCACTCCCCAGAACATCCCCTCCTTTGCACGGGCTCACCCCCAGCAGCCGCAGTCTCCTCCTGCTTTCCTTCGGCAGCAGCTCGGGTGGGATGTGAGCAGCGTCCTGGGCCTGCTGCTGCCAAGGGCTGCTGTTAATGGGAGCGCTGGCGCGCCCAGCACCCACAAATCACTTTCTGGGATTCATAGCCTAATTAAAACCCATGGACAACAACGTTTCGATGTTCGTGGAGAGGTTTTGGAAAGGCGCCCTGGCTCTCCCGCCCAAGCTCCAAGAACAACAAAGCTTTGGCAATAATGGGAGCGCTTAGGCTAAGAAAAACAGGGATGAACTCCCGGCCCTGGCGAGGCAGGCGCTTCCAGCAGGGCTTGTGTCAGCCACGGGAGCAGCAGGAGCCCCTCTGCAGTGGGAGGCAGCTTGGGAAATTCCACCCGTGGGCAGGGACACCTTCCACACACCGGGTTACTCCAAATGCCACCCAGCTCTGTTGGGGTGCTGGGCACAGGGTCACGTCCTCCTGGTCCTGCTGGGCAGCTCCTTCACTCTGAGAAGCCCCTGGGGCAGTGCCACCCCCCACTGCCCTGCCCAACCACCCCTTGTCTGTCCCCTGTGTCCCCCAGCTGCTGTTCACCCCGTACCTGTCCCCTGTGTCCCCCAGCCCCTGTTCATCCTCCTCTGTCCCCTGTGTCCCCAGCTGCTGTTCCAGGAGACCAACCCCGGGGTGAGGTACCAGTACACGATCCAGCGCCCGGCTGACAGCGAGAACGAGATCGAGCAGCCCGAGTTCCTGTGGCGCTTCGGCTCCTGGACCACCTGCACGGCCACCTGTGGGACAGGTGAGCACGGCCTGGGACACGGCTCTGAGCAGGGGGGCGTTCCTGGGGAGCCTTTGGGATTCCTGGCACTTGGTTTCACAGGTGCCAGGGGAGAAGCAAGGCAGTCTGCTGAGGTCGTGCCCGCGGTGCTCAGCAGGAACCCCAGGGCTTTATCAGTGCTCGGTGCTCGGTGTCCTGTTACCCTGCACGGGATGGAGACAAAAGAGCTTTAGAGAAGTCAGGGAGTGTGGAAGGGCTGGTCTCCTGCCTGGCTGGGCCTCTCCAGGGGGAGGATATCCAGGGTTTTACAGAGAGCACTGGGGTCCCTCGGTGTCTGTGTGTGGACATTTGCTTCCCCCCTCCTGCCCCGCTGGCTGGGTGTCCCAGGGTGCCCAGGGCAGCTTTGGGGGCAGAGGGACATTTCTGGAGCACTGCCAGGGGAGGCTGGAGCAGCAAGCACTTCCTCGAGAGCAGCTGGCACAGGAAAAAAGGGGAATTCAAGGACACTTTTGCTTTCTAGGTAGCACAGAGTGCCAGGACATGGCTTTGTTTGAAACCAGCTTTTCTATGTATGATTTGAGTGCTTGGCTTCCAGAAGGGAAGGGAGATAGAGGAGTGAATCAGGCAGGGGTGGGGTGAGGGTGAGCAGCAGGAGGAGGGCTGAGCCCCTCTTCCTGCACTGAGCGATGATGTGAGATGAGATGGGGTTTGGGAGAGCTCACAGCGAGCCTCTGGCGAGTCCCAAGGCCCTGCAAGCTCCCGAGTGCTTGAGCCAGAGCTCGGCAGCTTCAGCAGGGTTCTGTCAGTCTCAGCAGGGTTCTGTCAGTCTCAGCTGGGTTCTGTCAGTCTCAGCAGGGTTCTGTCAGTCTCAGCTGGGTTCTGTCAGTGTCAGCAGGGTTCTGTCAGTGTCAGCAGGGTTCTGTCAGTCTCAGCAGGGCTCTGTCAGTCTCAGCAGGGCTCTGTCAGTCTCAGCAGGGTTCTGTCAGTCTCAGCAGGGCTCTGTCAGTCTCAGCAGGGTTCTGTCAGTCTCAGCAGGGTCTGTGGTGACAGCTCTCCATGTCCCAGGTCCAGTACGTGTTACAGAAACGGGGACAGGGCCGAGCGAGGGGTGTGCTGAGGTCACCGTGCCACCCCCGTGTGTGAGCAGCCTGGGGACACGAGGCCTTGGGCAGCGTCTGTCCCTGAGCCGGGCGGGGACGGGGCTGCCGGAGGAGCCCAGCGCTGCCCCTGGGCAGCCCCAGAGCTCGCAGGGCACACGGTGCCCGGGTGAGACGAGGGCAGCGCTGCCAGCCGGGTGCAGCTCCGTGGCTGCACGGCTCCAGCTGCCATCCTGCCCCGTGCCAGGGGCTCTGTGAGGGCACCGCAGCCTCAGCACCGATGGACCTGCACCTTCGAGTGGTGCTGTCATTTCCTTCCCACTGTCCTGGCTCACCGAGTGAACCCTCCTGTGCCCTGCTGGGTTCGCTTTCCAAAGTGGTGCTGGGGCCTGTGTGGTGCCAGCGCCCCAGGTGTGCCCTCAGTGCCCCGGGTGTTCTCTCAGTGCCCTGGGTGTGCCCTCAGCACCCCGGGTGTGCCCTCAGTGCCCCAGGTGTGCCCTCAGCGCCCCGGGTGCGCCCTCAGTGCCCCGGGGGTGCCCTCAGTGCCCCGGGTGTGCTCCCAGCGCCCCAGTTGTGCCCTCAGCACCCCAGTTGTGCCCTCAGTGCCCCGGGTGTGCTCTCAGTGCCCCGGGTGTGCTCTCAGTGCCCCGGGTGTGCCCTCAGAGCCCTGGGTGTGCTCTCAGCGCCCCGGGGGTGCCCTCAGCGCCCCGGGGGTGCCCTCAGCGCCCGTGTTCCCGCAGGGGTGCAGCGGCAGGTGGTGCACTGCGTGGAAAGGCTGGCGGGGCTGGTGGAGGAGCGGTTCTGCGATGCCCTGACGCGCCCTGACGACCAGCAGCGCACGTGCAGCGAGGAGCCCTGCCCGGCCAGGTGCCGCCCGCCCCGTCCCCCTCCCTCGCCCTGGGCACGGGCCCCAGGCCCTGGGCCGGTCCGGGACAGCATCCCTGGGGCTGTGTGACCGCCGCAGGCATCGCCTGTCCTCAGGCTGAGCCTCACGGATGGTCCCGTGCTGGCCCATCTCTGCTCCTCTCTGCCTCTGTGCACACACCCCTGGCACAGCTCGGGGGCTGTCCCCTCCCTGACCCTCTGTCCAAGCTCCCACACCTCGGGCTGACATGTTTGGGATCCTCCTTTCCCCACGGCCTCATGTGGTGGGCAGTGGGATGGATCCTGGAGCATGGCTGCTTGCTCTGGCTGAGATCTTTCTCTCCCTTTCCCCCCTTTTCCCCTGTGCAGGTGGTGGGTGGGTGAGTGGCAGCAGTGCTCAGCCACGTGTGGCCGGGCAGGGCTGATGAAGAGGACGGTGCTGTGCATCCAGAGCGTGGGGCTGGACGAGCAGAGGGCCCTGCAGCCAGCAGACTGCCAGCACCTCAGCAAGCCAGATGCCACCATGCCCTGCCACCCAGAGGTCCCCTGTCCCTCCCCGTGGGCTGTGGGCAACTGGTCTGAGGTGAGAGGGGACGCTGGGGATGTGGCAGTGTCTGACAAAGGGTGGGAGCTGGGGACGGGGGTCCCTGGACACCTCAGCCTGCCCCAGAGCGATGGGTGTGCTCCTGCTCACAGAAACCCATGGCTGTGTCCCTGTGGGCTCCCCTGGGTGGGATTTCCATTGCCTGGGGAGCTCTCGGGGTGGGATAGGGGCATTGGGCAGTTTGACTGCGCCCCAGCTCCCATGGATGGAAGGAATTTCATTGCTCATGGAAGTCTCAGGATGAGGAGGGGGCATCGGGCAGTTTATCTCTGCCCCAGCCCTGGGCTTTGCAGCCCCCTCACTCACACAGGGTGAGTGCCACGCTCTGTGCTTGGCACAAGGAGGGCAGAAATGAGGTTTTCAGCTGGACATGGCTTGGAACAGCCTGGTGTACTGGAAGGTGTCCCTGCCCTGTCCCTTCAAGGTCCCTTCCAAGCCAAATGATTCCATGGGGTGATTAATGGTGACATTCTCTGCGGCCTTGATTTATTTTTGTGTTTTTGTGAATCAGCTTAGCCACAGGCTGAGGGTTTCAAGCAGAAAATGATAACTCCTAATTTAAACAGCCGTTCCAAAAGTGTTCAGAGTGAAGACAAATATCAGGAGAGAAAGGGGAGAGCCTGGGAACAGAGCTTGTTGCTAAGGAACAAATGGAATCAAATGTGAGCAGAGGATTTGAAGGCTAGATGAGAGCGAGTTGGAAATATTTTTCTAGGGGCCCACAAAAGCCACAATTAAGGGCTGAGAAAGATGGATGCAATGATTTAAAGGGAAAATTATGGCTTGTAGGTGGGTCAGAGCTGGGCAGGGCAGCCCCAGCCCTCACTGCTGGCCTCTGTGGTGTTGGCACCAGTGGATCTCTGAGCCCTGGAGAAAATGTGTTTGGGATTTTGAGGTTCTGTAATTTTTCTGTCCTTTAATTTAAAGGGAGAGCCCCCTTTCTTTTCCATTTCCACCATAATCAGGGGGATTGGAGGGGCTGGGAAGCTTCCCAGAGCTGTGGTCCTTCTGTCAGCAGAACCAGCAGGGTGGCACAGCTTTGTCTGCAGAGCCCAGGCCGCAGCAGTGTGCCCACCTGGCACTGGGGCACCTGGCCCTGGCACAGGGGCGCTCTGGGGGCCCACAGCTGCATCACACTGGCACTCAGTGCCTCAGGAGGACCCCAGAGCTCTGCACACACAGCTTTGTGGAGTTCCCAAAGGAGCTGGTTTGTGGCTCTTCAGGGGAGCAGCTCCTTGCAGCCCTCTCACAGTGTTGTGTGTGGTAATGGTTGATTCCAGCTCTGGAAATGCCTGGTGATGGCCGTTCCCAGTGGGGAATCCTGGAATGCTCTGGGGTGGAAGGGACCTTAGAGCCCATCTGGTTCCACCCCCTGCCATGGGCAGGGACACCTCTCACGAGCCTGCGTTGCTGCAAGCCCCAAATGCAGCAGAAAATGCTGCTGTTCTCCTTTCCAGCTGCTCAGTTCCTTTTGTGCTGGCCCATCTCAAAGAGCCCATTATGGGGGGATGCTGTGTCCCCACAAAGCTCCTTCCTGACCTTTGCTTTTTCCCTGCTGGGACAACACCCATGTTGTTGTTCCCTGCTTCAAAGAACGCTCTTCTGGAAGAAGAGCTGCAATTCATGGCCATAGGTCACAGGAAAGGCCCATTAGCTCATCTCACCCCTGCCCTTCCCAGCCTCCATCTCCCGGGAAAACTGGGCAGGAAAGCAGGGCAAGGATCACCCTGAGCAAACCCCCAGAGCCCCAGCCCTGCTCTGGCACGGTCTGCAGTGGGGCTCTGTGCAGCAATGCTCTGCTGCCAGGGCGGGACTGGCACAGGGGCCCAGCTGGGTGCTGGGGTTGGCAGAGGGACGTGGAGCCCTCACAGAGGGAGCACTGGCACCACTCCCAGCCGTGCCCCTCTGTGACCGTGTTCACAGGGGTCTCAGGCTGAGGGAAGAGACAAGGATCTGACTCCATGTTTCAGAATGTTTTTTGATTTATTATTTTATTATATAAATTTACATTATTTATATATTTTATATTTATATATATTATAGATGTACATATTTTATGATATATATTTACATTAAAACTATACTAAAAGAATAGAAGAAAGGATTTCCTGAGAAGGCTAGCTAAGAATAGAATAGCAAAGAATGATCACAAAGGTTTGTGGCTCGGGCTCTCTGTCCGAGCCAGCTGTGATTGGCCATTAATTACAAACATCTAACATGGGCCAATCCCAGATGCACCTGTTGCATTCCACAGCAGCAGATAATCACTGTTTACATTTTGTTCCTGAGGCCTCCCAGCTTCTCAGGAGGGAAAATCTTAAGGAAAGGATTTTCCCTAGAAGCTGTCTGCGCCGCCCCACAGCGCTGTCCCTCTCTGTGCCCTGGCAGTGCTCGGTGACCTGTGGGAACGGGACCCAGCGGCGCCCGGTGCACTGCAGCAACAGCACTGGCACCCCGTGTGACCCTGCCCGCAGACCCAGCCCCGAGAGGGCCTGCTCCTCGCCGCAGTGCCACCAGAGATGGGACAGCGCCGACTGGTCTGGCAGCGGCTCCTCCAGCAGCGAGCTGTTCAATGACATCCAGTACGTCCCCAGCAAGCACGTGCCTCAGTTTAACCCCTTCATCCCGCACGGCCCGGAGTCCAACGAGGTCAACGTCATCACCGAGGAGGACTTCTCAGCCAGGAAAGGAAACGTCTTTGTGGATGACTTTTACTACGATTATAACTTCATCAACTTCCACGAGGATCTGTCCTACTACCCCTTCACGGAGAAGGAGAGCAGAGGCGAGGGGCCAAGGGCAGAGCTGAGCACGGATGGCACCGAGGGGCCCTGGGAGGCGCCCACCGAGGCCCTGCTCACCACAGAGCTGGGAGCAGAGAGCCAGGGGCAGCCAGGCCCCCGGGAGGAGCACACCTCTGCCCCTGTGCGTGGGCGACACACAGAGCCTGGGGGTTCAGGCAGGAACGACCTCCTGAGCGTGGTCCCCGAGGATGTGGGATCAGCCACTCCCAGATACAGCACCCCTGCCTTTCTGGGGCAGCAGGAGGGTGCAGCGCCTGTGCCCCACTCTGAGCACCGCCCGCCCACCCAGAGCTCCATGGGCCCTGACTCTGCAAACCACGGCCACGCACCCTGGGATGAGCCCCAGGGAGCCGTGCCCAGCGGGAGCAGCCTGGGGCAGGGTGTCCCTGCTCCCTGGGGTCCCCACCCTGCCGGTGTGGGCTGGGGCGGTGCCCGGGTGGACGTGTCCCTGGGGCCGGCAGCACGGGGCAGCAGCGAGGGCAGTGTGGGCACACAGGGGCATGGCGCTGCAGGGAGAGGCCGTGGGGACTCCAGGGAAATGGCTCTGGCCACCAGCAGTGACAGTCCTGGTGCAGCCCCGCAGCCCAGCGAGCAGCACGGGTGGGCAGGGGTGCCAGAGGGGATGCTGGACACGCGGGCAGGAGGGCAATCACATGGCATGCAGAGGGCAGATCTTGCCTTGCCCACCCCGCAGGGCCCGGGCTGGGGGGTAGCAGGGAGTGCTGGCAGCCCCCACCCTGTCCTGAGCCCCCCTCCTGTGGGTGCTGATGGGGCTCCCGTGGGGCAGGGAGGGCTCCAGCCAGAGCTGCACGGCCCCACAGCCCCCACCTCTGCCCCCTCTATGGCCACAGCAGCCCCTGCAGTGTCCCTGTCCCCTGCCATGGCCGGGCCAGCCCCCCAGCTCACCCCCAGGGGCCGGCAGGATGGCCTGGGCCCAGCCGTGCCCACAGCCCCAGCTGCCCACAGTGCAGGGTCCCCCCGGGAATGGGGGGCACAGGGGGTGTCCCTGCACCCGGATCCGGCATTGTCCCACACCGAGCTGACCTCCCATGGGACCCCCCTCAGCATCCCTGCTCTGAGGGACCCCTCACCATGGGCACTCCCAGGGATACCAACAAGGGACCCCTCACCATGGGCACCCCCAGGGATACCAACAAGGGACCCCTCACCGTGGGCACCCTCAGGGATAACAAAAAAGGACCCCTCACCATGGGCACCCCCAGAGACATCAATGAGAGACCCCTCACCATGGGCACCCCCAGGGATACCAACAAGGGACCCCTCACCGTGGGCACCCCCAGGGATACCAACAAGGGACCCCTCACCGTGGGCAGCCCCAGGAATACCAACAAAGGACCCCTCACCGTGGGCACCCTCAGGGATACCAACAAAGGACCCCTCACCATGGGCACCCCCAGAGACATCAATGAAGGACCCCGCACCATGGGCACCACCAGGGATACCAACGAGGGATCCCTCACCGTGGGCACCCCCAGAGACATCAGTGAGGGACCCCTCACCATGGGCACCCTCAGGGATACCAACAAGGGACCCCTCACCGTGGGCACCCCCAGAGACATCAATGAGAGACCCCTCACCATGGGCACCACCAGGGATACCAACGAGGGATCCCTCACCATGGGCACCACCAGGGATACCAACGAGGGATCCCTCATCATGGGCACCACCAGAGACATCACCAAGGGAGCCCTCACCATGGGCACCCTCAGCAGTGTCAGTGAGGGACCCCTCACCATGGGAACCCCCAGAGACATCAACAAAGGAGCCCTCACCATGGGCACCCCCAGGGACACCAACGAGGGACCCTTCACCACGGGCACCCCCAGGGACACCTGCCTCTGGTGACGAGGGGCAGGAGTTGTCCCAGCCCACCCCTTTGTCCCCCCCGCTCTGGGAGAAGAGGCTGGAGGAGGAGGAGGAGGAGGAGGAGGAGGAAGAAGAGGAGGAGGCTGTGCTTCCACCATCACCCTCTGCAGCAGCCACTGCCAAGCCCAGCTGGGAGGTCGGGAACTGGAGTGAGGTACGTGGTGAGTGCCATTGAAAGGGCCAGTGTGGATGTGAGACCTGTCCCTGCCCTGGCTGCCTCTGGGACCTTTCTCTTGGCAGCATGGGGTCATTAGTGCTAATTAAGAAGCAACTGGTAATCAAAAGCTACAGGCACCCCCAGCCCCAGGGTGCTGCCCCATTTTGCCCTCTGCTGTGGCCACGAGAATCCAGGGAGCAAACCCTGAGCAGGGAGAGGAAGGGTTGGTCCCAGCCAGAGCAGAAACAGCTGGAATGGGCCATGGAGGAGCGTGTTCCTCCCCTTCCCTCCCCGAGTGCTGCCTGATGTGGGATTGCTGAGAGGGGTTTTGGGGCAGGTTTCTCAGCATTCCCTGTGTTGCAGTGCTCGGCCACATGCGGCCTGGGTGCGGTGTGGCGCTCGGTGCGCTGCAGCAGTGGCGCTGACGGTGGCTGTCCCATGGCCGACAGGCCCGTGCCCGCCCGGAGGTGCTCCCTGAGACCCTGCTCGGCCTGGCGTGTGGGCACCTGGAGCAAGGTACGGGGCCCAGGGTGGCTCTGTGTCCCTCCCCTCCATGGCTCTGTCCCCTTCCCCACAGTGTCTCTGTGTCCTTCCCCGCCATGGCTCTGTGTCCTTCCCCACCATGGCTGTGTCCCCTTCCCCACAGTGTCTCTTGTCCTCCCCAGTGCTCCAGGAGCTGCGGCGGGGGCACCAAGGTGCGGGACGTTCACTGCGTTGACACGCGGGACCAGCGGCTGCTGCGGCCCTTCCACTGCCAGGCGGGGCTGGCACAGCCCCCGGCACAGCTGCCCTGCCACAGTGCCCCGTGCCTGGACTGGTACACGTCCTCCTGGAGAGAGGTACGGGCTGGCCTGGGCCCCGCTCGGCCCACCCTGCCAGGGCAGGGACACCTGTGCTATCCCACGTGGCTCCAAGCGCCAATGTCCCACTGGCCTGAGACACCGCCAGGGATCCAGGGGTACCCACAGCTGTGCTGGGAACTCCATCTCAGCTCTTTGCCACCCTCACAATTCCTGCCCAACATCCCATCCATCCCTGCCCAACATCCCATCCATCCCTGCCCAACATCCCATCCATCCCTGCCCAACATCCCATCCATCCCTGCCCAATCTCCCATCCATCCCTGCCCAACATCCCATCCATCCCTGCCCAATCTCCCATCCATCCCTGCCCAATCTCCCATCCATCCCTTCCCAATCTCCCATCCATCCCTGCCCTCTGGCACTGGGAGCCGTTCCCTGTGTCCTGTCCCTCCATGCCTTGTCCCCAGCCCCTCTCCAGCTGTCCTGGAGCCCCTCCAGGCCCTGCTGTGTGCAGCAGGGGCTCATGCCTGCCCTGCCCTGCCCTGCCCTGCCGTGCCGTGTGTCCCGCAGTGCTCGGAGCCGTGTGGTGGCGGGGAGCAGGCCCGGCTGGTGACGTGCCCGGAGCCGGGGCGCTGCGAGGAGAGCCTGAGGCCCAACAGCACCCGGCCCTGCAACAGCCAGCCCTGCACCACCTGGGTGGTGGGCTCCTGGGGACAGGTGAGCGGGGCTGAGCCCTCCCGGGGCACCTGCAGGGAATGGGCACCCTCTGGGGCTGTCCCAGGCTGAGCCCCGGGTCCCCACAGTGCTCAGCTCCCTGCGGAGGGGGCATCCAGCGGCGGCAGGTGAAGTGCATCGACACCAGGAGCGGCGTGGCCGAGGAGGACAGCAGCCTGTGTGACCACGAGCCGTGGCCAGAGAGCACCCAGAAGTGCAACCCCCAGGAGTGCGACAGCTCCGAGCCAGGTGAGCAGCACCAGGCTGGAGAATGGCGTGGGAGATCTGGGAGATGGAGGGAGCGGTTCCTACGTGGATTGTGTAAGGATGACCTGATGATTCAGTGGGAATGTTGTAACTGTCTGTAAATGTCCAGAGCATCTGTCCCTCGAGGGGCCAGCAGGGTTTTGTGAGCTGGGATGGGCTTGTTGGGGCCAGCAGTGTCACCCACCTCAGGGACACCCCAGGGACCCTGCGGGGTGAAAGGACCCATCCAGAGGCAACAGGGCATTCAGGGAAAGGAAGGCACAGGGAATACCCAGTGATGGAGCTCTCAGGAAGCTGTTCAGTGGTAAAGTCCCAGAACACAAGGCTTGTGAAACAGGCTGGGCCCAGCATGAGAAAATGGAATAAAGGAACCGTTTTCAGCATCTTCAGGTGTGTCTGAGCAGGTGCTCCAGGGAGCCAGCCCCTGTTTGTCCTTTACCTGCCCCAGCTGCAGCCACAATGCTTGGCCACACCACGGGCACTCACTTGGCTTCTTCTCCCTCTTCCACTCACAGAGATACATCCCAAGCACCAGACAGTTCCCTGGGAGACAGAAATCTGGGCACTGCAAGGGTTAACAGCACTTACAGAAAAGCAGTATAATGAGGGATTAGATGTCACTGATATCAGCATGTCAGTCACTTACCAGCTTTATCTCTTTAATGTGTCTGTGCAAAAGAAAAGCTCTTTGGCTGCCCAGAAGGTATTGTTGGGCCTCCAGGAGGTTTGCTGGCCAAAGGGAGGGCTGAGAGGTGGGGCAGGGGGCAGCAGGAGCTGCCTGGGGTGGAGGAGTGGGTCCATGGCTGCTCCACACATCCCTGAGGTCCCCTCTGGACACTCATTCCAGCCTTCCAGCTCTTTTTGTTTATCCCAACACCAATTCCAGAGCAGGCAGCGCTGGCTTTGGTTAGCTGGGATTTGGGCACTGGCACTGCTGGCCATCAGGAAGTTTTCAGCCATGAATCTGCTCCTTTTCTGGAGCATTTGCAGGGCCATGGGGCACTCCGGCGTTTAGGAAATGGTGAGTCAGCCCTGCTCAAGACACGATGTGCGGTTCCGGCTGTTTTGGTCAGGGGAAAATTTCCGTGCCAGGCTTGGTGATGAGAGCTGTGGAGCCAAGGCTGGACCAGAATAACCACTGAGATGTGTAGGAAGCACACAAATAAATGGTAAAAGCCTGGATCAAAAATGACATAAATGCTCTGGCTGCAGCCCAGGGCAGGAAACGCCTCTTGGAAATACAAACGTTTCCAGCCAAAGCATGAAGGGGAACAAAACTTTCACATGGCAGGAAATCCCAGATGTGTAAATGCACAGGCAAAGGATCCCAGAAAGACAGAAATGTAACTCCAGCCCTTTCCTGTGCTTTAGGGGATCTTTACTGCACAAATGGGCTCAGGCTGGAGCAATCTGTGTTTTTGTGAGGAGCACAAGGAGCCTCTCCCTCCCCTGCACAAGGTGCTCCAGTGCCAGCAGAACCAGGGCTGGCTCTGTGACTGCCCATGTCCTCACTGGACACGAAAGTGCCAATAACCCCAGCAGGGTTTAAATGTTCAAACCATTATCAGATGGATGTGGAGCAGAGATGGAGCAGATGAAGCACAAACATCTCACAGCAGTCGGCTCCTCAATTAAAGGAGGTCGGGATTAATTAGAACCAGAGTTCTGAGCTGTTGCCAGGTTATAAATTAATTGGAGATTCCAGCAAGGTTATTTTTGAATGTGGCTGTTGCCTTACAGCTGCAGCCAGCTGTGAGGGTGTCCTTAGATGGCTCCTGGGAGCTCCAGGGCCGTGGGCACCCCAGTGCCTCCGTGTGATGCTCCAGAGCCTGGGGATATTTATCTGGGAATTGTTTATGGTGTTATGGAAAGGAGCTGGGCCCAGGTCTGCGTGGGGGCCTGGAGAAGCCTGCAGCAGTTCATCCAGATTTAAACCAGATCAGATAGATTTAGAACAGAAAAGTGGGAATTGCTGTGCACTGAAGGAGGAATCAGGGTGAACTGGAGCTGGTCACTCAGCTGGTCCCTGCAGGGTGGTGGCTGTGCTGGGCACAGCAGCTCCTGGTGGTGGTGGTGGTGACACATCCCTGCCCCGGCCAGAGCAGGGCAGCCCTGGGTGCTCATCAGGTCATACCACGGAATTAGTCAGTTCTCGTGTGCCCATTTCTCCAGATCTGATACCAGGGAGGTCTCTGAGCTCCCCAAATCTGCCCAGGCAGGTGATGGGGCCAGTTCTTGGCTCCAGCAGCAAACACAGCTGCTCCACAGGTGTCTCAGCTTGGAATTCCAAGGGGATGAGGTGCGGGCTCCACTGGCTGGAGGACAAGTGTGTGTAAAGTGCTGTGTGTGTGTATCCAGGGGTGCAGCTCCTCTGGGAGCAGGATGGAGCCCAGCCCGTGTCCTGGGGGCCAAGGAGTGAGGGCTCTGCTCACACAGGGTCAGTCCCTGACACCATCTCTGTCCCACTGCTCCTGTTTGCTGCCTCCTTAGCCAGGGCTGGCTGCATTTCCATTAATTGCCAATTAAACGTGGTGCTCTGAGCGAGGAAATGAAATTGTCCGTGGCTCGGCAAGTCACAGAGTTCATCCACAAGGGATCCGTGTGGGAAATAATTGCAACAAATCCCAATTTTCCGAGTGGTGAGGCCAGGAGGTGCTGCTGAGTGAGGCATGGAGAGCAATTAATTAACTGCTAATTTACAGCAGGAGCCAGTGGGAAAGGGATGCTGCAGAAAGGACTCCCTGTTTTGATAAAATGTAGGAGAAAGATGTTTGCAGCAGGGCTGAAAGCTGTGGGGTTTGTGGGTTTCTCCCAGTTTTGCCAGCTGTGGCTGTGTCAGTGGGGATGCATCCCCTCCATCCCCTTCATCCCCTTCATCCCATCCATCCTCCCCGTCCCCTCCATCCCCTCATGCTGACCAGACACCCAGAGCAGGACCCTGGGATAATTTACTTGTTAAATTCAGCCCTGGCTCCGAGAGCGTCCCGAGGGCCAGGGGTCAGCAGCCTAATTCCCTGGATTTGCCAGCTCAGCTCCAAGCTCAACCTTTCCTTGTTTTCACAAAACCTGTTCCAGGAAGTTTGTTTTTCCCAGGAATAAAAGTAAAAGCTTAGGCCTGGCTGGCAGAAGCTTAAATGAAATTTAAAGCGACTTCCACGCCGACCTAAAAAAACAGCCCCCAAAAAAGTGGGGGTTTTCAGTCTCTAATGTGCTGACTTAGCCTGGATTTTTAAAGCCCTGCTTTAAGCTATTTCTTTAGCCTAAAATTTGGCACGGAATTATGGAATGTGTTTCCAAATGAAGTGTGAGCATTATATAAAAAATTGTTAATAGAAAGAAATAGCAGTAAAAGCATTCAATGAGAATTGGGTGGGTTCTGTAGGTCCCTCTCTGAAGAGCTGACAAATTAAGTGCTTATTGCAGCTTCCCTTGCCCAAGCCCAAATTCCAGGGAGGAATCACAAGCTCAGCCAAGATTTTCAGACCTGAGGCTGACCCTGCATGCATCCACGCTGAGACTGAGCAGGAGCTGGGAGAGTGATGGGAACTCAGCCCCTCAGTGACTCCCACTGGCTGCACGGAGTGCAGGGAGCGCTGGGAACGCTCTCAGGCCTGGGCTGGCACTGAGGGGTGTCCTGTGCAGGATGGTCCCTGTGTGTGCCTGCCAAGCTGGATATTTGATCATCCACGAGGTCGCTTGGCTTTGGAGCCCAGGCTCTGCTGGGGTCTCCTGTAGGGTCAGCAGAGCTGCAGCCAAGGGTGGTGGCTCTTCTCCCCATCCCCAAGCCCATCCCTGCTGTTCTGCGCAGTGAGCCCACCCTGGGTGGCTGAGGAGCTGTTCGGGGAGCAGTGACCCCTGGCAGGGTGGGCTCCGTGCTGCCTGGGCATGGGGCAGGCACGGGAATTTCCTGATGGGCCCAGGGTTTTCTGATGGGCCCAGGAATTTCCTGAGCCACTGGAGAGGGAGCAGCAAAGAGCTGAACCATCACCCCAGGCCTGGAAAGCAGTGTGAGCCTTCCCAGCTCTTTCCAGGGAAGGCAGCTTGGTTGTGATCCATAAATAACTTTCTAGGAAGCTGTGAGTGCTGAATGTCCTGAGGGGCTGGGCAGGCAGGGAATATCCAGCAGTGCCCAGGGCATTCCCACCCCTCCATGGGCATCCCCCAGCAGTGCCCAGGACATTCCCAGCCCTCCATGGGCATTCCCACCAGGGCAGAGCATCCCCCAGCAGTGCCCAGGGCATTCCCACCCCTCCATGGGCATCCCCCAGCAGTGCCCAGGGCATTCCCACCCCTCCATGCAGGGCTGGAGCAGCCCCCAGGCTGAGGTGTGCTGTGAAGCTGGGATCCCTCCACCCTGCTCTCTCAGCACTGCTGATCCAGCAGAGCAGTGATAAATCGCTTTTTGGGGGCACAGGGACACCCTGGCCGGGCACAAGGAGCTGCAGCTCGGGAGGCAGGGAGGAAATACCTCAGCTGAAACAGAAAATAAGTTTTAGAGCAGTGTAGTGATCTTCTCTCTGCTGGGCTGGGGGAGGGGGCTGTGGCTGAAATCCCAAAGCAGGGAGAAGTCTCCGCTCTGCATCTGCCGCATCCCTCGCTGCAGCTCCTCCCGTGGGAATGGGGCCAGCAGCCCTTCCCTCAGCACAGCCTTTGTTCCCAGAGGGGACAGGGAGAGGGCCAGTGGTCAGCCAGAGCTCCCCTGTGTCCTGAGAAAGAGAAGATCCCATTGCCCTGCCCCATTTCTGTCCCATGGCCCAGGGAGAAGCAACGGGGGGTTGGCCCCAGAGTGCATCAGCTCTGCCCTTTTGCAGAGGAAAGCTGTCATCTATTTTAGTTCCTTGTACGGGAGGTAACATTGGAATCACAGAATCTTAGATTTCAAGCTTAGGCTCAGTTTTGAGTTGGTGTAATTTATGTGAGTCTGACACCGCTGGGTGAGAAGCTGCGGGCTCAGCGAGTTGGGCCTTGCTCTGAGACAGAGAAGGAGGAAATCAAAAACTCCAACAAGGCAGCTCTGTATTCATATAAACCATGAGTACCTGGGGATGGGTCTGTGCTGCTGGACTGAGCCCAGTGGGGCCTGGGCTGCCCCTGGAGCAGCCGTTCCCTGAACAAAGCCCGTCCTCAGAGCAGCACCAGAGTTGTTTTAAGGGCTGCAGGACACCTGCAGGAAGCGAACCAGATGATGCAGGTCCTCAAAATAACCAAAACAATTCAAAGAAAAAAGGAATTCTGGCCTTTCCGCCACTCTGCTGGCACTGGGGGGGCTGGCAGGAGGTAACACTGGAGGGGTTTGTCCCCTGCACCTCAGCTCTGTGCCCTGGGCAGGTGCTCTGGAGCTGCTGGCAGCAGCACAGGCGTGCTTCCTGCTGGGGATGGCAGTGCCCAGGTGCTTTGGAGCTGCTGGGGATGGCAGTGCCCAGGTGCCCAGGTGCAGGTGGGCTCTGCCCTGTCCGTGTCTCCCCAGCCCTGCAGCTCCCACAGAGCCCGGGTCGGTGTGGGCTGGAGGGACACTAACGATGATCTCGTTCCCACAGCAGCCACCCGGTGCCCGCGGTGCCAGCGGCACTGACGCCCTCCCGTGCTGCTCTCTCCCCTCCAGGCGTCCCCTGCGAGCGCGACCGCCTGAGCTTCGCCTTCTGCCAGACGCTGCGGCTGCTGGGCCGGTGCCCGCTGCCCACGGTGCGCGCCCAGTGCTGCCGCAGCTGCCAGCCCGCCCTGCCAGCGCCCGGGCAGCAGCGCGGCCAGCAGCGCCTGGCCCGCAGGTGACAGCGCCGCGCCCACCAGGCTGGCACCGCCGCTCCGCGTGCCCGGCGTGCCCGGCGTGCCCGGCTCTCCGACTCTGCCACTCTCAAACGGTGCTCAAACCATCCCCGGGGCTGCTGCTGGGGCTGGGCACGTCCCGCTGCTCCCCACCCACACCCAGGGGATGCTGCCAGGGTCACCCTGCCCCAGCGTGCCAGCGGAGGGCAGGGGAAAGGGAACTGCAAGCAGCAATAATTTGGGGAGAACCTCTCAGAAATGCTCATGGTGCTATCATTTGACATTTGCGGCCTCTCGAAGGTGTTGGCTGGCCAGCACGAACCTTGATTTTTATTGTTATTTTTATATCTCTGAGGTGAGCATCCAGCATTCCACCGGCTCTGCCGACCCTTTGGGGTAGGGGTTTTTTATTTTAACTTTAAGGGACTTGAAGCTGGCAACCCACTCGTGTAATTTTCATTAAAATGTTTACCCACTGAAGCTAAATAGATTTAATTTAAGAAGTGGAGGCAGGGCAGAGGAGTAATGTTTCAGCTTCAGCTGGGGCTGTGCAGGGCTCTGTCTCCCCACTGCTGACTTCCTCTGCCAAAGCCATTGCTGTGTCCCTCTGGAGCAGAGGGCACCACCAGGGACACCGAGGTTTGGAGGCCACCAGGGCATTCCCTTGCATGATTTGGGCAGCAGAGGGAAGCTGCCCTGGCAGTGAGTGGCACATCCCCTCCCTCGTGGGCAGCCAAGTGCTCAGTCCCTGAATTTCTCTATGTGTAGCAGTGTAATGCTTGGTTAAGGTGTTTTTCTGTGGCCTTACGGGCTGAACCCTTTTTCCCTGCTTATCTAGATTCTCCTGTGTTAAGGTTAGCTGATTTTTAACTAGAATATCCAATTTACTCTGAGGCACAGCCCCTACTGCCCGCTCCCAGAGCGGTGTGGGAACAAATCCCTGCCTGTCTGGGGAGGGATTCCTGCCAGGTTGGTCTCTGGAGGAGGGCAGGAGCGTTTAGGTAGGAATTCCTTTCCCTATTACTCTTCAGGCTGTGGAGGGTGCCCAAACCTGGACACCTTGAAGGGCAATCCTCCCTGCATGGGCAGAGCCAGGCTGGAGCCCATCCCGTTTGGGCTGCAGAGCTCCAGGTGCAGCAGCACTCGGCCCGAATGCCTGTGTGTGGTTTGTATGTAAAACACAAGCCGTGACCTCACCATTTGTGCTTTATTCCGTTCCAAGGCGGTGTACAGTTTTTATGGTCCAAGAACCTGTGTCCAGTCCTGGTTTCCTTGTCCCCAGCACCATCTGTCCCACACCCTGTCACCCTCCCAGGATTGCAAAGGGACGACCCTTGTGCTGGGGTCTCGTGGCCACAGCTCACAAACTGTTAAATTAAACAGTTACTGAAGGAAGCAGGTGGGTTTCACATTTTCTCCTCCCCGTGGGGAATTCTGAAGGTTTTCAGCTAATTGGAGATGGTTCAGCACTGGCAGCAGGAAGGAAGGATCAGTTTGCATCTGAAAATCATTCACAGCTGCCCTTTGCAACTGGGATTTGTTGATTAAAACGTGAGCCGGGCTGATGGGGTAAATCATTCTGCAAATCAATTTATTTGTGGCACAGGACCTGGTGAGCCCCTCCTGCAGTGCCTCTCCATGTGCAGGGTCCCAGCTGCGGCTGAGGGCACGGGTAATCCCTCCTGTGGGACACCAGGCCGTTTTTAGCCACATAACAAGCACAGAAACTGCATTGTCAGTGACAATAAAACACATCTGGCTTAAATATCTGCGATATTTTCTTCCAGTGAGACACCTCCAGTGAGTGTCTGTGCAAGGAGGCTCTTCACAAGGGCTGGCGTGACAGGAGAAGGGGAATGGCTTCCCACTGACAGAGGGCAGGCTCGGATGGGATGTAGAAATGCCTTTTTTCTTCTTCTAAAGGCGCTTTTATTGTCTCAACACAAGCAGGATGTTATTCAGACAGAGCTGCTGCGGTGGGGCGAAAGGAGGAAAGGGCTCGTGGATCAAAAGATGTTTGGAATAGGATCGTGGAATGGTTTGGGTGAGAGGGGACCTGAAAGCCCATCCACTCCTGCCCTGTGGCAGGGGGAGGAACTGGGTGGGCTTTCAGGTCCCTTCCCACCCAAAGCCCTCCGTGCTTCCATGGTCTCCTGGAGGACTCTCTGAGAGACCTGTTGGCTTCAGACCAGGAGTCAGACCTTGGTGCCTGCCTTGGTCACCCCCAGCCGTTTCCACGCTGGAGCCAGGAAGGAAGAGGAGCTCGTTGGTGGGGAAGCAGCAGCAGCAGCAGCTGTGGAGGAGCCTGTTTGTGTCTCAGGCCCTCGGGAACGCTGCAAGCGCTTCCGCAGCCCCAGGAGCTGCTGGATGTCCTGACAGAGCACCTGTGCTCACAGCCCTCAGACCTCGCCTCTGTCCAGCCCAGGTGAGCTCACCTGGAGGGATTTAGCTCCCAGGGAGCCAGAGGGGTCACCAGCCCTTCACCATGGGCTGGGAGGGGCACAATCCCACCCTGAGCAGGCAAGGAGGCAGCGAAGCCAGAGGGGCCAGGAGCAGCTCAGCTCCCACCGGTGCTTTCTAGATAACAATAACAAATGGGTTTATTTCCTCTTGTTCTTAAAACCTCCTTGTGCCGCACAGAAAGGCTTCACGGGCCCAGCACAGAGGGGCGGCAAAGCCGGGACAGCAAGGGAAGGATTTGAAAGTGTCACTGGTTGGTGTTTTTGTTTGGATGTTATTGGCAGCTGATCCCGGAGGGAACAGCCCTCACCCAGCCACCCACCCCGGGGTGCTGCACCCCAGCCACAGCTCCGGCAGCTCACCCCGGGGCTGCCATTGCACAGGGACATTCCCGGGGGGAAGTAAAGCCCAGAAAAGGGCAGGAAGGGAGGGAAAGGAGCTGCCCCCTCCCCAGCTGGTGCCAGGGCACGCTGTGTTTGCTCACCCGGAGCAATCATTTGGTTGGGAAATTCAGTAAAGCTGTTCCACATGTGGGAGGGCAGGGCTGCCCCAACCCACAGCCCCCAGCCCGCTCCGAGGGAAGGCTCAGCCGGGTGTAAACATTTAGAAATACCCACGCGGTAAAAATAGCTCTGTCTGTACACGCGACTGCTCCGCTGCCGTCTGCGGTGAGTAAGTTACACCCCGAGTAAAGAGTGTGCAAACCCTAGCGCTCTGCGTGGCCATGGGACAGGGGAGCAGCCCCCGGCTCTCTTTCTCCTCCAGCCAGGAGCTCCGGGATGGAAACGGGATTTCAGCCCTGGAAAGGTGGCTGGGTCCCCGGGATGGCCCCGGAGCCGGGCTGGGTCCCCGGGATGGATCCCCGGGATGGATCCCCGGGCTGGGTCCCCGGGATTTATCCCCGGGATTGATCCCAGGCTGGGTCCCCGGGATGGATCCCTGGGCTGGGTCCCCGGGATTGATCCCCGGGCTGGATCCCCGGGATGTCCCCGGGCTGGATCCCCGGGCTGGGTCCCCGGGATTGATCCCCGGGCCGGGTCCCCGGCAGGCTCCTCCCGGCACTGCGGTGCCGTGGCTCGCTGGTGCCCTCTGCAGTTGTCCCTCCCTGCTATAAATGCACAGGATTCCTAATCCCAAGGAACGATTTTAGGACTTTTTGCTCCAGATGAGGGCGGTGGCCCGTGTGTGTCCTCCCGGCTTTGGAGGAACATCCCGAGTTCCTCCAGCACCCCAAATCCTGCCCGATGGGATCCCATGGAGCTGGCCCCGTCCCCTCCTCGGTGGCTCCCTGGCTGTTCCTCAGTGTCCCCAGAGGCCGATGGCAGCAAATGCCCAGCCCGGTGCGTGGGGCAGCAGCAGCAGGGAGGGACAGGGCTCCCCAGCCCAGTTGAACTGGAAACGCTGGGAAATGCAGCCGCTCCCGGGAGTCACCTCCCAGTGCCCCAGCAATGCTCCACTGCCCGAGGGACCGGGAACATCCCTGCTTCCAGGGGCCTGCGTTAGGGATCTGGCTCATTTTCCCAAATTGCTGCTCCAGAGAAGAACTTTCACCCTTTTGTGCCCCAGCACAAGGGCCCCAGGGCACTGCAGGAGCCAGGACAGCCACCCTAGGGCCACCAGAGCGTCCCATTCCCTGTCCCTGAGCTTTTGTCAGAGCTGGGGGTGCAGCTTGGGTGGTGGCACGGAGCCGTGCAGGGGCACACAGAGCCCCCAGGAGCCCACCCAGGACAGGAGCTGCTATCTCGTGGCCCCAGGACCCGCAGAACCTCCGTGCTGGCAGAGATATCTGCACTCTGAAAAGAAAATACCAACCCCCTGCTGGAGGTCAAAAGAAGGAGAGCAAATTCCAGGAAAGAAGGCAGCTCAGGCTCCTGGAGCATTTGGTCCATCCTGCAGGAATGACCTGCCTGGGCCCCTTCCCAGCCACGGAGTGGGACACAGGACGTGTCCCCTGTGCTGGCACATGAGGCACATCCATCCATGGGCTACAAAGCAGTTTGAAATTTAACTGAAATGTAATTGAAGCTAAATAACTGGAGTTGAGAAGTGTTTTTTCACACCTGCACGAACCTGTGGAAAAAAGGAGATTGTTCTCCTCCCCCTTTAATTAATTTTTTCAGCTGATTTGGCACTTGAGGGGAGGGGCCTTGCAGCGCCATGGAGCAGTTCAGTGGTTTGCCAAAGGGAACATTCCCTGTTTATAATGCTGAGTCCATTCCATGCTTCCATGCCCTCAGGGAAGCTTGTGGGGTTTATTAAAATGGCCAGAAATTCCCACAGATGTTTGCTCCGTGCCCCAAGGATCTCTCCCCGTGGAACAGCCACAACCCAGGGAGCAGCAGCTCCCCAAATCCCTCAGGAGCCACAGCAGCAGATCCTGGACACCTGCCCTGGAGGAGGAGCAGGAGGGAACTGCCTGAGTCCCAGGGAAAGGTAAATCCATAAATCCATGCTCAGATCCATGCTGGGAATGGCCCCAGTGGGAAAGGTGGGCAGCTGGAAATGCTGTGGGTGCTCCAGGTGAGGGTGCAGTGACAGGAGCAGGACAGTGGCAGCCAGCAGGAGGGGCTGGGGGATGCTGCCACCTCCCACACTGCAGGAAAGTCAGAAGGAACAGCAGGATCAAGTTCTAATCCACAGGGAAACTTCACCCTCCGGGTGGTTATGAAGCAAAGCTTCCAGAATCAGAAGTGTGTGACACTAACAGGAAAAAAAGCGCAAGGATTTGGCAGGAATTGTGCCCCAGTAAAAATCTCCTTGTTCTAGTCCAGTCCCTCAGCTCCAAATTCTTTTGAATTAATTTCAGCTTTAATGTTTATCAACACTGAAATGTTGAATGAAATTAATTTCTGGAATAGAAATCTAAACTTGATCCTTAAGAAAAAACCAAAACAAATTCAGGACCCAGAAAGCAACGCTTCAGTACAAGAATCTGTTTTATTTTTACAGTGCAGTGATTGAAACAATGTAGAAATTCAACTTGCAAAACTGAATTTGTATCACAACGCCTCTCAGAAGGCAATGCAGATGTGTTGCTTCGAATCACAAAATATTCCTCTGGACACCAAAAATTACAAACTCCCAGCACTATACACCGGGCTTCCTTTAGAGACTGATTCCTCTTAATTTAAATCTATCTTATAAACAATTTCTCTTTTAAAAAGAACACATGGAAGATAAAAACAACTCCAGTGTAAAGCCCGGGGCGTTGCTGCATTGATCAGCTCGGGCTCAGCAGGGCTGTGTCCCTAGTCGGGCTCGGTGACGCACTGCTCCACGATCTCGCGCAGGTTCGGGTTCTCCATGGCTGCTGCCACCCTCTCCTTGTCGTTGATCTGCTTGTTGACTGCAAAACACAGCACAGGGCTCAGCAGGAAAGGGCATTTTGAGGGGCATCGCTGGGAAATGGGGAACCGGGCAGAGACAAGAGCAGTCACCACAAGGCAACCATGGGAAATCATAATTCCTGTCACTTTTCCAGCTCGGGAAAAGGCTGTGAGGTGTTCCAGTGGCGTGTCCCAAACCCAAGAGTGAAATTCAGGGTAAATGAGTGGGCCAGGTTGAGTGTGCAGCTCTTTAACCACAATATCCCATTTCTGGCAGGCACTGAATGCTCTGGGCACTGCTGGGCTCTGGCTGGGCAGAACACCCAGGTCATGCCAGCTTTCCTGCAAAACCTGCCCTAGAAACCTCCAGATTTGGTGTGGGGAGCTCAGGACAGTGGGGCCAAGAGCTGAGGCAGCTCCTCATGTCAATTACTCAATTTTTGTTACAAATACCTGCCCAAACTGGGGGGTTTTGTTATAAATCCAAAGCAGCAGCCAGCAGGTGGTCACAGGGCCACCACAGCCCTGGGCACACCTTGATGCCACTGGGTGTGCAGGCTCTGACAGGGGGTTAGTTCCTGGGGAGGCAGGGCAGCACAGGACAGGGCACAAGAGGCTGAAGCAGCAGCATGCACAGGCTCTACTCACTGTCCTCCTCCGTGGAATGTGTGCCCTCAGAAATGTAGATTTCCAGCTGCAGGAGAGATCAGCAGTGTTAGGGGCAGCACAGCAGTGGGACACTTCCCTCCTGGCAGGAAAACCCCGTCCCCACTCACACAGGGCTGTCACCCTGCTGCCCCAGGAGGGGACAGCTGCCAGGAGCTCCCTTTGCAGTGCTCAGCTGGGAGCCTGGAGCAGCTACAAAACCAGAACCACCACCCAAAAACCAACTGCAGCCATCCTCAGGTAATTACTGTGTTCTTTACATTATTGGGGTCAAGTCTCTAAAGGTCTGTGTTTAATTTAGGGAGGCTGCCATTCATTGATGGAATTTAACACGGGCTTCAAACCAGGCACTTTACCTTGTGTCTAAAAGGCAAACATCTCTGAAGTTTTATTCTTAAACAAAGGCCTGTTCAAAGAGAACACAAAAGAGATTTTCCTGTAAAATTGAAGGTCTGAGGAGCATTTTCAGAGAATCCACGTTTAATAACCAGTGTAACTAACAGTGTCCTTTTGTACTTTGAGCAGCACAAGCCACAGAGGGAAAGGGGACGAGCAGAAAGTTGTATTTTTTTTTCTTTTTAAAAGTTGAAGAGTTGACAAACTCAATTAATAACATTACTGAAGTAACTTGGAGAATACACAGAAGGAATCCCGTATCACTTCTCAGCAGAGGTTTGAGAGATTCTCTTTGAAGAGATTCCCTAACATGACACAAACACATGGGAGTCCCCATTTCTCTGGATTTGGGGTTTTTTCGCTCGGTTTGGTTTTTGGTTTGGTTGCACTGGTGTTGGGCTCTTAAGTTGCAATTCCTGATCAAACCAACACAGGCAGGCAAGACTGAATCTGCACTGGGACCGGTGGCATGCAGACAGCCCCCAAGGACCCCGAGCTCTTGGTTTGTGATCTCATTAAGGGATCTCACCGATGAGAGTGGCCAAGGAGCAATGAGGTACTGTTGGTGTAAACCTGATGATGACCAGATATTCATCCTCCCCTATCTCCTGCACTTCCACGCAGTTTTCCGTCACCACTTCCAGTTCTTCCAAAGTGTTTGGCTTCTCCGGGTCCCGGATAGTCCGGATTATATCTGAGACAAGGGGCACAGTAAGGAATCTTCCCTGGGATTCAAACGAGGGATTTCCACGAGCACCCCTTCCAGCACTGCTGATGCTGCACTCTTTGGCAGCCACAAGCGATCCCAAAGAGCCAAGCGGGCCCCTTCTCCCTGCCCAGCCCCTCGGGGCCCCGTCAGCGCTCCGAGCCCCTCAGGACCCCGCGCGTTCCCCCTCAGCCCCCCAAGGGCAAACCGGCACCGTTCCCGGGGCTCCCCCGCGGCCCCCGCGCCCCCCGGCAGTCACCGTAGACCTCGATGGCCCTGTCGTGCTCCATGGTGCGGCTCGGGGGCGCATGGCGGGCGCTACTGGCGGGGCTCCGCCACACCCGGCCCAGCGCCTGCCACAGCAGCGCCAGCGCCAGCGCCATGGCCGCGCTCCGCCATCGGCCCGCGGGCCGCCGCGCTTCCGCCTGGGCGGGGCGGCGCCGGCCAATGGCAGCCGGGGGCGGGGCCGGGGCCGGCCAATGGGCGGGGAGCTACCGGGAACGACGCCCATGGGGGCGTGGCCTCGCGTCCGGGGTGGGGCCACAGGGAGCTCTCGGGACACGGAGAGAGCCCGGGACAGCGAGTGGGGACACGGAGGGACCCCGGGACACGGAGAAGGGACCCGGGACACAGAGTGGGGACACAAAGGGACCATCCCGCGACACGGAGTGACCCCCGGATAGCTCCGGGACACAGAGTGGGGACACAAAGGGACCATCCCGCGACACGGAGTGACCCCCGGATAGCTCCGGGACACAGAGTGGGGGCACAAAAGGACCCCTCGGGACACAGAGAGACAGCTCCGGGACATAGAGGGACCCCCGAGACAGCCGGTGCCGCAGAGTGGGGACACAGAAATGCTATGGGGATCCATCTGCAACAGATATCAGAGAAAAGACACAGAGAATTCTACTTAAAGATAAAGAAAACTCCGCTGAAGTTGCCGGTCGGGGAAAACTGCAGCTCCCAGCGCGCATTGCTGCGCCGCGCTGCCTGCTGGGGGCTGTAGTCGGGCCCGGCCGTGCCCAGCTGACCGGAACGAGGGGCGGCCCCGCGGGGATGGCGGCGGCTCGGGCCGGGCGCGTCGGGCGGCGCTGAGGCCGGGCCGGAGGATGGCGGCGGCCGGGCCCCCGGCGGAGCTGCGAGTGCTGCTGGTACCCCGCTCGGAGCAGCCGCGGGGCGCGGCGCGGGTGCGGCTGAGCAGGGCCCGGCACGCCCTGGGCACCGTGCTGCTGGCCGGCGGCATCCGCCTGGAGTCACTGGGGGCCGGCGGGAGCGGGCAGCGGGGCAGCGTGCTGCCGGGAGCCTGGGCTGAGTGAGTACCGGGAGCCTGGGCTGAGTGAGTGCGGACCGGGGCGGCGGGACCGCAACGGGAGCGCTCCCGGAGCCGCGGCGGGGCCGGGTGGTTTCTGTCTGTCCGTCCGGCCGGGTGGTGTCTGTCCGTCCGGCCGGGTGGTGTCTGTCCGTCCGGCCGGGTGTGCTCGCGGCAGCTGATCCCAGAGCAAACAAGAAGGGTTTGTCTGTCTGTCTGTCTGTCGCGCTGTTGCTTCACGCCCCAGTGCCTCCCCCGCAGCCCGGGGCCAGCCCGGGTGACACTCGGCGGTCACATGGTGGCTTTAGCACATGGTGGCTTTAACGCGTGGTGGCTCCAGCATCTGCTTCGGCAGCCTCGGTGCCGAGCCGAAAGCACGCCTTAGTTCTGAGCATCTGCGGTGTCCGGCAGCAGCAGCCGGACGTGCTGTGTCGCACAGAATCCCCAGCTGTCTCGGCTGTAAGGGACATTAAACCCCACCCAGCGCCACCCCGGCCGTGGCAGGGACACCGCCCCTGTCCCACGCTGCTGCCAGCCCCAGTGCCCAGCCTGGCCTGTGTGTCAGTGCTGTCACAGGGCTCTGCTCTCTGGTTTGCCCTGCCCCGTGCTGAGCTGGTCACTCTGTCCCCTCCCATCACCACGGAGCCGGTGTGACACACCTCGAGGGGTTCTCAGCCCAAAAACCAGGGAAAGGTCTGGAATGGACAGTGTGTTCTGCTCTCCCTTGTGCTGGTGCTCTCCTGAGGCAGAGCATCCCTGTGTCCTGGCTGGAGTGGAGAATGCAGAGGGTGGAACCCCTTCATCCTGGAGAGGAGGAGGAGGAGGAAGAGGAGCTGGGCTTCCTCAGGCTCTGTCCTGCCAGGGATGAAGCAGCTCAGTGCTGGGGGTCCAGGGGGGCAGCAGGGCTTTCAGTGATGGAGTGAAGGTGGTGTCCCCAGTCAGTGCACACCCAGAATGGTCAGCCTGGGAAATGGGGACAGGGAATAAAGCCATAACCTCCCTGAATGTTTCACCTTCAGCTTCCTGTGGGACAGCTCGGAAGATGATGGTTCCCAGTCCAATACGACAAAGCTCCTGGCTCTTGCTCAAAGCCATGACCTGTTTGTCTATGAGTTCAACGTGGAAGATGGAAAACACAACCCCAATTCCCTGCACAGCTGTGAGGCAGAGACGCTGAAAAAGCTCCTTGAAGATAAAAACATCAGTGAGTAAATTGCAATGTGTGGCATGTGTGAAATACTGCAGCTCTGGTTCTGCTTCTCCTGGTGGGATGGAGCACCAGGGAATTTCAGGTACCTCCCCACTGCTCCAATGGGATCAGCAGGATTCACGGGCTTGAAAAATAATGGGGACATTTCTGTGTTCAAAGGTGACATTGTCAGAAGGAATTAAACTCTTGTAGGATCGTGTTTGAGTGATACGTAGTTAAAAATGAATTTTAATAAGATATATGCGACCCTGCTCTCTCAACTTTTAACTTTAGTTAAAAAATTGGGACTAATGGGAAGAAAAGGGAGACAAGGCTCATCAATCACCCTGCAAAGACTAATTAAACATTTAACCTTGTATTTTATGATTAGCAAACATAGTGTGCAGTTAGAATGAGCCTTTGGTATTTTACATGTTCCTAAACAGTCTCCCTTCCTAAAATATTTTATTTCCAAAGTTTGTAGCTTTTCTTCTCAGTGCTGACTGAAATCCTATTTTGTGTTGATTTTTTAAATGTTCTTCACAGTATTGTCCACTGAATTAGCCACATAAAAATTTTTGGGAAATGGTTGTAGAATTAGTGCCCCTGGCACAGAAAATGAGATTTCAAACCAACCACCTCAACTTCTGCTAGGATGGGAACTGGGGCAATGAATTTGAGCTGTCATTTTCTTGGGATTCCTTTACAAATCAAAAGTCTGTCTGGATGTAATCTGAAATTTAAATATCTTTAAATTTACAGGTCTGCCTTCAATTTCTTCTGTGAAGATTCTGTCTTTTGGAAACAACAAGTGCAAACTTCTGCTGAACCGGTTTCTCCTTGTGCACCTGGCCTTTCCTGGGGAAGGCTCACCCCCAGAGCCCTGTGGCTGCTTCCCCCTGGCCCTGCCTGCAGGAGCCGTGGGGAGGATTGCAGACTCCCACTTCTGCAGGGGGATCCTGTTCCTGTTGGACACTGCTGGCTGGATTTGTATCCTTTGCAGGAGAGATCAGGGAGGATCATCTGGAGGGGCAAAGTTGCTTTTCTCTGCTCTCAGGGCTGAGCAGAAATTTCTTTACAGGCATTTAAGTGGCGCCTGCAGAGAAGGTTGTGCAGCCAAATCCTGGTTGTTGTAGAGAAGTGCCACAGCTGTGTGTGCAGGGTTCCCCACTGCATATCTGGATTTATGGGTTTCATTAAGGGGTTTGACTCATGGGTCTGTGTGTAACAGGCTGACTTCTGCTGTCACCTCATGGCTGAATTAAAGCAGAAATGATCTGCAGGCTCGCAGGGAGCCTGGTGTTGGGATGAGCAGGGGCTCAGGCCCGTCAGCTCCACCAGCTGCTGGCATTGACCTGTCCCTGCTCATCTCCTCTGGCACACGAGAGCACAGGGAAGCCAGCTTGCCTTTCCCTGCTCCTGGAGCCCCAACTCAGCGCCTTGCCCTGCTGTGTCACTGCTCTGTTGTTCCCTCCAGGCCTGGCCTTTTCCTTGATGCTGTTTGCAGACATATTTGACTGCTGTGATGGTGCCAGCCTGGGGAAGGTGGGTGTAGCCCTGGGGGCTGGGCAGGGGGCGGGCCCAGCCCCTGTGTCCTCCCTGGCTGCCCTGGCAGTGTCCCCTGACCTCAGCACGGCCGTGGTGACCGACAGCTGCCACCGGGCCCTGGCTGTGCAGCTCAACACCTACTTCAGGTACAGCTTTGGGCTCTGGGCTCCCTGAGCCTCCCAGCTCCTGAATTCTGGGCCTGTCCTCACCGCGGTGCTGCCAGCTTTTCACTCTGACTTCTGTGCTAGAGCAGAAATTCCCTCTTTGTTTAAATATTGTCCTTGCATTGCTTGCTTTAATTTATTCTCTGTCACAAAGGAAGCTGTGTCTGTAACATCTCTTTATTTTAATCTGTCTGTTAACAAGCGGATAAATAGTCTTGCCCTTCATGTTGTTTCCAGGAAGATGAGGTGCTCTCAGTGCCAGGGGTATTTAGAAATACTGTAGGATGTGGAATTATCAAACTGTGCTGGTACAGCTGTACTGATTTAGCTTGATGAATTAGGGCCAGCTGGTAATTAAGAGGTAGAATCCACCTCACAGGAAAGAGCATCAGGTTTTGATGGCTCACCTGTTACCCTGAGAGAAAACTGCACCCAGAGCTGCTGGAGGAGTTAAACATGAAAAAAACATCTCAAATCATGAGCAAGGTGAAATTTCATGTTTATTTCTTTACAGACAGTTCCCTGAACATTTGTTCTGTAAGAGAGATCCTGAAAGTCTGCCAGTGAAGCCTGCAGAGGGGCTGGATGAGGATGAGCTGGCCAGTTCTGAGCACAGCATGGAGCTCCTGCCGCTGCCCTTCCGCACAGACAGGTACAGGGGGAAGAGCTCCTGGCACAGGCTGGCCTTTGCCTCCTTTGCATCACTGGTAATAAACTGCTGGGCTGTGTTTTCCCTTGTAGTTGGGACAGGTAAAATCAGCCATTCTGCTGTAAATGTTTTGAATTTGGGGTGGACCAAGACAGCTTTAGGTGTGGCATTGGACAGCTTCCAAACAGGAATTGCTGCTTGGGGGGTTACCTGTGAGTCTTAGAGCATTGCTACTAATAAAGCATGTCAGTTATAGCTTGGTGTATAGATGAGAAAGGTTCAGTTCTGGAGTTAATTCTGTTAGATGGTTGTTTAATTAATAACTATTTGTTATCAATTAAAATGTAGTAGAACATTTATATATAACTATCTATAACTATAATCTATATATAACTATCTATAACTGCCTGTTCTGCTATTTTTTACTTGGCATTTTCTGTGAGGAAAAGAAAACTTTTCACTAAAAATGCTGGACATGGACGTTTTCAGCTGATCCTGCTGTGGTCACTCAGCTTGGCTGCAGGTGGTATCTAAATACAAATAAAGAGGCTGTGCTAAGGTTAAAATGCAGGATGCTGGATGGATTTTATGAGGTCTAAGTGCATTTTGTCTAACTGAGAAAGCTTTGCCTGCCTTGTTGCTGGGGTAATACCTGGTGTCAAGGTGACTCTGTCCCCTTGGCAGGTCCTGGAAAGCACACCTGTCCTCACTGTGGGACAGAGTCAGGAGGAGAAGAACACCAGGCTCTGCACATTTGGTGAACGACCTGAATTTGCCTTGGTATCAGTTTTTGACCCATCTGGAAGATCACGATCCTGAAGTTTGTGAGGATCCAGAGAGGATGGTGGCCTTTGTCCCCCGGGCTGTCACTTGGGCAGCTTCCCCAGCCCTCCAAGGGCAGCCTGGGGGTGCAGGACAGCAGCGGGCACAAATCCCCGTGGGAGCAGCCCAGGACAGGGTGAAACTGGAGTGCAAGCTGGTGACTGGAGCCAAGGCAGTGTTTGTGGTGCAGGCACAGGACACGGGGCTGTCTGTGGCGCTCTGGGATTTTGAGTCCCAGCAGGTGACGTGTTCCTGCTTTGGCAGGAGCAGTGCCTATGTGGAGTGCAGTGCAGAGCTGCCACTGTGTCTGCTGCTGACAGGTGAGGGCCCATAAACTGTTCTGAGAGCTGCTTTGGGGGTTTTAGTGGTTTACCTGGCTGCTGGTGGGTGACTTCCATTGCATTCCTGCTTGGGGAAATCCAAAGGGAGCTGCTGCAGCCTTGCCTTGCTCTTCTGGAAGCAGCGGTGGGTAGAAATGCTGCTGCCAGAAAGGGGCTGCTCTGTCTTTAATAATGCCTTGGCTGTGTCCTTCAGAGCGTGGTCTGTCCCTGGTGCTGTTTGGGGTCACTCAGGAGGAGTTCCTGACCAGGCTGATGATGTTTGGCAGTGCTGGGGTTGTGGATTCCCTGTGCCACCTCAATGGCTGGGAGAGGTGCTCCATTCCCATCCATGCCCTCGAGGTGAGGAAAGCTGCCTGTCGTTTGCAAGCTGTCCTGCAAATAACAAATCCTGTATTTCAAACATTGAATGCTGTTTAGCGATGCCAGTGTGGGTTTAGACACAATTAAAAGTGTGCCTCAAACCTAGGGGCAAAAGAAAGTGGTTTAGTTATTGAATAAACAGCAAAACCCCAAGCAGATGAGTAACCCAAAGGAAGAAGTACAGCAGCAAAGTGAATGCACATTAATAAAATAAAAGAGAACAAAGCAGTGCTCAAAATTCCCTCTTAATTGGACTCAAAAGCAATTTTGCCAGCAGTTTTTGTCCCCTTGCAAAATGTTAAATATGAAAAGAAATCCTTGGATCTAGATTTCTGTGTTTATTGTGCTGTTCTTATAAAATTGCTGTAAGCTTATTCAGCATCCTGATTCTCATAGTATTTACTTCATACTGCTGCAATAACATTTTGTGTGTGGAGATGCAGGGCAGGGCTGGAGCAGAGGCTCTGTGCAGGTCCCCTTGTTACTGCAGGCTGCACACAGAGTTTAAATCCCCTCTGGTTTCCGTGTCACTGAGGCTGAAGTAAGTGCATGGTGTATGGCTGTAAATCCATGCTTAATTGTTGTGTTTGTGTGTGTCCAGGCAGGTTTGGAGAATCGCCAGCTGGACACAGTGGACTTGTTTTTGAAAAGCAAAGAAAGTGTTTTCAGTCTGTCTGCAGCCTGCCCTGGGGCTGCTGCCTCGCAGTCCTACCTGAGAAGTGAGTGAGGAACCTCAGGGGTTCATTTCATCCCTCTGTCCATGGCTCAGTGCAGGATGCTGATGTGTGAGCTGTTTCTGGAACCATTGCAGGTCTGGAGGAGCTCAGGCCAGCTCTGAACTTGCTCTGCTCAGCAATCCAAGACAATGATATGGAGCCCCACAGCAAACCCTTCTCTGAGCAGCTCCTGAACCTCGCCCTGGCTTTCCTCACCAAGCAGCTGGAGGAAATCTTTGTGCACACAGAGGGTAAGAGCACTCCTGCTGGGTCATACCTAGTCGTGTGTCATCATTTAAGTAAGTAAGAACTGCTAATTCTTTTAATTAAAAGCTTGAATTTGCTTGAGATTAACATAAAGATACTAGAATTGAGTGAAAGATGTTCATTGCTCTGTTTTAGACTGGACTTACCTAATGAATAATTGGTGGGATTAATAGAAAATTTCAGTTCTCCTTTACTGGTCCCTGGGCAGGAAAACCCCTCAGTGAGGGCAGGGAGCTCTGTGGGGCTGGGGCTGTGTCCTGACAGGGTGCTGGGCTGTCACTGCCTGCACAGGGGACAGAGTTATGTGCTCTTCCCTCTGAGGGGTGTCTGTCTATTAATCATAACCAGCACATTTGTTAATTCAGCATTGCTGAGCATTAAAATCCTGCCTGTTCATTCCCATTTAACTGAAATCTTGGATGCTTTTGCAGAGCCTGATGAGTTCCTGCAGAAGGCTGCAGATATTTTAACTGATTACATCATTAAGCTGAGGAAGTTCCTGAGGAGATACCCTCACCCAGCAGTGACCCCAGGGCAGGGAGCTGAGCTGGATGAGGACCTGCCTGAGATAGAGGAGAGCCAGGAATGGGAAAAACTGACACCAGAGGTGAAAATCAGCAACCCAGTTTTTGCTGCTGTGATGAAGTTTATATAAGGGGATCATTTACGTGGAAATATCTTAAAATACCGGGGAGGAAAATCAACATAGGGATGCTCTAGTTTGTTCCATGTTTTTCCCTTTAGGAAGTCATTGCTGAGGCCATCCTAAGCAACAAAATACCCGAGGCCCAGATCTTCTTCAGAAGGCAGAAACACCCTGCTGAGAGTCTGCAGGAGTTTCTGCAGACAGGCTTGAGCCTGGTCTATGACTGCCTGCTGAGGGGCAGCACCAGGGAGGCCTCAGAGCTGCTGAGGAACATGGTGAGAGGTGTTTGGGGTGCTCGCTCTGCTTTGGGACTGTGCAGGGCATGGGGAGCCTCGGGCTGATTCCCCAGAAACAGGGGGGATTGCAGTGGGAATGGCTGCTTTGGGGGAGCCTGGCTGAGCAGCAGAGAAAGGGTGGCTCTGGAGAGGGGTGACAGGGTTTGGGGACGGCAGGGACATCCTTGGGATGGAGACACAGGGTTTGGGGATGGCAGGGACATTACTGGAATGGGGACACAGGGTTTGGGGACAGCAGGGACATCCCTGGGTTTGGGGACAGCAGGGACATCCCTAGAATGGGGCCACAGGGTTTGGGGACGGCAGGGACATTACTGGAATGGGGACACAGGGTTTGGGGACAGCAGGGACATCCCAAGGATGGAGACACAGGGTTTGGGGACAGCAGGGACATCCCTGGGTTTGGGGACAGCAGGGACATCCCAGGGAGGGGGACACAGGGTTTGGGGACAGCAGGGACATCCCTGGGTTTGGGGATGGCAGGGACATCCCTAGAATGGGGCCACAGGGTTTGGGGACGGCAGGGCCATCCCTGCAGGAGCTGGTGCAGGGCTGGCACAAGGCTGCTGTCAGGGCTGTGTGCTTTGGGGAAAAGCTGCTGTGTTCACCATCCTGTGCCTGATGTGAGCAGTGCGTTCTGTGGGCCCCTGTTGCAGTGGGTGTCTCTCTGTGGCAGGGCTTGGACGTGGAGCAGGAGCTGCACAAGATCTGCTTGCACACGCAGGACAGGCACGTCAGGGAGCTCCTGGTGAGTGCAGCCAGGGCTGCCTGGCTCCAGGGAAATGGATTTATAGAAAACTTTCAAAGTTCAGTGGAAGGCTCACGTGGTGTGTGTTTGTATGTAGACTTTGAGATAAGGAATGCTGACTTAGAGATGTTATAGAACAGGACAGACATTGTTGAGAGAGAAACGGAACTAAAAACAAGTTTCAAAGGATAGTCTTATAAATAAGACTAGATGTTTGAGAGAAATGGAGCTATGAAAGATGTATTGCAGTGGGACTTACAAGGGGTAATTTTAGATTATTTACTTTAAGGTATTTACAGTATACTGCGGTAAAAGCTGATAGGCCAAGAAATGCTTCTAGTGTCATTAGGAAATATTTGGCTTCTGATTGGGATAGCATGAATTATAACATCTGTATTGTCTCATCCTTCACGTGAGACTGAAAATGGATTAAAAGTTATTGAACACCTCTCAGTTGCCCCATCTCTGGGTCAGAAAAAAGCTTAATCTGACAATAAACCCTGACTGCTGTGACCTTCAGAGCAGAGACAGCCAGGGCTTGTACCTGCACCCTCCTGATGGCATTCCTGCAGCATCCCTGTCCTCTGCACCTGCAGTTCAACCACAGAGCTGGCACAGTGTCATTCATTGCTCTGGTCTGCTTCTCTCACACAGTCTGAGTCCTCTTGTCATTTAAGGGCATTGCCCTCTGCTTTCAGAATTGTTTCCCTACAGTTGGTTAATTGTTTGCACTTGCAGGATCATTTACAACTTGAATAGATTAAAGACTGGGGGGAATTGGAGGTAATATTTTAACAGGTGGAGGTAACGCTTTAATTTGAATTAAAGGTGAAAGTCTTACAAGAAGAAAATTACTTTTCTGAAAAAGAGAAGAAAATGATTGACTTTGTGCATCAGGTTGAAAGCTTCTACTCAGAATCCTTCCAGGAAAACAAAGAGACTCAAGCTCTTTCCAGGTAATGTGGATTATTAATTTTAATTATTAATTAATAGCGTTAATGGGGTTTAAAATGTGCTGGATTCTACATTCTGTGAGATTTATTGCACTAACAAATACAATCTTTAATTTGATTAATTTCACACTGGTGTTCACTTGCAGAAATCAGAGTCAGTGTGGGGACTGAGTCATTTTCTCGTTTCTGTGGCAGTTGCTGTCATGTTCTCTCGTGACACACTGCTGTGTGAGTCGTGACAAACCATTGTGGGGGTGACAGAGCTCTCCTGCTTCAAAGGAAGCATTTTTAATAATAATATTAGAATTACCACTCAATTACTCGCGTTCAGGTGTTTGCTCTGGTTTTGATCTATGATGTCTTTAATACAGCAAGCCAAATAACCTAGAAAATAATGTTACAGCTAAATGATGGTAAAGCTGTTATGATACTGATAATTTGTTGGGAAAACAGGCAGTTCTTTCCTTCTGAGCCCTTGAGCTCAGCTCAGTGGCACGCTGTGCTGGGGGCTTTGCTGAGCCCCCCCGGGTGCTGTTGGCTGTGTGAGCCCCCTGAGCCAGGCCGGTGTTGCAGGTGCAGCAGCTGGAGGAGGCAGCAGGAGCTGGCTGGGCCCCGGGCAGTGCTGGGCTCCCAGCTGGGCTGGGGCAGCCCCGGGGCCCCCTGGCTCACCCTGAGCCTCGGCTGGGCCCTGTGCTGGGAGCCCCTGCTGCAGGACATGGTGCTGCTGCCCTGGAGAGCACAGCAAGGCAAGTGCTGGGCCACGGGGAGCGCTGGGACAGGGCACGGCCACGGGGGCCACCGTGTGGGGCACTCACAGGGGGTGCCAGGGGGGCTCACCCCGTTCCACCCTGGTGGGGTTCCACCCTGTTCCATCCTGGTGGGGCTCACCCTGTTCCACCCTGATGGGGCTCACCCTGTTCCACCCTGGTGGGGTTCCACCCTGTTCCACCCTGGTGGGGTTCCACCCTGTTCCACCCCTATGGTGCTCACCCTGTTCTATCCTGATGGGGCTCACCCCGTTCCACCCTGATGGGGCTCACCCCGTTCCACCCTGATGGGGCTCACCCTGTTCCACCCTGGTGGGGCTCACCCTGTTCCACCCTGATGGGGTTTCACCCTGTTCCACCCTGATGGGGTTTCACCCTGTTCCACCCTGGTGGGGTTTCACCCCGTTCCATCCTGATGGGTTTTCATCCTGTTCCACCCTGATGGGGTCTCCCCCTGTTCCATCCTGGTGGGGTTTCACCCTGTTCCACCCTGGTGGGGCTCACCCCGTTCCATCCTGGTGGGGTCTCCCCCTGTTCCACCCTGGTGGGGCTCACCCTGTTCCACCCTGGTGGGGCTCACCCTGTTCCATCCTGGTGGGGCTCACCCTGTTCCATCCTGGTGGGGTTTCACCCCGTTCCACCCTGGTGGGGCTCACCCTGTTCCATCCTGGTGGGGTTCCACCCTGTTCCATCCTGGTGGGGTTTCACCCTGTTCCACCCTGGTGGGGTTTCACCCTGTTCCACCCTGGTGGGGTTTCACCCCGTTCCACCCTGGTGGGGTTTCACCCCGTTCCACCCTGGTGGGGTTTCACCCTGTTCCACCCTGGTGGGGTCTCACCCTGTTCCACCCTGGTGGGGCTCCCCCTGTTCCACCCTGGTGGGGCTCACCCCGTTCCATCCTGGTGGGGTTTCACCCTGTTCCACCCTGGTGGGGCTCACCCTGTTCCATCCTGGTGGGGCTCACCCTGTTCCACCCCTATGGAGCTCACCCCGTTCCATCCTGATGGGGTTTCACCCCGTTCCATCCTGGTGGGGTTTCACCCTGTTCTATCCTGATGGGGCTCACCCTGTTCCACCCCTATGGAGCTCACCCCGTTCCATCCTGATGGGGTTTCACCCTGTTCCACCCTGGTGGGGTTTCACCCCGTTCCATCCTGGTGGGGTTTCACCCCGTTCCACCCTGGTGGGGTTTCACCCTGTTCCACCCTGGTGGGGTTTCACCCTGTTCCATCCTGGTGGGGCTCACCCTGTTCCATCCTGGCTCTGGGCTCACCCTGTTCCATCCTGGCTCTGGGCTCCTCCTGTGGAGAGGGGTTTGGAGTCAGCTGGAAGGGACTTGCCAGGTGTGAATGCCACCCTGTGCCACCCTCTGCCACATCCTGTCCCACTCCCTGCCCTGGGGAACTGCGTCCAGCTCTGCCAATGTGAGGCTCCAAAACCTGGAACAGCACCCTTGATCCCATGGCTACTGTTCATTGAAAATAGATACCTGGAGGGGCAGGACACAGGGAATGGCTCCCAGTGCCAGAGGCAGGGATGGATGGGATATTGGGAATTGGGAATCGTTCCCTGGGAGGGTGGGCAGGCCCTGGCACAGGTGCCCAGAGCAGCTGTGGCTGCCCCTGCATCCCTGGCAGTGCCCAAGGCCAGCTTGGATGGGGTTTGGAGCCACCTGGGACAGTGGGAGGTGTCCCTGCCCAAGGAACTGGATGCTCTTTAAGGTCCCAGCCCAAACCATGGCACAGTTCTGTGTAAGAAAACACCAGCATTTCCCTCAGAAGTGTTTGTGTGTGCTGGTTCCATCCATTTGCCTTTTGGAAACGCAGAGCTCAAGAGCTGCAGTGCTGAGGTGCTCTGGATGCACGCGACAGCCCAGCATGACTGGCTGAGGGTTTGTTCCTGGATTGAGGAGTCAGAGCCCAGCCAGGCTCCGTGTGGCAGTGCTGCCTGGCCCCCCCTGAGCCCTGACATCGTGGACAGGAGCACTCTGTGCAGCCCCTACATGAGACAGGACATCCTCAACAAGCTGGCCAGGTAGGGCCCCCAAGGCTTCACACTCTCTTCTTCCTGTGGGAAACCAAAATCAGAGATAAAATCCTTGATACATATTAGCTTTTATACTGCTCTTTTTGGAAGCAGCATGAATCCATTGATAAATGTGATTTTAGTCTCCTGCTTTCAGTTATCTGCCAACAGTAAAAGCCAGGAGAGCAGGAGCACTCCTCCCTCAGCCCTTTTATGTGTCAGGGGTTATATTCCTGCTGCCCACTTTAATGCCAGGGAGGGAATGCTGAGCATTTCCCTGCTCTGGGCAGTGCCCTGCAGTAGCCACAGTGTTGTGGGGCACAGGCAGGTGCATTTTGGCACTCTGTGTTTGCCTCTGCAGGAAATTAATCCCTGGGAGGGAAAGGTCTGCTCTAATTGTGAGCTGGAAACACCCATCAGGACTTGTCAAAGAGAGCTGTGTGATCAGTGTCTGTGCTTTTTCCTGACAGAAAGGGAATTTTTGTCCCTTCTGAGCTGGAAGATTTCGAGCTGCTGCTCCAGAGGCTGTCGTGCCTGGGGGGAGTCCTGCAGAATCCTCACCCTGCTCCAAAGTACAGCTCTGCCAGTGGCCTGGACTTCCATGCTCAGTTTGTCCTGCACTGCCTGGAGCACGGCCTGCAGTACCTGCTCTACACTTACCTGGACTATTACAGGTAGGAATGCTTCCCATCCCTCAAACCCCACAAGGGATCCCAGATTTAAAGAAGGAAACAATTTGAACAGTTGGTGGGGAGAGTTTTCCTCGGCCCTGGCAGTGTCATTCCCCAGAAACTCTGGGGCAATATGTGAGATTTTAAGCTGTATTTTGAAGCTTTATTCAGATTGTCTTAATATTAATTTGTGTGTCAGTCATGAAAGGAAACAATTCCAGCTGTAATTAGTATAATGCTGTAAGCAGTACAATCCTAAATGAGCCAAGTTAAGTTACTCTTCAGAAACTCAGAATTTACAGAATTCAGAAGCTCTCTTGAGCACAAGTGTGAGCTGACTCCTGATATGTTCACAGATAAGGAAATTGCTGATTTCCACCTAATCTAGGGTTAGTTGGGGTTTGAAGGTGGTACCAGTAGTAGCTGTTGGAGCTATGTGAATGCTTCCCACTTAATGGATACTTGGCAATTAAAATTTCTGAGCTGTAACTCCAGTCTAACACTGGAATTAGCAGAGATGTAGAAGTGGACCAGAAGGAAAGCCAGTACATCATTTCCTGGCTGTTTGTCTAACCACTTGTATTTGGCACTAACACCCATGAGGTGCTCCAGTCTTTAATGCTGTGTCACAGCAGTGGTTACCAACGCTGTATTTTCACTGTGCTGCTCATTTATTTGCAGTTTAACCCCTGCAAACTGCCCTGTGCTGGGTAACAAGGAGCTGCAGGAAGCACACCCCTGGTTTGAGTTCCTGGTGCAGTGCAGAGGGGTTGCCAGCAGTCCCCGAGGTAGGAATTGCTCAGAGGGGGCTGATGTTCCTGCCCTGCCCAGGGCTGGGCACAGCTGGATTGAACCTCTGCATCCATCACCTCCTCATCTCTGAAATCTGGTGTAGTTCCTGCTGGAACTGTGCTTACAGACCTGGAGACTGCTCAGGAGTGAGAATCACTCTGTGTGTGACCATCCTTCCCTCCAGCTCAGTTACATGGCCAACAGCTTGAGCAGGAGGAGAATTCATGGGAAAACACACATCCCATTAAAATGAAACCTTCCTCTAGTCCCTGTGGTGCATTTTGATTTCCCTGCCCTTGGATTGTGTGTTTGCTTCACTGAAAACCAATAGAGTTTGTGCCCCTAACTCCTTGCACTTTTGAAACATTTCGTCTTCTGCGGAGTCACACATCAACAAAAGACAAAACTAATCCCAAGTGCAGCTTTTTTAGAAAGCATGGTCACTGTAGGATAAAGAATTAAACCACTGCAGTGCTAAACTGTGGGGCTCAAGCCCAGCCTGTGTGGGCAAAGCTTGGTAAACCTGAGCTTATCTTCTCTGTGTTTATAGGCAAAGTGAGGGAAACCAGTATGGACAACAAAAAGTAGAAAATTCAGCATTTTTCACAGTCAGAGGACAGCTGTAACGTGTGATTGATGGTTTAACACTGGTTTTACATGGAATTAAATGTCACTTTTTTTTCCTTTTAAGATCCCAAGATGATTTTCCAGGCCAGCCTGGCCAACGCTCAGATGCTGATCCCCAGCAGCCAGGGGGGTGTGAGCAGCATCCTGCTGGAGGGCAGGACCCTGCTGGCCCTGGCCACCACAGTCTATGGGCCTGGGGGCATTGACCAGGTACTGCCTGACCCCCTGTCCTGCTGCTGCACTCATGGCTGTGACAGAGGAGTGTCCCCTTTGATAGAAAACTGCTGCAGCAGAGGGGGTGACCAGAGTGTCACGATCCACAGCACAGTCTCTGCAGCATCAGGTGCTGGGAGCATGGCTCTGATACAACTTAAAAGCATTTTACAGGAAAAAAGATGATACTTTCTGTGTTGTCAAATTGGGGTAGATTGGGACACCCCAAAATTGGTTTGTTGCTATTGAATGCAGTTTCCTCCTAATTATTTTTGCTTGCTTGCAATGTAGGTCCTTCAGAATGAAGATACGGAAAAACCTCTAAAGAAAGTTGATCCACAGCTCTTGAAGATGGCCTTGACCCCTTACCCCAAGCTCAAGGCTGCTCTCTTTCCCTCCTGCACTGCTCATGGGATTTTGCCTCCTGACATCTCTCTGTACCACCTCCTGCAGGTGCACAGGGTGCTTTTGGCAGGGCACCAGGACAGAGGGGTTTGTTGGCAGGGGGGGCAGGGGCTGTTTCTTTGGGATCCTGGATGTGCAGCTGAAGTTCACAGCTTCATCCTGAGCTGCTTTTTCGGGTGGTCTCTGCACCCTGTGGGTTTGCAGTGCTGGAATGTCAGAGAGGGATGTTCTCGCAGTGTTCAGTGGGCAAGGTGTTTAATAGTGCAGAAATTGCAACATTTCAATTTTATAATGTTTGTAATGGTAAGATAATTAGAAATTGAGAGTTTCAGGACAGTGATGTGAAATTCTTAAGCTGCCTCAATTAATTTTGTTTCTGATCTTTCAGTCATTAATGCCCTTTGATCCCACGAAATTGTTTGGCTGGCAGTCAACAAACACTCTGGCTGTGTCAGGTATGTCCCTTGCCAAGGCCTACATGCTTTCCTAGCCTGAGCACCTAAATTACTTTCCAGGGGAATTGTTTGGCAGATAAATTTACTCTAAATGTCATTTCTTTCACAAAAAAAATAGTGTAATCTACTGAAATTCTGTTTTGAACTAGAATTCTAGATTTTCACGTTAAGCTCTTCGCAGGCAGAACTTTTTCTAAATATAGAAAAATTATCTAAAGTATAAGATAGAAAAGTATCGAAATATAAGCTAGAAAACCATTGTTTTGTTTTCCAAGCAGGCTGAGGTGGTAGAGCTCTGTTTTCCCAGGGAGGAGTGGGATTTCAGAGTGGTTTTGGGCATGACCTAGAGCCCGAGGAGCGCGTTTGGCTCTCCCCTGAGGCTCTGTGGCTGAGCCCTGCTGCTGCTGTGCCCTCAGAGTGTCCCTGACAGTGCTGCTCTGTGTCCCCAGATGCCTGGAGCCAGCTGCCCCACTTCTCCAGCCCCGGGCTGGTGAGCAGGCACGCCGTGCAGGAGAGGCTGCATTTCCTGTTCTACCTGCGCCACGGCCGGCCCGCCTTCGCCTTTGGCACCTTCCTGGGCCAGCAGCTGGCCAGGAGCAAAGCCCCCAGGCTGCTGTGAGTGTGGGGGCAGGGAGGGAGCCCCTGCATCCTCCCCAACAGCACAGGGAGCCCCTGCATCCTCCCCTGCAGCACAGGGAATCCTTGCATCCTCCCCAGCAGCACAGGGAGCCCCTGCACCCTCCCCTGCAGCACAGGGAGCCCCTGCATCCTCCCCAGCAGCACAGGGAGCCCCTGCATCCTCCCCAGCAGCACAGGGAGCCCCTGCATCCTCCCCAGCAGCACAGGGAGCCCCTGCATCCTCCCCAGCAGCACAGGGAACCCTTGGATCCTCCCCAGCAGCACAGGGAGCCCCTGCATCCTCCCCTGCAGCACAGGGAGCCCCTGCATCCTCCCCTGCAGCACTGAGTGTCCCCAGCAGGGAACTGGGGGGTCCCAAGGGTTAGAAATCAGATAGCGCTGAAAGGAGGCGAGCTTGGTTTGGAGTTACCTCAAGAAATCTGCACAAGAGAAGTGAGGAAAATATTCCAGTTTGATCAAACATGGGTGGGCTCGTCTTTTAGGAAATTGAGCCTCTAGTTGAGTTTGTAGGAGCATGATGCCCCTTTTCTGTGACATTTCCTAGTGGTGATACTTCTTCAGTTTAACTAGTAAGGCAAGAAATGCACTGGGGGTTGATGGAATTAAATGTCCTGGCTGAAGCTTTGAAATCAGGTGTTCAGTCAACTGACACATCTTGCTTGAATACTAAAATTTGCTGTTTAGTGTGGGAATTAGAACAAATCACTTTGTTTTTGTCTGGTTTGTGTATTAGTCACTGTTTGTTTCTCTCCATCATTTCCACACAGATTGGTTTCTCTTGTGTAAACAGGTAAAACTGGGGCAAAAAGGGAAACACATTAATGTGAAGTGATGGTTTAACAGACAGTCAGGGATGCAGGGTTATTGCAGTGACTGCTGTGGGAAACCCCTTGGGTGCATTTTTCTCTTAGCACCATCTGCAGGTCAGACTCAGGTTCCTGGTGCTGCGGTGGGCTGCAAACTCTGCAAGGGCTCTTTCTGCCTTTCTCAGCTGCTGAGGGGGTGTTTGTTAATTATAACACAAATTGCACTACCTTTAGTTTTGATAAAGGTATGGAATTGCAAACTGTGCTTGTCACGTGTGAGCCTTCATTCTCATCCCCACGTTTTTCACCAATACGAAACTTTAGGCTCGCGGTTACCTCTGGTGCTGCTGGCTCAGAGTTCGGCAAACCCCGCGGTGCCTGTTTGCCTGGGAGGGGGTTTGGGGGGTGTCTGGGGAAGGGAGGCAGGCTCCCCTCGCCCGGGGGGTGCCAGCTGTGTGTGCCCCTTGCAGGATGCAGCAGGCGGCTCGCGAGGCCCGGCTGCTGGCTCTGAGCTGCTTCGGTGTCCCCTCGGTGGCTGCGGCCTGCGTGTGCTTCCTGGAGCTGCTGGGCCAGGACAGCCTGGGGCTGCGGGTGGCCCTCAGGGCTGCCGGCCTCATCTCCAGCCACAGCCCCACCAGGGACTCGCTGGGTAAGGCCGTGCCTGTCTGCCCTGCTCTGGGTGCCTGGGGAGGGAGGGAGGGTGCAGGGTGCTGCCTGGGGCTCAGCCCTGCTCTGAAAGCATGGAAGAGCTTTTTGTTGTTTTGTTCCTTTGTTGCTTTACTCGTTCTGAAAGGTGCATTTTGATCCTGTAGTGCCAAATAAGGCAGGAGGGCTGATATAGGCTGTATCAGGATCTAACAGGCACTGTCCAGCAGCTGCCTGAGACTGATATTAGTGAGGCTCAGCTGTAATAATATTGCAGGGAGTTAAACAAAGTCCATTGCCAAACCTCCTCTCTCCTTCCTGTCATATACCTGCAGGGAGATCAGGTGTTAAAACCTGTAGGGAAATTCAATTTATCCTAGAAATAACTTGAGAAAGTTGAATTTCTAACTCCAGGGCCACAGGTATCTGCTTTCCCAGCTAGGGAGCTGCTCCTGAAAGCGCTGCCCTGGCTCTGCTCCCAATGGCACCTCAGGAATGTGTTCTTTTAACCAGTGGAGAAGTTAACCAGGTTGGCTGATGGTGACAAGGCAGCAGCAGCAGCAGTTCTGACCTCCTTGGAAGAGGCCTTCTGGGATAACATTGAGCAGCAAGGCATAAAGAGGTGAGAGCAGCCTGGTGTGAGGGCTTACCTGGGCAGTGAGGCTGAGCGCTGCATTCTGCTGTCTGTGTGTCAGATAGCACCAAGGAGGGCAGCCCGGGACAGTGACCTGGTGCAGGGATTCCTGGTGCTGTGTGCAGGCAGCCCCAGGGTCCCCTCAGTGCCTAGCTCTGCTGCCAGCGCTGCAGCTCTCTGCATCCTGTGCAGGACATCCAGTGAGTGCAGCAGGCAGTGGTCCCTGGTCGTGCAGTTCTGCAAGCTGCACAGCCTGGAGCTGAGCACGTCCTTCCTGAGGGAATGTGCCAAAGCCAACGAGTGGCTGCAGTTCCTGATCCAGAGCCAGCTGCACGGCCACCAGCCCGCCCAGGTGAGCTCCCCGTGCTCTAAACTGGGTCCTGAAGCAAGGGAATGCCCCAGTGTGCAGGCAGCAGGAGCCTCAGCAGTGCTGGGGTTTGGTTCTCTTGGGATCTCCATACCCTGGGGCTGTGGGAGCCCTTCCCTTGTAAATTTAATTGAAACTCAAGTAGTTACTGCTTTTTTTTTAATTGGAGACTTGCCGGATGTTCCGTGTAAGTTATAATAAAGCCACTCATCTGTCCTTTCAAAACTCAAATTGATTTTTTAGTAAAGATACTTAAACTTTTGAGAATCCAAATTTTCCGTCTTTGGTTCCGAATGTGATTTAAAAATGAATAAAACACTCCAATAAAAGCAATTGGGAGAAGTCATGTGAGGAAGCTAAGTGGGGAATTCCAGGTAAGATGGTGCTTAGCAGGGCAGGATTTTAACTTGGATCTGTCTGTTGTTTTGGAGAATCTATAACTCCACAAAAGCACCCGAGTAGGCTCTTTTCAGCTCTGTTGCTGCACTACAGGAGAGAGCAGAGCTGAGGCTCCCTAGGAGACATTTGAGCTTTGTGGAAAAGGATGAGCTCTCATTACAATAATTCACACCTACAGAGCCCCTTTTCCTCTCCAGGCCTCCAAAGCTGTTCTAAAACTGAATTTGGGGAGTGTTTAGTCTCTGTGTGTTCAGTGCCTCCATCCTGCCCTGTGTTGTGTGGCCTCACGAGGCTCTGCGCTGTTCCCCACAGGTCATTGCCCTGCTGCAGGATTTCCCTGCCGTGCTCCAGGATCACCTGCAGCTGGCCCTGGGGAGGCTGCTGGCACCTGGGGCCGGCGCTGCTGCCAGGGCGCGTGCAGGGAGCCTGTTCCACACCCTGCTGCAGTGCCAGGAGCAGCCCAGCCCCTGCGGGTTCCTGCTGGCCCAGGGGCTCAGGGCACGGGCGCCCGTCCTCAGCGTGCTGGCAGCCTGCTGCCCCGTGAGTCTGCAGTTCTGTGGGGATGGGTGGTGGCACAGCTGGCTCTGCCCCGGGGCTGTGCCAGGCTCTGCTGCCCTGTGAGTCTGCAATTCTGTGGGGATGGGTGGTGGCACAGCTGGCTCTGCCCCAGGGCTCTGCTGCCCTGTGAGTCTGCCCTGCTGGACATTTGGGGATGGGTGATGGCACAGCTGGCTGTGCCAGGCTCTGCTGCCCTGTGAGTCTGCCCTGCTGGGCATTTGGGGGTGGGTGGTGGCACCGCTGGCTCTGCCCCAGGGCTGTCTGCAGTGACATCACTGCTGCTCCTGCGTTTCTGTGATGCTGTGCCCACCATGCCCCCCTTCCAGCAGGAGGGGAGGTGCAAACCCCTCCTTTTGGCATTTCCAGGGTGCCAGCCTCATCTCCTGCCTCTGTGTGTGGATGATCACTTCTGTGGATGATGCCACCAGGGCTGAGGCCACTGCCCACACGCAGGGCAGGGCAGAGGGTCCCCAGTGGGACCTGCAGGACCTTGCTGTCATCTGGAAAGTCTTCCTGAGGAAGCAGAAGAGTAAAACACTTCTGAATGGCTTCCAGCTCTTTTTAAAGGTGAGGGGATGTGGTTTCAGGGGTGTATTTGATGTGTCTCACCCTTCTGGGCCTGTAAATGCCCCTCTGTCTTGCTTTGTGCCAAGGATAACCTGGCTATCCACTAAAATTCCCAGTCAAAGTGGAAATTTTCCAATTATCACAGATTTTTAGATCCTATATCAACCTTGCATGCAATTTTAATAAATTAAAGCTTCATTGTTCTGCTGGTGAGGGGAACAAATTCTGCATTCATTGAATGAAATAATAGATTATTTTTAAAAGTATGATTTATTTATTGGGTACTTCTGGGAATTTATTATGATCTGGTTTTGTGTCTTAAAGGATTCCCCTTTGCTGCACATCCTGGAGATGTATGAACTCTGCATGAACTGTAAGAAGTACAACGAGGCTAAAACCAAACTGGACAAATTTCAGGAAAGCCTCACAAACGTAAGGAAATCAATTTTCTCTGAATGTCATTGCTGGGATTGGGCAGCTGGGCCAAGAGGAGCAGCGTGTGCAAACACTCTGTCTCTCAATGCAGATGCTTTAACAATTCTTCCCTTTCCATCCCAGTTTCTGTTTCCCTGCTGACATTATTCCCTGCCATTCATGGTATTCTTTCCTGGGCGCTGGGCTCAGGCAGCTCAGTTCCCTTCCCCAGCAGTGCCAGGGCTGTTTGTGTAACAATTAATTGTACCTGGTCCTTGCCCTGCTCAGCCCTCCCATCTCCCCTGGCTCTGAGCAGCACCTGCAGCGCCATGTCCCAGCCCAGCTCAGCACCCCTTGGGGCTGGCAGCGCCCCGTGCCCTGAGCAGGGGCACGGCTGCTGCCCCTTCCCTCCCCCCAGGAGCCCAGGAAAGGCCCCTGACCCTGAACCCCTTGGCTGGGGGCTGCAGGGGCAGCGGCCCCCACAGTGCCTGACCCTGAACCCCTTGTTTTGTTTCCCCAGCCGGGGGCTGCAGGAGGAGTGGGCCCCCCAATCCTGAACCCCTTGTTTTGTTTCCCCAGCCGGGGGCTGCAGGGGCAATGGCCCCCCTGACCCTGAACCCCCTTGTTTTGTTTCCCCAGGCGGGGGCTGCAGGGGGAGCAGGCCCCGCGGTGCCGCTGCCGTGGCTGCGCTCGCAGGCGCTGTTCCTCCTGGAGCTGATGCTGCAGCAGTGCCGCACCGACTATGAGCTGGGCAAGCTCCTGCAGCTCCTGGCTGCGGCAGAGAGCCTGCTGCCGGACGGTGAGCACAGCCTGAGCCCCAGCCCCGGCAGGGCTGGCTCCTGAGGGAGCCCCGGCCTGCCCTGGGCCGCAGCCCCGGCTCTGCTGAGCTCGGTTCTCTCTGCCAGGCCCCCACCTGAGGAGGCTCCGTGCCCTCAGCGAGGCCCTGAGGGACTCCTCCATCCCCGTCAGCCGCTCCCTCCTGACGCCCTGCAGCCTGGAGGCCTTCCAGGGGCAGTGCAGCTCCATCCTGGAGCAGCTGCAGGAGAAGGGAATGTTCAGCCTGGCTCGGGAGGTGGCAGCCCTGGCTGAGCTGCCCGTGGACAGCGTGGTCATACACGAGGTACAGTGCGCGTGGTGGCAGTCACCTCTTCCTGCTGCTGCCAGGATGGAGGATGCAACTCCTCAGCCTTCCTGAAACATTAATTTTTTTGTTAAGTAATTTTTTTGCTTTAAATGCAAGTGCACCCAACACACAGGCTGTAAGTGCTGAGCTGCAGAGTGCAGGACAGCTGTCCTCATTCTCTTCCTGGTTTTATTTGTTTGCGATCAGTTTTATTTGGGGAGGGAAATAGATGGGTTTGTCCATCAGGGAGTGTAAGGAGATGATCTTTAAGACCCCTTCCAACTCAAATCAGTTCTGTGACTGGTTGCATGCTGGGGCACTTCCCTAAATCCAGTATTTCAGTGCTGCCCATCCTGTGTGAGCTGGAGTTTTCTTTCTTGGAATGACCATTGTGATGAACCTCTGTGGATTTTACAGGTTCTGAGGGATCTACATCATTTAAGAGAGAGTGGCCAGTGGCATCAGAGCCAGAGCAGAGCGGAGTTCTGGCAGAAGTGCAACGACACCTTCAGTAGACGTGGCATCTGCAGCCGAGCCGCAGCACAGTTCTTCCTGCAGCAGGCTGACAGCGTGTGGGAGCCCTCGGGGCAGGAGAGGGCAGCCAGCCTGATGGAGAGGCAGCTGCTGCTCACGCTGGCCGGGCACTGGCTGGCCAAGGAGCCCGGGGTGGCTGTGCAGGAGCTGCAGGAGGTGGAGAAGCAGCTGTGGCAGTGCCGCGTGGCACAGCGGGCGCTGCTGCCCGAGGGCTCGCGGCCGTGCCCCGGGGCACAGTGCCTGGGCACGCTGGCTCAGCAGTTCTCCTTCGCCAGGCTGGCGGCCCTGGAGGCGGCCGAGCCCCGCGGGCTGCGGGCGCTGCCGGCCCGGGAGGCACCGGGGGCGGCACCGGGGGCCGCGGAGCGGGCGGCGCTGGGGACCCTGCTGGGCACCCTGCTGGAGCAGGGCAGCGTGCACGAGGCCGCCCGCGTGTGCCGCTACTTCCAGCTGTGGCACCGCGACGTGGCCCTGGTGCTGCTCTGCAGGGCCCTGGCCCTGGGCGAGGCGGGGCTGGAGCAGCTGCAGCCCGAGGTGCAGAGCCTGCTGTCGGCCGAGGCCAGCGCGGAGCCGGGCGGTGAGTGACTGCTGAGCCCTGTCTGCCCTCGCTGCAGCTCCCCTCAGCTCTGCAGGAACATCTCCTGCTGCCTCCTGTCCTGCAGCTCCCCACAGCTCTGCAGAAACATCTCCTGCTGCCTCCTGTCCTGCAGCTCCCCTCAGCTCTGCAGGACCTCAGCTCCTCCTGCCTCCTGTCCCTGCAGCTCCCCTCAGCTCTGCAGAAACATCTCCTCCTGCCTCCTGTCCTGCAGCTCCCCTCAGCTCTGCGGAAACATCTCCTGCTGCCTCCTGTCCTGCACCTCCCCACAGCTGTGCAGACACTCAGCTCCCCCTGCCCTCTCTCCCTGCTGCAGAACTGCTCCTCTGAGGGCACTCTGTGGCCTTGCCATGCACGTGTCCCTGTGTGCTCCTGGCAGTGTTTTCTGTGTACAGTTTCCATCAATCCTGAACCCTTCATTTGTCATAGCTCTCAGTTCTGGCCCAGTAAGCAGCACTGTGCTTTATCCCTCTAATTCTAACACTCCACTAATTTTTTTCCTGTAGCTGAATCAAGGAAATGCCTTAGTTAATACATTTTTCTGACACCTTTGTGCATTATGAAGGGTTTGGTGTTTCTTGTTTAGTAGCAAGGCTAAGGCTGAGAATGTTTATCTGTAAAGTTCTCTGCATGTCTGTGAAGTCTGAGTGAGCAAGTTTCAGCTGGAACATCCCTTTCTAATACTGACGTGTAAAGCTGAATAGATTCAGAAAAGCATAAATGAATCCTAACCCATCAGGAAGGCTGCAGAACCCCTACTTAATCTTATGCTTAGAAATTTTATATATGAGATCTTATCAAGGATATTTGAGTTCTGTTGCGTTGTTTGTACCCTGAAACAAGTGTGAGATTTGACAAATGACAAGAGCTCAGTTTTCAGAGTCTGAGGAAGTGTTAGAGAATTGCTGCAGGTTTTGGGAGCCTTGCCCAGGTGTAAGGGAGTTGTCTGCCTTTATGAGATAGGAATTGATGTTTTTTTGTTTCCAGCATCCAGCCTGGAGGACTGGACCCCTCTGGGGTGTGGGGATGATGCCGTGGTGGCGGCACTGAAGGCCCTGGCAGAGGCATGTGTCCATGGCAGGGGTTACTGCAGGCAGGTCCTGTGCCTCTACGAGCTCTCCAAGGTAAGCCAGGGGCCAGGGCCTTGGGCCAGCCCTGCTGGGGCTGGGCAGGGCAGGGTGAGGGGGTGAAGGTCTCAGCAGGAGCTGCAGAGGGTGGAATTCCAGCTCTTTGTGTGGGAAAAGGGCAGAGGCTTCCTGGGCGTGAGGTGCTGAGCTGAGCTTGAGCACAGCTGATCCAGTTCCAGCTCCAGGTGATGCAGTCCCACCCTCCCAGGCTGCTCTCCTCAGTTCCCTGTTGCTTGCACTTTTTGGGCCTGAAGATTTAATGCTGTCCTTGGGTCTGGGGCTGGAAAAGGACTGTTTGGTGTGACTGAGCTGTGAGGAGAACTGCTAATGCTTTATATGAAGTTCAGTTATACATCAATGCAGTACGGAATCTGGAAAATAGGAAAGCTGAAACTTAAGGAATCACCTGGGGTTAAGGGGAGGTGCCGTGGGTGGGGATGCCCTGATGGGTTTGGGTGCTGCTCCTTCGTGGAGGTGCCATGGTCAGGGATGCCCTGATGGATTTTGTGCTGCTCCTTCGGGGAGATGCTGTGGGTTAAGGATGCCCTGATGGGTTTGGGTGCTGCTCCTTCGGGGAGGTGCTGTGGGTTAAGGATGCCCTGATGGGTTTTGTGCTGCTCCTTCGGGGAGATGCTGTGGGTTAAGGATGCCCTGATGGGTTTTGTGTCCCCAGGAGCTGAGCTGCTCCTTCGCGGAGGTGCCATGGGTGGGGATGCCCTGATGGGTTTGGGTGCTGCTCCTTCGGGGAGGTGCTGTGGGTTAAGGATGCCCTGATGGGTTTTGTGTCCCCAGGAGCTGAGCTGCTCCTTCGCGGAGGTGTCGGCGCGGGAGCCTCGCGAGGTGCTGGGGGCCATCCTGGCGCGGCGGGGGCCGGAGCGGGGCCGCAGGGCCCAGGCCTTCATCGCCTGCCAGGGGCTGCCCCCTGCCGCCGTGGCACCGCTGCTGGCACAGCAGATCACCCACGAGCTGCTGGCCTCCGCCCAGGGAAAAGGTGGGCACGGGGGAAACGTGGGGACACAGCTGGGCTGTGCTGGGCTTTGGTCTCTGCACAGGGGACACACCTGGGCTGTGCCGGGGCTTGGTCTCTGGGGGCATTTGTGTGTCCCAAAGCAGCCCCTGCACTCTGTCCCTGAGGGCTCAGCTTTGCTCTGTGACCATTATCTGCCTTGTGTGAAGTTCTGTACAAATGTTCATTTGTAATTATTCCTATGCCCAGTGTGGTGTTGCAGTAGCTAAGGTTGCATTTTTGTGGACATAATTTTTTAAAAAGAGTTTTTAACCTTGCTGCCCCACATCATCTGATTTGCAAATATCATGTGCATTTCCCTGTGTGAAGCATGACAACAGGTTCTCCCCTTCCTTTTTTCCTTTGGGAAATGAGGGCAGCTGTATGATTGTCCACTAGGATTTTGTTGGGTTGAACTGGCAAAAAAGTACTTTCTGATTGTTATTAAGCAGTAACACCCTAAGTGTCTTTAGGGTTGTAGTCCCACGTCCTTAGTCAGTCTGGAAGATCCCAGATTGGTTTGTTTGGGGTTTGTTAATTAATGATAAGAAATAACAGGAGTTCTCTCGTGCACAATCAGCAGTGGTGACAGAATTCTCTCTCTGGCCACAGGGCAGAAGCAGGCTTGGAACCCTGCAGTAGAGAGCCAGGAGCTCCTGCAGCTTGCCAAGCTGTGCCAGGATCACACCTTGGTTGGGATGAAGTTGCTGGAAAAAATCTCCTCAGTCCCCTGTGGGGAGCTGTCGTGCAGTGAGTAAATGGCAAATCCTGCCTGGTGTAACCTGTGTGTAACTAACGTGGCATTGTTGGCTTCAACTCACAGCTCAAAGGAGAGGCTCTGCTGCTGATCTCAAATGTGATACTCAGTTGGTAGGGCTGAGGATGTGCACAGTAGATAGGGGTGTTGCTTAAGGGTTTATTTTCCAAACAAACTTCAGATTTTTGTGCTAAGCAAGAAGTGGGAAATGCAGCCAGAACTGTTGTGGTGGTTTGTTACAGAAGGGGCATTGTGACTTTGTTCATTTTACCACAGTTACAAACTGAATGTTTCAAACCCAGATGGAAAACTCGTGCCCTTCCTTTCCAAACAGTGCAGGGCTGGCAGGCAGGGCAGTGATGATGTGTTACACATTTGTCAGCCTTGGCTGGGGGAGGCTGCAGCTTCTGTGCCTGTGTGTTCTGTGTTTTCTGGAGAGAGGCAACAATTCACGATTTCCTCAGCCCTTGAACCGAAGTGCCAGAACCCTTCTGCTCCTCAGTTACAGAGCTGCTGATCCTGGCCCACAGCCTCTTCAGCCTGACGTGTCACATGGAGGGCATCACTCGGGTGCTGCAGGCAGCTCGGCTGCTCACCGAGGAGCACCTGGCTCCCAGGGAGGAGTACGGGCTGCTGGTGAGTGTTCCTGGGGCTGGGGCTGTTCCAGGGCTGGCTGTGCCTGTCCTGGCCGTGCCTGCCCAGTGGTGATTCAGCTGCTGGGGAAATGTGCTGCTCTGTGGCACTGGGCATCTTTAATTGCTGCCTTGAAGGATCTCCTGGAGCCTGGGACGTGCCCAGTGGAATGGTGTCAGTGCTGAAAGCTTCACAGGCTATTTTTATGAGATAAAATGATGCCCTTTGAGCTCACAGCTGCAGTTTGGGCTGGTGTAGGAGTACCCCCGTGGCTCCAGGGGCACACGTGCAGCCAGGGCTGCCCTGGGAGGGGATTGTTCACTGCCCTGGAGCTGCTCAGGTGCCCTGGTGTCCCCAGGTGCGCCTGCTGACGGGCATTGGCAGGTACAATGAGATGACCTACATCTTCGAGCTGCTGCACCAGAAACACTACTTCGAGGTGCTCATGAGGAAGAAGCTGGACCCGGTACGTGAGGGGCAAACGTGCAGGGAATTTACACCCAGTTTACACAGACTGAAATTGTCTGGGCATTTTACTTCCTGAGTAAAATTTACTTATTGAATTGAGAGTCAGGTTTCATAGAAATAAGTTATTGCTGGGATTTAGTCTTATTTTAGTTGAACCATTATTTCCTAATTAGTTCAGTGCTACAACGACAGCAGCGTTGAAACTTAAAACTTGGCACTGTCAGAGTTTTAACATCCTGCTTTGCTTTTATTTGCAGTTAAAGTTTCATGGGGGTTTTAAAAATCACAGATGCTCATAGGTTTAAGTAAGCCATGAAGAAATGTCACATGTTGACATTGGTGTGCAAAGAAGCACCCGGGTGCTGATTTTCATGCCCGGCTGAGCGCGGGTGGGGGGCTGCTGTTGGGTTTTGGGTCCCTCTGGGGACAGGGTGGCCTGTGGGTGCCCAGGGCTGTGCTGAGGGTGCCCTCTGTGCCCAGAGCGGGACGCTGAAGGCGGCACTGCTGGACTACACCAAGCGCTGCCGGCCCGGCGACAGCGAGAAGCACAACATGATCGCGCTGTGCTTCAGCATGTGCAGGGAGATCGGCCAGAACCACGAGGCTGCCGCCTGCACCCAGCTCAAACTCATCGAGTGCCGGCCCTGGGGTGAGCGGGGACAGACGGACGGGGCGGGCCTGGGGTCCCGAGCAGCCCTGGAGCTGCTGCTGATGGGAGGCTCCTGCCCTGAGCAGCTCCCGGGTGTGCGCAGAGGGTCCGACACGCAGGGCTCTTCCCTGGTGTAATGCTCCCGTGGAGTGGGTACAGACACAGCCAGGTTCCCCTCAGCCCACGGGATGTGACACGGGGGCCTTGCAGGGTTTGTGTCTGTGAGTGTGGCACCCACAGGGTGAGCTCTGCAGCGTGGGCAGCCAGTGCTGCGAGAGCAGCGACACCAGGAGCTGTGCCAAGGGATTTCTGAGTGGCTCTGGCAGTGGTCAGTGCTGGCATCTGCCACAAATGTGTGGCTGGGCTTTCTTTCCAGCCTCCAATCACTCAGTCAGGCTCCAGCAAAGCTTTGATCCATTAACTGAACAGGCACTGTGTTCCTTCTCGCTTTTTTAATACAGAAATTGTGGTTTAGTTTGTTGGTGCTTTATGAGACAACACCAGGGACAGACTTGGCACTGGGAGGGAGTTTTAAAAGTAACTTTGTCACCTACATAAATAATTGGTTATTCCTTCTTTTTTCCTGTTTCAGAGGAGTCTCTTCAGGATGTTCCAAATTTAAAGAAGCTGCTGCTGAAAGCTGTGACTCTCTTCATTGATGCAGCAGAGAGTTACTCCAAGGTACAGTGAGATGGAATGGAATGATTTGTGGAGCACGTGAGGAGTGGGCTGGGCTGGGAGAGCACACCGAGCTGCCCTGGGGAGGGTGTGCAGGGCCCAGTGCAGAAGGGATCTGTCTCTGCAGCCCCCTGGCACCAGCAGCATGGCTGTATTAGAGTGTGCTGTGCTGGCCCCTGCTCAGGCTTTAACAAACCCTGAGTTACAGGTGTGTTCCCCACTGTCAGGGCAGGGACCATGAGCTTAATGAGCAAGGGTAGAACAATTACAGCGTTTAAACCCAAGCGTAATTATGGTGCAAGTATTTGTGGGAATGAAGCTTTGTTTAATGCCAATGGAGTACGGTGAATGTGAAGCTGCAGTGCTCTCTCAGGGATGCTCCCAGGCTCCCAGAAGCTCTCAGCTGCTCTGTTGCAGGACTCGTGTGTGCGGCAGGCGCTGCGCTGCCGCCGCCAGACGCGGCTCATCACGCTGCAGCTGCACTTCCTGGGCTCAGGGCAGAGCACCAGGATCATCAACCTGGGCAGGCAGGAGCTGCCAGGAGCCATCCTGGCCTTGCCCAGGTTCTACCAGGTGAGCTGGGCTCCCTCGGGGTCCTCTGTCAGGAATGACTTGGGCGCTGCAGTGCCCGAGTGCTCAGCTCCTTCTCCTGGCCTCAGAGCCTGTGGCTGTTACCCCAGCCTTACATCCTGTGGGATGGAGGGACAGGACACAGGGAATGGCTTCCTGAGGGGCTTGGATGGGATAAGGGGAGAGAATTGTTCCTGGCAGGGTGGGCAGGCCCTGGCACAGGGTGCCCAGAGCAGCTGTGGCTGCCCCTGGATCCCTGGCAGTGCCCAAGGCCAGGCTGGATGGGGCTTGGGGCAGTCTGGGATGGTGGAAGGTGTCCCTGTTTAGGGGCTGAGGAAGGTTGTTCACAGTGCTTTGTTCCCTGTATTTCTGTGCTGTATTTGTTAGCCCGTATTTCACAGCAGCAAGGGCTGGGTTGAACAGAGGCTCCCAAGTTCTCGGTGTGGAGCGCTCTGTGCCATCCTCCTCCTGTCCCTGCTCTCCCTGCAGGCTGCCATCGTGGCCGAGGCCTACGAGTTCCTGCCGGACTGGGCCGAGGTTCTGTTCCAGCAGGTGATCACCAGGGGGGACTTTGTGTACCTGGAGGAGTTCCGGCAGCAGCGGCCGCTGCGGCCCGGCCTCTTCGAGGAGGTGGCCAAGAAGTGAGTGAGGCTCTGCAGCTCTGCCTGCACAGGGCCCCTGACAGGGGGGAAAGGGGGAAACTGTCCAACTGTTATGGATTTGAGATAGAATTCCAGAGTGGTTTGGGTGGGAAGGGACCTTAAAGCCCATCCAATGCCATGGCAGGAACACCTCCCACTGTCCCAGGTGCTTCAAGCCCCAATGTCCAGCCTGGCCTTGGGCATTCCAGGGATCCAGGGACTGCCTCAGCTGCTCTGGGCACCTGTGCCAGGGCCTGCCCACCCTGCCAGGGAAGGATTTGTTGGTAGGCTTGGTTCCTGGCACAGCATGGAAGTCACTGTGATCCAGCCTCGTCCTTGAGCTGGACAAGGAGGGAGCTCAGGGCTGGGCAGAGCAAATCCCTAAAATGAATCAGAGCAGGTAAACAACCAGGAGATTCAAGTGCAGGTGTTGAGTACGACCTCCTGTTGAAATGTCACTCTTGCAGGCCCAGAGCAATTCTCAGGGGGCCTGGGGAGGTTCTGTGTGTCAGTCCATGTGCCATTGTTGCAGGGTCAAACAGCAGCACGCCCCTGCTGATGCTGCCCTGAGGAACCTGAAGCGGTTCCTCACCCACTGTGAGGACATCTACACCTACTACAGGCTGGCCTACGACCACAAGTTCTATGACGTGGTGAACTCCCTGCTGAAGGACCCTCAGACTGGCTGCTGCCTCAACGACCTCTTATCCAACTGAACTGCAGCTGAATCCCAGCCTGGAGCACAGGCTGCAGCTCACTGCTGATTTACACTGATTTTATCCATGGCCTGCTCACAGGGCTCTGCTGCTCTGTAAAAATTACTCCAGAAAACTGCACAAGGTTGTAAGTAGTTAAATGCTGACTGTGTTAACGTAAAATTGTGTTTTGTATAATAAATCTTATTGTTTATAAATTACTTGAGTCACCAGCAAACACTGACGGGCCCAGGTGGGGGGTGAAGCAGAGATCCAGCAGCCCTTTAAATCAGGGGCAGAGGGGAGGCTGAAACAGGTGTGCAGAATGGCCAGGCAATGGGGGTGGAATGAGCAGAATCACTGCAGGTTTCAGGTACCCAATAGACTAATGCCTTCTTTGAGTCCAGTTTGATTTCTAAAATCTTGTACAGCTTTAAACAGCCCATTCCTAATTCTGCTGTCTTCGAGTAAAAGAAATAATCAAGTGCAAATGTATTTTTACAGTTATTAAATATAAATTCCTTTCCAGGCCCAGGCCATGGGTAGACTCCCACCACACCTCAGTTTTGCAACTCTCCCTCTTCAGGTATTTTTCCTGTCAGGCCCCAAGAAGAACTCTGCTCCAAGGCCAGCCTGGTGAAGTCCTCAATAGTGATTTTTATTAAATTAGTTGCTTTATAAAACATTGCAGATGTTGTAATTGTTAACATAACAATTTGCCCAACTGTAGGAACCGCTGCAGTTTGCTAAGCAAGTTTGGTTTTTAATGAAAGAAAACGGCCGAGTTGTGAGAGACCCACCACAACCCAGGAGAGCCCCAAGGAATTCATGTGGCTTGGTTTTTTCTTTTACACTTAACCCCTTAATTAACTGTTAAAGAACACCCAACCCAGACAGCTGCATTAGTAGAAATTTAAATGACTGGAACTAAATAAACTTCATCCTTGAGACACAAGTGGGTTTTACCTTGCTCTGCCCCAGCAGGTGCTGTTCAGGTGTCAGGCTCTGGAGCAGTGGCTGTCCCAGGGGACAGGCTCCCAGGTGCAGTATTCACACTGAAGTTAGCAGTTCCCTTCCCAAAATACTGAAATCCTCAAGCTCTAACTCAAGACAAAGCGACTGGAACTCTACGTGCACACCCTGCCCTTGCTGCAAACTGCTCTTGCTCAGCCCTGGCCCTGGAGCAGGGACAGTTAAGGCCATGTCATGGAGCTGTGCTGGTTATAATCCTTCACCTTGTTCCAATTCCTTCCCGATTTAGTGGCTGCTGCTATGAATAGCAGCAGTGCCCATTATCAGAATTTTGGGTTTTTAACTGCAATTTACAGACCTTTTCCATTCTACCCCGCCCGGAGCTTCCGCCCGGACCCGGCACCTCCAGCCCCAGCACACAGATACTGCAATTCTGATTGTAGCATTTGGCAGAATTTAGAGGAAGAAAGGTTGTGCTACATGTTTAAGGGATTATGGGCAACAGAAAGACAACAGAAGAGAGATAAATGTCACATGAAGTCTTCAAAGTCTTGTACGTACTCGCCGTCGTAGCCGCCGTAGTCGGCCAGGTCGTCTTTCATCGTCGCCTTCAGCCCCCCACCAGGCACAACACCTTTTTTCTTCTTTTTGGCTTTATTCTGTGCCAAGGGGACAAGCGTGGTTATTGCACAGCCCAGAGCTCTGCCATTACCCCAGCCAGGCCCAGCCCAGTGGCACTGAGCAGCCACAGCCCCTGCACTCAGCGTGGCCCTGCCGATGGCTTCCACCCCGCACATTTTCTCTCCCTAGGAAAGCTGTGACAGTTCCAGGTGTCCCCAGCTCCCTGCACCACAGCCCTGCCCCCCTTTGCCTTTCATCCTATTTCCCCCGGACTCCCAACAAGTAACTAATAAATGCAGGGGAGCTCCAAGCAGGGGCTGTGATCCCTGAGGAACAGCCCCAGCCTTACCTTCTCTTGTTTTTGTTTTTCACTGCATAATACTGTCAGAGTGTTTGTGATCTTTTTCAAATCATCCACCTCCACTGCATCAGGGAAGAAAAAGGAAAAAAAAAAGATTCCTTATCAATTTTGTTCTTATAAGGCAGTTAAGTAACATCCACAGTCTCTAAAACTAGAAATAAGCATTAGTGTAACTATGGGCAATTACTTGATTTAAATGAGCAGAACACAGAGTGGGTGGTTCTGGTCCTTACAATCCCAACAAGGATTCCAGCTGGTTCCTTGGAAGCCTGAGCCTTGTCGAAGGTAAAACTTGCAAATAAAGTTACTGAACACAAGGGTCTTACAGAGACATTTGAACAATTAAATCTGGAGACAGTAAGATACAGTAAAATGTATTAAAAGTAGCAGTGGATTAACAATAAATTATTCTGTTTATCAATAAATGGTGCGAGAGGCTAGCAGTGCCTCCTGTTAGGAGCTCTGCAATCCCCGAGATGGAAGCTGCCAGCTGGGATGATGGATGTAGCCAGCTCCTCCTGGGATCGAGTTACCCCTCACTGAAGGACAACTGGGTACAGGACAGGGAGCCATCCCAGCCACTGCTCCAGCCACCAGGGCACTGGGAATAGGAGTTTAAATTACTTCATCTCTGTAGAGTTACATGCTCAATTCCAGAACAGTTAATCTGCAGTTCCAGAATTACATGAACTTGATTTTGTAATAGTTTCCCTCTAAATGAGGTACTCAAAATTATCTGCCTCAGAGAATTTACTCTTATTATTATTTTAGAAACGGCTTCAAGAAAAACATGCAAGGTTTAGATCAGCATCAAAATTCACACATTTAAGAGAACTGTCTCTAACCAACGTGCAGAAAGAGCACTCTTGCACGAGGAGAGGATCCTAGGTGGAGTTAGTGGGAATGGAATCAGGTCAGTGCCTCATTTAGTCCAAACTCACAGAGCAATCCCCTCTGAGCACTATCACAGCACGTTTTCCACTCCAGCTGCAGCCAGCTCTGGCAGCAGAGCTGGGCTGCCTGCACTTACAGGAAATACAGACGTCCCGAAGCAGCGCTTCCAAAAAGCCGGCGTAATGTAGGGACTTCTCGTACTGTGTGATCTTCTCCTTGAGCAGCTTCCCAAATTCCGTGAAGTCATCTTTTGAAGAGGGGTTCATGGCATCTATTCCACAAGTGCTATTTACACCTGCAGGACAGGCAGGGGTGTTACAGAGACCATGGGCTGTGAGCCCTAAAAGGGGCCTGGGCTCCCACCTCCCTGAGCTCTGCTCCCCCACAGCCAGGGCGATCCCTGCCCTCACAGAAGGAAGGAAGTTTGCTGCAAAACTCAGAAATTTCATAGAATCCCTGAACGGTCTGGGTTGGAAGGGTTAAACCCTATCCAGTGCCACCCTGGCAGGGCAGGGACACCTTCCACTGTCCCAGGTTGCTCCAAGTCCATCCAACCTGATCTTGGGCACTGCCAGGGCAGCCCCAGCTGCTCTGGGCACCCTGTGCCAGGGCCTGCCCACCCTCACAAGGAACAATTCCTGCCCAATATCCCACCTAACACTGCCCTCTGTCAGTGGAAAGCCATTCCCCCTTGTTCTGTCACTCCAGAGCCTTGTCCAAAGTCTCTGCCCAACAATTTCTGAAGCTGAGTCCAACTCAGTAATTTGACCCAGCTATTCCTGTTCTCTGGACAACCTGCACCAGGAAAGCAAGCCCCTTTTCCCTCAAATAAACAATTCCTGCCTCAGCCTCCTGAGTGCAGAACTCAGCTGGTTCTTTGCAGCTGTGCACACCCCCCAAGCTCTGTGACAACCTCCCCTGAGCAATGAGCTGAATCATTCACCATAATTAAGGAAACTCTTCCAGTTTGAGGAATGCTGCTGTGCATCAGCATCTTTGCTACTTCTTTGTTCTCAGTGCCACAACTCTGCGTGCTGAGAGCCAAACCCTGCCCATGCTTTGCAGGGTCCCAGGGGTTTATTTATTTCCTGCTGCTTTAACTCACCGAAGGTTTCCTTTGCCAGCTCCAGGTCTGACTCCTCTTGCAACTTCTTTAGCCGTAGTTTGTCTGCCAACTGTTCTTCTGGTGTGAGCTCCTTCTGTTCCTCAGGTGCCTCTAACTGCAGGGAGGGCACACAGAGAAGGTGGCACGTTAAAGACATGGTGCCTTCTCCAGAGCCACTGCATCACCCGCTGCTGCCTCGACTCAGGGCACATGGAAAACCTGGGACCCACTCCCTGCAGTCCCAATAAACTGTTCATTTCACAAGGAATGGGAAGAGACACAAACTCCCACTCCTGCCCGTTCCATCACTGCTGCACACAAAGGAACTGGGATAACACTGATCCAATCACTGGTTAAACTATGCAGGAATTAAAGCTCTCAGCCCCAGATGGGATCACGTACAAGACCTAAGTTTGGTTTATCACATGAGTCAAGACCTTTTCACATCTTGCTCAACCTCCAAAAAACCAAATCAAACCCGCCCTCTGAATTTTATGCGACCCAAAAGAAATCAGGAATTACCCTTTTTTTAAGCTCCTCTTGCTTTTTCTTTTGTAGCTTTTCTTTTTCTTTGATTTTTTCTGCTATTTTCTTTTTTTCTGAAACTTTCGGTTCTGTAAAGAGTGGAATAACAAACACAGCTCTCAGAAATCTGATGATGTATTCTCCCTACACAACCACAAACACTGGAAGCTCAGTTCCTGGGACTGAGCAGAGAGTTACAGACATTTCTGTAAAACCCAGCCCCGCTCAGGTTCCATCCTCACACACCCCAGACACAAGCAGTGCCTGTTCCCATGCTGATACAGAGCCAGGGGTTATCTTCAAGTCTCACCTTGTTTTACCTCTGTCTCCTTCACCTCCTCCTCTTCCTCCTCATCATCCCAGTTATCCTGCAAAACAGTGAATATCCTTTTACAGACACCTGTCACCTCTTCCAGAGCCCACAAACCCACTGATCTGGTATCAGAGTGAGGGAGCCATGGGAGCTGTATCTCAGGGCTTTTTGGAGCTGTCCACCCTGGCTGGCGCCAGTTCTTACCATGAAAAAGGCAGGTTTTGGTCAAACAACCATCTTGTGTCAGTAATTACAACAGCCAGGTCACAAACAGTCAAACACCACTGGCACAAAGAGGACTTTATTCTCATTTCTGGCATTTCGAGACACTGAACATCCCTGAGGGATGGGCACAGCACAGCCCTGCTGGAAGCCCCCAGCCCAGCTGAAACCATGTCAGAGCAGCACAGGCTGCTCTGTCCCACAGCACCAGGGCCCCTCTCCTGGGCTGGGAAAAGCTTCCCATGGCTGCAGGGATTTTCTGGGAGGCCCCAGCAGAGGCAGTGGTGCAGAGCCCCACGCTGCACCGGGATGTGCTGATCCAAGCAAGGAGACACCGAGTCCTTCCACAGTCACCCCAGATAATTGGCACCTGCAGGGGACTCGGCTTCCCTGCCACATTCCATGGAGCTGACTTGAATTTGGAGCAGCATTATTTTAGCTCACATACAATTAACTGTGCTACACCCACTGCTTAAACAGCTCCACTCAGCACCGAGGAGCTGCCTCAGCCCCAGCCCGGCCAGGCTGACAGTCAGATGCAAGCTGCAGAGGAAGGGCAGCCTGGCCATGAGGGATTCATCCGTGGCACTGGGATGTCTGGGACACTTCACAGAGGGCACGGAGGCAAGGACTCTATGCCATGAGATGTGCCTCAACCCCATCCTGACAGCCAGGCCTGGTTCATAACCCAGGGAATACCAAATCCTGCCAGCCTTGTCTGGTTTATAAACCCAGGGAATTCCAAATCCTGCCAGCCTTGCCTGGTTTATAAACCCAGGGAATTCCAAATCCTGCCAGCCTTGCCTGGTTTATAAACCCAGGAATTCCAAGTCCTGCCAGCCAGGCCCCCTTTGTAAACTCCAGGGAGCTCTCTTGGAGGAAGAGCCAACTGCCCCAGTGCAGTGTCCTTGCAGTGATACAGTAATCCCCAGAGAACACGTTCATTGCCCAGTATTTCAACACTGTTTCTGTGTCCTTCACTGCCCCAGGAACATCCTCCCTGTGGCTGGGCCTGGGCACTGGCTCCCAGCTCCAGCCGAGCTCTGGGACGGAGCAGGCACTGCCCTGCTCTGGCTGTGCCAGCCCTGAGTCAATAGATGAAAATTCCTGGCAGCAGGCCTGACTTCTGGGGAACATGTGCTGGGGAACACTGAGAGGAGTTTTGTTACCAAAGGTGCTAATTTTAAACCCGGGAAGTTGACGTTTCCCAAATTAACAGTTACTGCAAGTTCATTACTCAAAAACCCTCCAAAACACAGATCTGCAGATACAAAGCACATTCCACAATGTGAGATGCCTTAGGAAAGCCATGGCCAGAAAACATTTTGTGTGCTGCCACTTTAGACCACGTCATCTCCCTCACGTGGGGATTTCCCCATGTGGGCCCTCGCAGGGGCCTTTGGAGTCTGGCAGGAGGAGCAAACCAAAGGAAAACAAACCAAAATAAACCACCTTTCCTTGCTGGATCCTCTCTAGATGCAGCTCTGGCACTAAACCCACAATCCCTTGGAAATAGTTAAGCAACTGCATTAAACCATGTGTAGATGTAAAATGTCTTCCCAGTGCCAGAGGGCAGGGATGGATGAGATATTGGGAAGGGACTGTTCCCTGGCAGGGTGGGGAGGGACTGGGATGGAACTCCCAGAGCAGCTGTGGCTGCCCCTGGGTCCCTGGCAGTGCCCAAGCCCAGGCTGGACAGGGTTTGGAGCAGTGGAAGGTGTCCCTGCCATGGCAGAGGTGGCACTGGATGGGACTTAAGGTCCCCTCCAACCCAAACCATTCTGGGATTCCACGTGGGGAATGTTTGTTCCTTTATTAAACAGACAGAGACCCCTTCAGGTGGTTCCTGGAGAACCTCTCTGGTCCAGTTCTCCTGGACATATTCTATCCAGCAAGAAAGCTTCTCACTTCCTAAGGAAGGAGGAAAAGCAAATGTCACCAACAGCCTGAGCTCCAGGTGTCTGTACACACCTGTCAGTCACAGAGCTGTCAATCACACACACCTGTGTCACTTCCACGCTGCCCACACTCATTCCCAGTGCCTGGAGCTGCTGTGAACACACCTGTCCTTGTCCTGCTGCTCTAGTGTCACACCTGGGACACTGGGCTGGGGCTACTATTCCATATAAGAAGGTAAGTTACACACAGAATCACAGAAATCGGGTAACTTCAGGGTTTTTAAAAGATTAACTACTTTTTCCGTACTGTTTATGGGAAGAACTCCACCCGAGCCCAAATAAAAACTGCTGGTGCTTTTCAGAGATTCTGGTAACAGTGTCCCCAAAACCAACCCTGAGTCCTCAGTGTTACAATGTCCCAGGGCTGGAGGAAACAAAAAGGTCTTTTGTAATTGCCTTATTCCACAGACAGAACCCCGAGATGGTTTGGGTCCACAGGGACCTCAGAGATCTCCCAGCTCCACTCTCTGCCCTGGGCAGGGACACCTTCCACGGTCCCAGGCTGCTCCCAGCCCAGTCCAGCCTGGCCTTGAAACCCATCTGGTGTGCTCCTTGTGCATTCCCGGGCAGCTCTTAGCACTATCCACATGAATATGGTGGTTTCTGTGGCACCACCAGCCTGCCAAGGGGAGCCGAGCAGGAGCAAACAGCCTTTGAGGGAGCTCTGCCTGCACAAGCACCAGCAATGATCATCCACACTTTTTATCCCACTGCCGTGCAGACACCACGCTGAAACATGGCAAGATCCCGCCTCGTGGCGCGTGGAGAAGCAGGAAAATCGGGTGGAAAAGACGTGCTGGCAGAGCACAGAAGCTTCTGGTGAGCAGCAGAAGCACCAACACAGCACAGCCGTCATTACCCCCGTCCCGGCGCCTCACCAGCGCACCCCGCTCCCAGTGCCGGGCCCGGCAGGCTGCAGACAGCGGGGCACAGTGCCCCACAGCCGGGGGAGCAGCTGGAGAGCAGCAGGTGGATCCCCGGCGAGCGGGAGGCGCCGCTCCCGGAGCGCCTGTCCGACCCTCCGTGCGCCGCACGTCCCGGGCCAGCGGCACCGGCTGCGGCCAGGGCGGCTCGGCGCCTCCTGCCATTGCCACTTGTCACCGTGACCGAGCCGGGGCCGCCGCCGCGCGGCCGGAGCCGCCGTGCCCGGGAGCCCCGCGGTGTCCGGCCCGGCCCCGCCGCCCGCCGAGGCCCGAGCCCGGCCCGGGGCCGCGCCAACCCGCCCGGCCCGGCCCGCCGGGGCCCCGAGCCCCCGCCCCGGCCGGGCCCGCGGCCCCGCTCTCGGCCGCCATATGGCAGCGGCCCGCCCGCCCCGCCGCCCCCAGAGCGGCCCCGCAGCCGCCGCGCCGCGGGGTCCCGGCGGGGCCCGCCCGGCCGCACCTTCACGTCGTCCTCCTCATCCTCGCCGGCCCAGCGGTCCCCGGCCACCCCCGGCACCAGCCGCTTCGCCACCGGCTCCACCACCTCGAAGCTGTCGGCGTCTGTGGGGAGAGGAGCGCGGGTGAGCGGCGGGGAGCGGCGCGGGGGGGCCCCCGCCGGCCCCGGGCCCCGCGGCCCCGCCGCACCCACCCCACGAGTCCGCCGCCTCCGCCGCCATCTTGCCCCGACCGCGGCCGCCGGGCAGCGCCGCGCGGGGCACGCCGGGACGGCGGCGGACTGACCCGGACACGCCCCGGACACGCCCCCGGAGGCGGGGCCCGAACCAGCGCGGGAACGGGGCGGGAACGGGGGCGAGGGGGCGGAGCCGGGACAGGGATCGGGGCCGGGAGCGGGAACGGGATAAGGAACGGGATCGGGATAAGGAACGGGACCGGGATAAGGAACGGGATCGGGATAAGGAACGGGAACGGGATAAGGAACGGGAACGGGATAAGGAACGGGACCGGGATCGGCCCTGGGCCCGGCATCCCGCTCCCGCGGGCTTGTCCCGGGCCAGTGCCCGCCCGGCGCTATCGCGGGCCGCAGCCGCGGGAGCCGCCCCGGCCCCGCCGCACGCCCAGCCCGGGAGCGGAGCGCAGGGAGCCGAGCCGGGCCGGGCCGCGCTCCGGGCACCAGCCCGGTACCATCCCGGCACGGCTCGGGCACGGCACGCGCGGTTTACCCACACCGGGCCGCCAGGCTGTCCTTCCCTCTGCCCTGGAACACGAACAGAGGAAAGCTGGAATTGTTCACTTCTTCACTGCCCGCTCCCAGCTTCTGTGACAACCCCAGGAAGTGGAAAAGGAGGATAGATTTTGTCTGAAGGCATTAAATTTAAAACGTGTCTTTCATACACCTAATCAATGATCTCTGTATACGCCTGTACAAATCACACACATGTCTAGGAAAACACAAAGGAAAAACAGAGATATCCAAATTTATCATCCTTTTCCTGTTCTTCTCCATTTTCCAGACAATATAAATAATAACAGACGGCCCCAACAATGTCAATGCTCAAATAAGTGATATCCTCACCAAATCTACAGTTTCACAGCCTCAGGGTGCTGTGGAGATAATCACAAAATTGCCAGGAATTGTGCAGTAATTTGGAATATGTTAATACTGGAATACCTAATTTGGAATGCTAAGGATTTACACAGAACATTTAAATTTTTCCTTGACAGTAAAACACAGACACGACTTCTTCCACTTCAAGGCTGAAAACTGACAGGAGCAATGTCTTGACTTACAGAAACATGAGGCTCAGTGAAGGATGAGATCAGCTAAAAATCATAAAAACAGAATCCAGAGCATAAGTATTTAATTAAATCTTTGTGCTTCTGTGGACTAGAAACGATTGCTGAAGAAACAGAAATCCATAGCACAGGGCTTCTCTTCCCATCGGCATTTTACAAGATTGGGCCCCATCAGTACAAATGACATTTTTGCAAGTACCAAGAACAAAATCTCCTCCTCCTCTGCGGGTCCCTCCTGCCCCGGAGCTCGGTGATTTCCCTGGGGCTGCGGGGCTGGCAGGGCAGGGACGGTGCTGGCAGGGCTCTTGTCACCCCCGCCAGGCTCGGTTCCACACTTCAGGGCTCTTCCCGAACTCCATTCATCCCTTTGACGCCTCCCGAGGGCAGCAGGGTGGTTTGGTGGATTCCCACTCCAGTCCGGGCACATTCAGCCTTCCTGCCACATCCAAAGCGATGGAATTGCCAGGTGGGGTCAATCCGAGCTGGGGCAAGCAGCAACACCGAGGCTGGGAAAGCAAAGGCCTGAACAGGTACTGCCACCGAAGGGCTGGGAGGTGTGACATGGAACAGAATCCACAGGGACACGGAAAACAGGCCACCAAAAGCCGGCACAGACCACAGAGGAAATGGTTCAGAGCTTTGGAAATAGGATGTGGTGCTTTCCACAAGGACAAGACCATACTCCATAAGGAATCAGTGATCCAGCTGGGGGGCACAAGCCACACTCACACCTGCTGAGCCCCCCAGGCACAGGGGGGGTTTGGGGACACAGCCTGACCCAGAGCCGGGCACAGGAACAGGGAACTCCCCCTGGAGATGGGCAGGACAGAAATAGAACCTGTGGATGAAAACTCTGCCTCACAGCAGCGAGGCAGGAGGCAGAGGCACTGCAGAGTTCAGTGATGAACGCCAGGCTGGCAGCACAGGAAAATATGAATATTTAATATGTTTACCAAGCACCTCTGTCAGTCCCGCTGTGCACCGCTGCAGAAGCACATCCCCTCATTCAGGGTTTCCCTCGCGGGTCTGATGGGCACAGCACACACACAGCTGCAAAGTGCAACGTGCCTTTGGTGTCCTCAGCTCTGGAAGCACTGCTGGCATGGCTGGAGCCACAGGGGACCTGGGGACGTCACTGGAACGCTGCACACCCCACCACAGCTGGAGATGTCACTGGAACACTGCACATCCCACCACAGCTGGAGATGTCACTGGAACACTGCACATCCCACCACAGCTGGAGATGTCTCTGGAACACTGCACATCCCACCACAGCTGGAGATGTCACTGGAACACTGCACATCCCACCACAGCTGGAGATGTCACTGGAACACTGCACATCCCACCACAGCTGGAGATGTCACTGGAACACTGCACATCCCACCACAGCTGGAAAAGGCCGTGAGCTAAAGCTGGGCTCCTTCTGGCAGATGCGTGAATTTCACAGCACTTCTGTGATGTGGAAGAACTGGGAGGAATCCCCCGTTAGGCACAGCTTCACCAGGGAACTGAAACCCCTCAGACTGAGATTTACATCGCAAGGAACAAGGGAGAAACGGCTGCAAAGCAAGGGGCAGCTGCACACAAGCTGCCCCTGCCTTCCAGAGTCCATCCATCCATCCATCTCTCCATCAGCTGCCCAGGGGACACGGCTGCACCAAGCAGATGTAAAGGTAATGTTCTGTACATTTTATTTCAATAAAGACATAAGACAAACAGCGTAAAGATGCCCAGATGCCCTAAAGATAAATACATTTAAAAGATTCTCATTAAAATGAATCTGTAGTATTTCTTTCCTGCAAGCAAAATACCTTTCTTTAAATACAAAAAAAATCAGTATTCTGAATTGCAAATGTTTTCACTTTTTTTGCAGAAAATCTGCCATGATGATTTTGTTTTTAATGAATAAGGATTTTCCACAAAACAGGCTTGCTCTACATGCTAAGTTTTAACAGTTCAGTGACACCATGTGCTAGCTACATACACAACAGATAATATAGTAAGAAAACACTCAACCTGATGAAAAGTTAAAATCTTCATTAATACACTGGAAAAAGTTGACATAACTCATGCCTTTTAAAATCAAAAATACAAAAATTAAATGTTTTGCTAAAAAGATTTTCCTTATTTTAAGGACTCATTTGAAAATGAAGCTGCATGTAATTTGTACAATAAAATTGTACAAGTAAACAGGTAATATACATAAAAAATTAATTGACATACTTCTCAATTATCAGCTGTCCACCTTTAATTTCCAATACTGTACTTTCTTATCAAGCATACAAAATAGCAAACTTCTCTTTAGAAAAAGTGCCGTTCTGTGACATCTTTTACACAAAACCAGTCCGAGCCTGTGGCGTGGTAATGCAGTCGAGAGGCAACGCTTCCTAGCGGGTACAAATCCTACCTTGCGTACAAAGCCTCCGGGCACAAACATCCCTGCGGGCGCTGCATTAGGGCCAGGGCCGGGCTGCTCCCTCGCAAACCAGTGGGATGGCAGGGCAGCCCTGCCCCGAGAGGCCGACTATTGGCAGCAGGAGTGTCACAGGAGCCCTGCCCGGGGCGGCCTGGCACAGCTGCCCGTCCTGCCCTGCCCCTGCCCCGGGCACGGCAGAGGGTGAGGTATTCCTTGTCCATCGTGGTGCCACTGCCAGCTGTGCTCTGTCCAGAGGACGTGCCATCGCAATGGTTCAGGGTATTCCCAACGTTAGTCGTTCTTATCTTCGTCTTATCTAGCCAGTCTCTTGATTTTTTTTGAAAAGGTTTTCGACTACAGTAGAATATTACGGAAAGAAAATATAAATGCAGGGTTTCTTTTTTTTTTTTTTTCTTTCTAAATGAAACTTACGTGGGCTAAAACTAGAGAATACTTTTAAACAAATATACAGGATGCAGGCAGACAAAGCAGGGAAACGGCCAGCCAACTGTTTAATAAAAAACTAACAAAATTTGGCTATTTCCAGAAAAACTATGAAGCGCCTCAACTAAAAGGAATGCATAATGAAATTCTAATCTAATACAGGTCAAAAATGTAAAAAGGTTATAAACCTTAACAGGAAAAATAAAACAACTTTTACTGGCCATTCCTGTTGAAATGAGAATCTTAAAAGTAACAGAAAAGTGGCTACAAACCCACTTAGAGCACCGAACAGAGAGAAAATCCGAGTCCGTTTTCAATCTCTGTTGTATCATAAAATCCTGTGTTTCTACAGGTCAAACTGCTGGTGGCAGAAACAGAATTTTCTTTATAAACTGCAGATGTCCTGTACATAAAAAATTTCCTTGGAGTTGCACTAGTTCTAAAGACTTTTCTGTTCTAGCCTCCCTACTGCGGGTACTGGATTGTACTGATGGCGGCAACCTCAGGTGTAGAAAGTCTCTTTCTGTAACCCTTGATCATTGTTGGGCACCAAAGATAAGAAAAGCAAGACGGGGTACAAAAATGCAAAATTTCAACAGTAATGGCAATGTTTTGTATTAGTCCAACAGGGTCCTGCATTTCCTCCCCTCGGCAGCGAGAGCACAGGCTTTAATCGGGGGGTAGCAAATCATGCAAGCGAAATCTGTCTCTGATGTGAGGTCGGACGTCTTCGTTCTGTGGGGGAAAGGGCAGGATTAGGAGAATGAGCGCAGCCAGAACCCCACTGCAGCAGGGCTCCTGGCCTGACACCCCTCTCTGAGCACACACACAGAAACCAGGGAGGATGCCACTGCAGAGACCTACAGGAACAACCCCACAGCACCCACAAGAGTTCAGCAGAGATTTACTGGCCTTTCAGGAGCAAACACACACAGCACAGCCAGCAACTATGGCATCCAAATGCTCAGAGGTTCCCAACTTCCTGATGACTGATGTCACAATCCCACAGCCCTGCATTTTCAGCACAGTCAGCAGTGACAAGCCCCCTCTCTGCTGTGTGAACACGTCCCTGGATCTTCCCCAGCCTCAGCCTCAGTGACTCAGAAACCCTTAACAGCAGGTGAAAATATTAAAGGAACTCGCTGACAGTTCTGGGAAAAGCCAAGAAAGCAAACACTTACCAGCTCTACTAGTTTCTCCAGAAATGGAATCAACTTTAGGAGTTCATTATCATTTTTATCCATGAACCAGCTTTCTATAGGAATTCCATTGGAAAGCTGAAGTTAAAATACAAAAAAAAATTAATCAACACACAATTTATATTTAATTTATCTACAAATACGACTTGTGAAATAGCATTTGGGGGAAGAATGTTTCCCAGTTACAGACTCCTGAGTGTTTTCCCCACAGTCTGGTTTGCAGACATCAATAGCAAGCCCCAGACTTACATTTCCCTGTCCCCCTCAGGAAGTCCTGCCCCTGAGGTGTCCCCTGGCCCAGCCCCTCACCTGGTAAGCAAAGGCTTGCGGTGAATTGTCAATGATGATGGTTTTGGAGAGGTCTCTGCCCAGGATGTTCAAATCCTTGATGTAATTCCCTTGTACACACACACAATGCTCACGGAAGAGTCGATGCCTGTCGTTAAAGGAAAGGACTCATTAATGAGGCCAAAGACAGCATCCACACTGCACCAGCAACATGCAGCTTTGCCAGCATTATCCAGTTTTTTTCTCTTCCCACCTCCTGTTAGAAAATTGTGCCCCTTTTCTGTTTTTTAGACCTTTTTCTTGGTAAAATGCCCAGTTCAGGTGATTTTGCACTAACCCAGTTCCGGTTAGTTTCTTTCCCATTAGGGCCAAAACATCCCATCACCTCCTTCCTTTGCCATCAGCCTGCTCCTGTGTAACTCATGCCAGAAGGAATGGATGGATTGACTAAAAGGACTCAGACTGAAAACCCAGCAGAATAAAACTCCCATCCCATGGCATACCCACAGAACCATAAATTGCCAAGTAGGCAGATTTGGTGCTGCCCCACTGCAGAGCAGCCCCTCCAGGCTGCTGTATGTTTAAATGATGCTCAGGAGCTACACACAGTGTGCCTAATTCCATGCAGGAGCTGAGCTGCCCACGTTGCCATGGAGGGGAAGGAGCTGCTGCATTTATATATAGAGTGTGAGTCACACGTGTGGGGCCTGGCAGGCACTGGGGCTGGTGGCAGAGCTGGGCCCAGTGAGCGCAGCCACAGCAGCCCCAGACAGAGCCAGGCAGCACAGCAACACCCCTGCAGGCTCCCTGCCTGCTGCTGGAGCCACTGGCCCTGCCCTGTGCCAGGAGCACTCCCAGCCCTGCAGGTGGATCAGGGTCTGCAGGGAGGTGTGGAGGGTGAGAGGCTGTGGAGGCACCATCCTCTGGGGTGTGCCCACAAGGAGGGCTTCCCTGCCATGGAGGCACCATCCTCTGGGGTGTGCCCACAAGGAGGGCTTCCCTGCCATGGAGGCACCATCCTCTGGAGTGTGCCCACCAAGGAGTGCTTCCCTGCCATGGAGGCACCATCCTCTGGGGTGTGCCCACAAGGAGTGCTTCCCTGGCATGGAGGCACCATCCTCTGGGGTGTGCCCACAGGGAGGCCTTCCCTGGGCTGGACTCCCCACACAGGGAAAGCCCTGAGCAGGAATCAGTTTGGGTCCATTGACAGGTACAGTCCCCCTGCCAGGTGACAGTGACAGCATCTCATCCCTGGAATTTCCTTCTGCCCATCCCATAAAAACCAAACACTTCCCAACAAAGATCACTACTGAGAAATGAAAAACCAAACCAGCTCCAATACAAAACCAGCAGACAAATGATGTTGTGATTGAATGAGAATTAAAAGGATGCTGATTGCAAAAGCTATACAAGTCACAATTTATAATAAATAACTCAAGTTATTAAGTTTAAAAGCAATCAGGCACTCATTTAATTTCCTTTATTTGCAGTGGGTATTCCAGAGCACATTTTTGATCCCCAAGAGGACATTTCCCACGAGCCAGCCTAACGGAAACTGAGCAGGGACAGGTCTTGGCCTGGGGTTATTTTATCACAAGGCACCAATTCCATCACTTCAGTCCATTTTTCCCCCTCTCCTAGCCCAGGCAAACCCCCAAGGGATCAGTCAGGGAGACACTGCAGTAAGTGGGCAGGCACAGGACTCATTGTTCACAACATTATTCTGGTTTTACCTGACCAGCTGCTTTTTGGGGTCCAGGATGTTCAACAACTTGTCTGCATACACCTTCTTAGAAGCAGTAAACAGAATAATCTGGGGATTGGAGGGGAAAAAAGTCACCACTGGAGGTACAAGGAAGTGGATACACTTTAAAAATGAAATTTAAAGGTGGTTGTGGGAAATGAATTTGTAGAAAAATTTTAAAGTTTGATAGAAGGTTCTTATAGTGTGTATTTGTATGTAAACTTTAGGATAAGAAATACTAACTTAGAAATGTTATGGAATAGGATAGATATTGTTGAGAGAGAAATGGAATTAGAAATAAATATTAAAAGGTGGTTTTGTAAATAAGATCAGATATTTTGGAGAAATAGAATTATGAAAGATGTATTGTAGTAAGATTTATGAGGAGTAATTCTAGATGATTTGTTTTAAGGTATTTATAGCATGGTGTGAGTAAAGTTGATAGGTTAAGAAATGTTTATAGGGTATTGAAACTAGGAAATAGTTGGTTTGTGACTGTAATGGTGTGAATTATAACATTTGTATTATTTTACTTTTTATATGAGATTAAGAATAGAATAAAAGTTTTAAAAATATTTTAGTTGTTTTACTTTTGGGTTATAAAAGGGTTTGATCTCTTAAATTGGTGTTTGGTGTGGGGAAAAAGAGTCAGACAGTTGAGAAGTGCCAAAGGGAGAGCTGGAGTGCGCCAGCCTTACCTCGTAGATCTGAGACATGCGCTCCAGGAACTCGCGGAAGAACGGCCTTAGCCGCACGTACACCTGCACAGAGAGGGGTCAGAAAGGGGCAGATCACCCTCCCCAGGTGAGCATCACACACAGAGGGGTCAGAAAGGGGCAGATCCACCCTCCCCAGGTGAGCATCACACACAGAGGGGTCAGAAAGGGGCAGATCCCCCTCCCCAGGTGAGCATCACACACAGAGGGGCTTCAGCAAGGGGGCAGCTTCCAGCCTCACACCAGAGCAAACACCACACACAGAGGGGCTTCAGCATCCTGCACCCTCCCACCAGCACCACACAAAGGGGCTTCAGCAAGGGGGCAGCTTCCACCTTCCTGCAGGGTGAGCACCACACAGAAAGGCTTCAGCAGCCTGCACCCTCCCACCCTGCCCACAGGGTCAGCATCCCAAACAAACAAACAAACAAACAGCAAGGATCAGGTTCCTGTGCAGCAGCACCCCATGGACACCAAAGCTCCAGCAGCTCCCAGCCTGAGCAGCTCAGAGGGAGCAGTAACACACTGACAGCAGCCAGAACATTCTCATGGAAAATTGGGTGGAATTAGGAAAAAAAATGAATAAAATACAGATGTTGGATAATCTCTATGCTATAAAAATGCAACTGGTTGCTTTGACCAAACACCCTGACTTGGCTCTCAGCAGCAGGGCAGCACCAGCTCAAGCCCTGGACACAAGAAATAAATCCTCTTCTGAATATCCACCAAAAACTACCTGAGGCTGGGGATGCCAGAGTGATTTAAAAAAAGGCTCCAGCTGTTTGTATAATTCCATAAACTCAAGCACCTCCAGCACAGAACTGCACACACAGAGAAGCCATTCCCTGTGAGGAGCTGTGGAGTCACAAGAGCCCCAGCCAGGAGGGCTCTGCCTCCCTCTGACTCCAGCAGAGGATTTGGGCTCATGGGCAGGAGCTGAAAGGGGAACAGCTTCAGTGAATACAGAATTTCCTGCCAGAGCTGACACCACAGCTTATCACCAGACAGGTGTAAATGCCAGGCTGCTGCTTCTCCCTCTTCAAACAACTGCACACAGCAAGGAATCCCACAAAACAAAATCAAAAAAGTTTGTGTTTCTCTATTTACCTGGTAAATGACATCTTGAAAAAGAACTGGAAAAGTGAGTGCAGCATCTTCTAATTCATTTAGACTACAGTGCACTAATGTTTCATCCTAGAGAAAAAGTTACATACAAGAAAGAAAAGAGTGTGAAAAAACAATGTGGAAAATAGAAGTTGCTTTCTGCATTTTATGTTCATTTTAAAGCAGGTTTATTTAGAATGGAAATTGTACTTTCATGCAAGTGCTGTCAAGATTGAAGAAAATTCTAAGGATGAATTAAACATTTCATTATTCTTGTAATCTTTTAAAATTTTCAGTAAAACTCTGTGCTGGGGGTGTAGTTATAAACAGACATTTTATTTTGCAGAGACATTTATGTCTCATTCAGTTCCAGCCTGTATCTTCCAGTGTGAATAATCCATCCATCCCTATGATCCAGTTGGGGATGGCCCAACTGGTGCTGCTCAAAAAATCACACCACCATTAACAGGGCCTGAAACAACTTTCAAAACAGAGACACTGAAACAAACCATCATAAAGACAAATATATCTTATAGAGTATTTCAAAAAGTGGATTTGTGCCCTTTAAGAATGTTCTAAAAAGTAAAAGTTTAATTTTTCATCAGTCTTGATGAAAGGCACTCGAAACTGAATTTTCCTATTTATTCCACCTCATTTTTCCCATCCTGGATTTAGGGAAGCTCTATGGGGACAGATAAATGTTTGAGATGTAAAAACTGTAATGCTTTTCTTTTTTTAAAAAAGCATCATGTAAGTATTTGACAAACGCAGCTCACATTCTATTCCTACCACAATTAATTCTTTTTCAACTATTTTTAACTAAAATTATGCAACATTCAGCAGTCTTTGTTTAAAGCAAGCATAACTGATTTCCACAATGAACAAAATAAGGGAAATGCTCCATTCCCCTGCTCTGGTTTGTGTTTATAAAGGTATTTACCAAGTCTAGAACTAATGAGAACTCTGGTGTGCTTCTGGTTTTCAGTGGGAGAGCTGGTTTCCTGTTCAGCTGCTCTTCTGTTAGTGGGGGGACATGTTTGATGAAATAGTATCTGAAAAGAAAAAAGATTTGGCTGTAGAAATGTATACTATTGAACTGCAATGTTGCAGCCTAACTTAGTATTTGAAATATTTAAGGTACCAGAAGTAAGTATTTTAAATTGAAATAAACCCCACATGAGCATACACATTTTTTTTAATTTAAGCTCAGAGCTTTTGGAGTTCGTTATCATAACATGAAAATGATCCAATTTAAACAGAAGTATCTTAATTCAACACCCCAAATGATAAATTTACTATTTCTAGCAGAAACACTGGCACTTACGGATCAAAGACTTCCCAGTCCTCTTCATAGGTGGCTTCTGCATGAGCTGATGAGTAGCCACTGTCTGGAGATACTGGTGCTGAAATTCAACGAAAATGACCAAAACAAAAAATAAAACAAAAAACCACAAGAGCTGGTCTTATTAGTGCAGCTCTTTAAAGCGACATTTGGACTCGAGACTGTGGGCAGGAAAACAGGGGCACGGTCTCCCTGCAGCCCCAGCTCCCCTGCTCAGAGGTCACATTCACCCTAACGCAAAGCTGCTCATCCATGACAGCTTGGAGGGTCTGGGGAGGGCTCAGTTCAGGATTTGATGCTGCCCATGCACATAGAAGCTGAACTTTTGTCAAAAAAAGATGTTGTCTTCTGAAGAAAATAGGGAAAATGAATGGAGGATCTGTGTGTTTCTCATTTACCACGTGCTTCTAATGTAAGACACCAAAATGTAGCAAACATCTTTGGAGATCAGCAAGTTCAGAGTGTGCAAGTCCAGTGTTAATAGCAATTCCTGTCCTCTGGAATCTCTGCTTCCATGGGAAGAAGAGTTATGAGGCCACCTGAGTTACACCAGGAACAGCTAAGTCCTGCCAAAACTGTCTTTGGTGCCTAAACCAGATCTGCCTAGCAACCACAAAAATCAGTATTAACACTGTCTGCACACCCCAAGGGAAGGCGAGACAGGAGTCCCTGCCAAGCACAGGTGCTGGATTTCTGGGATCAGCCCTTCCCTGTCCTGTGGTACAGGCACTGTCCCCTGTCCCCTACCCAAAGGAAGGTGGGACATGAGTCCCTGCTGAGGTGCTGTCCCCTCAGGATCATCCTGTCCCTGTCCCTTACCCAAGGACAGGGGGGACAGGAGTCCCTGCCGAGGCGCTGCCCCCCAGGATCCCCGTGTCCCCCCCAGGATCCCTGGGTCCCCCAGGATCCCCGTGTCCCCCAGGATCACCACATCCCCCCAGGATCCCCCGCATCCTCCCAGGATCACCGTGTCCCCCCCAGGATCCCCATGTCCCCCCAGGATCCCCGTGTCCCCCCAAGGATCCCTGCATCCCCCAGGATCCCCGTGTCCCCCCCAGGATCACTGCATCCCCCCAGGATCCCCGTGTCCCCAGGATCCCCGTGTCCCCCCCAGGATCCTCGTGTCCCCCAGGATCCCCGTGTCCCCCCAGGATCCCCGTGTCCCCCCAGGATCCCCGTGTCCCCCAGGATCCCCATGTCCCCCCAGGATCACCACGTCCCCCCAGGATCCCCGTGTCCCCCCAGGATCCCCGCGTCCCCCCAGGATCCGATCCCCATGTCCCCCAGGATCACTGTGTACTCCCAGGATCCCCACATCCCCCCAGGATCCCCGTGCCCCCAGGATCCCCACATCCCCCCAGGATCCCCGTGTCCCCCCCTGGATCACTGTGTCCCCCAGGATCCCCGTGTCCCCCCAGGATCACTGTGTACTCCCAGGATCCCCACATCCCCCCAGGATCCCCGTGCCCCCAGGATCCCTACATCCCCCCAGGATCCCCGTGTCCCCCCAGGATCCCCGTGTCCCCCCAGGATCCCCGTGTCCCCCCCAGGATCCCCGTGTCCCCCAGGATCCCCACATCCCCCCAGGATCCCCGTGTCCCCCCAGGATCCCCGTGTTCCCCAGGATCCGGTGTCCCCATCCCCGTCCCTCACCGGTGAGCGGGGGCAGGTCGCGGTCCCCCGGCTCCTCGGGCTCTCCCAGGCCGTTGTTGAGGGCCCTGCCCTGGCCGGGCTGCGCGGGGAAGGCGGCGCCGTTGGTGGACGTGGCCGTGCTCGTGGTGATCTCGTCCACCTGCTCCATGTCCAGCTGCTTCACGATCTCCTCAGCCTCCACGGCCTGGCCCGGCGAGTCGGAGCCCGACGTTCCTGGGGCACATGGCAAACACCCTCACCCTCTGGGGCACACTGCAAACACCCTCACCCTCTGGGGCACACTGCAAACACCCTCACCCTGGGGCACACTGCAAACACCCTCACCCTGGGGCACACTGCAAACACCCTCACCCTCTGGGGCACACTGCAAACACCCTCACCCTCTGGGGCACACTGCAAACACCCTCACCCTCTGGGGCACACTGCAAACACCCTCACCCTCTGGGGCACACTGCAAACACCCTCACCCTCTGGGGCACACTGCAAACACCCTCACCCTCTGGGGCACACTGCAAACACCCTCACCCTCTGGGGCACACTGCAAACACCCTTACCCTGGGGCACACTGCAAACACCCTCACCCTCTGGGGCACACTGCAAACACCCTCACCCTGGGGCTGAGCTCCCAGCACGGGGCTCACGCTCACTACAAACCACACACACGCACACACACACCGAGTCTCAGAATAAATAAAGATACCTGCACAGAGTCATGCCACAAAAATAAGAACCCAACTGAAGACCATGACAATGACTTTAAAACATGTCTGGGACAAGGAATGTAATCCCTTTGTTTTTCATTCTCCCTATTTTCTTTTTTAATGAAAGGTGCACCACTAAATACACCTATGAAATAAATGTTCTAATGTTTGTAAGCTTCTTTCACCAACCATCAACCCATCCAAGAATGAAGGAGCCTTTTTGCCTGCCAGCAGTAACTCTTGGTTTGTAAGCCAGAATGAAAAGTGTACTGTCACTCAAAGCAGCTATTTCATACAAAACTCTATCACTCTCAGCTTTAAGCTATTGGCTTTTTAATAATACTCACCATTTTTATTTGCTGGTGAAAAAAAATTGAAAACAGGAGAAAATATGGTTCCCAGTAACGTTGTTCGTGGGGGACTGCCTGTGGTGGGGTTATCTTCCAATTTTCCATTTTGCTTTACGTGTTGGTTCGTCATCTCATAACTTCCAGCTTCTGGAAAAGAAACAATATGAGTTTTAACACCACCCAGCTGGGCTTCAGGTGCCTCTGTTCCTTTATGATCAGCATTTGCATTCTAGGGGTGTACTCTTGCTCATGGCTCAGCTGGGTCCATGAGAGTCAGCAACTTTCTACCAGCACAAACCTAAAATGTCCACTCTCAACACCCTCAGAAGCTTCTCTGCAGATGGGGCAGCAGCCCCTGCTCACAGCAGCAGCAGAGGTGGAAACCCTGGCAGAGATTCGGTGGAGGCAGCCCCGGAGCTGCCGGTGCCAGGACTCCACTAGAGGGAGGCACCAGAAAGGGCCACAACTGCCTGGCTGAGCCTCCAGCTGCTCCAGAGCCCGGAGTTTGTTCTGCTCCACACACACACACAGAGGCACGGCCACAACTTGGAGGGGAAGGAATTGTCAGTTGTGATCACAGATAACACAGGACAGATTAAATGAACATCCACGTTCCAGATCTGACACGTAACAAGGGCGATCTCTCATCCCACAGCTCAAATCCCCATCTCACAACTCTGACAGAAACCTGTGTTTGACAAGAGCTCTCAGCATCTAAAGACACCTGCTTACTTCCACAGAAGTCAGGAGCTGGGAGGTCATGTTTCCCTCTTATTTGTGAGAAAACAGAAGAGCCAAATCAAATTATTATGGGACTTTTGGAATAACAATTAAAGCCGAAAAAAACTTAAATTAGTTCCAAAGCAGCAGCTGCTGATCCAAACTTCTCCCAGAGACACAGTGGAAGGTGGAAATGTCTGAAAGCGTTGCTCACCCTGGAAATCATGTTTGGTGGTGATCAGCTCAGCCCTGCTCTCCCTGCAGGCAGCCAGAGGCGCAGTAACCTCCGCACTGCAGCGGGGCCCTGGGTCAGTGCCCAGCTGGAGGGGCAGAGCTGCCCTGCCCTGCAGTGCCCCACAGTGCCCTGCCCTGCCCCACAGTGCCCTGCCCTGCCCTGCAGTGCCCCACAGTGCCCTGCCCTGCCCCGCAGTGCCCTGCCCTGCCCTGCAGTGCCCCACAGTGCCCTGCCGTGCCATCACCCACCTCCATTGAGCTGACTTTTCCGCCGCACGCGTGAGAGCTGTTTGTTGGGCTTCTCTCCTGCCTGGGGCGTGGAGGTGATCAAGTTGTTATCGATGTCCCGCTCAATCCGACTCCTCTTGGGGGGATTTTCTCTTTCTTCCTTAAAATACAAAAGAGGGGAGGAACAAACGTGCTGAGCAGCGCCTTTTGCCACGGAACAGACCAGAGAATGTCATCTCCTGGAGAAAGTTCACCAAAGATCCCTTTGCTGCTCCACTTCCAGGTGCAGAACGTGCAACAAGGGGCTGGCCAGCTGGGATCTTATGTGAGTTTAAACTAAGTCAAAGTATGGGGAATGAAAACTGTACATGGAGCTGCTGTAGTAGAAAAATTGTCTTTACAGCCAAGCTAAATATTCCAGTGCTGCAGAGGCTGGGAAATGCAGACAAAGCAACTAAAATTACCTGAAACTTGATTTCTCTGCCTGCTAAACACACAGGAAGTGAACTGCCCAACAATATCCAATGTGACAATCCATATCAGTACAGGGCAAAACTGAGCGGAGAAAAATCCAAGGATTCTCCTTACCTGGGAATAAGTGACTGCAGCACTCATGGCAATGAGACAGAACCAAACAGTTCTGCACATCTTCTGTGCATGGCTGTATGTGCAGGCATATGGCAGGTTTATGGCAGGTTTCTTACCCTTTTCCCCCAAAACACCTACGACAAGTCGATAAAATGTTGAAATTTTATCAGATTTTTATTTATCACAGAGCTGATCTGGGATACATTGTAAATTAGTTCTGACTTCCTGGATACTCTTCTTTTGAATCTGCAGTTACATAATGGCAGTATCTGAACCGCTGGGATGGATGGATGATGTGGGGGTTTTAACTGGCCTCCATCTAGAGAAAAAAAGCCAGTTTTTGAAGTAATTGCAAGGTTACATTCAGCCTTAAAAGTTTTTATATATAAATTTATATTTTAAATTTATATATGTGTGTGTGTTTGTGTATATATATTTTCCACCCTCAAATATCCATGCAGCACACACAACAGGTGCTCCCATGTGCAGATCAGTAAAGCTCAGCTCTCTAGCTGCACCAAGATGTGAGATTTTGTGGTTTTCCCCAGCAAAACCCGGATGTGATGCTCCAAGCAGGGAAGTGCTCACTGCAGGAATCCCTGAGCAGCTGCATCAATTCCATGGCACTTGGATTTGTGAGGTTTGACCCTCATTGATTAAATGACTCCTGAACAATCTTGAATAAAATTGCCAGAAACAGTCAAGAAATGAATGCTTACAGACTGCCTTTTCTAAGTTGTTGGTACTGGTAATTCCTTGAGTTTGGATCCAAGGAATCGTTAAAGTAGAAATGAAAAATGTACTGCATTTATTTGACATTTTCACAAAGAAACACCAGGCAATAAAGCCTGAGATTTATTGGACTGTTGAATACACCTGCAATTGACTCCTGAATGTTTCAAAGTCAGCTTTACCTGACACAACTCACAGGCACCTGTTGCCTTCCAACTCTTTACATTTTGCTTCCACCACACGATTAACTCTTAACAGAACTGGATTTCAATCAAACTTGAGGTGATTACGACCCACTTGAAAGCAAAGCAGGGCCCTGCAGGCGGCATACCTTGGGTGTGCTTCCTTTAATGAACTTTTTGATCGAAGACAAGAGGCCTGTCTCATTTTTGGGTGGCTTTCCCCCGCCGCCAGCTAAGGGCTCCTCCACCTCCGAGTGTTTCCGCTTGGCCCGCAGCGCCCGCTGCGTGTGGAGCTGGTTGGACTGCTGGGAAGCTTTCCGTGTCCTCAGCCTCATCTTCATGGGTACCACATGGAAACCTGCAGGGGGAAAAGGGGAAAAATCCCTCACTGAGGAAACGTGGTAAAGCCGCAGCTCCCGAATCTCAAGGGTGATGTGAGGCCGGTGGTGCTCCTGGTGTATGGCACACTCCAGCATGGAGCTGTGTGCTCAGGAGGGCACCACGCTGCCAGGGGAACCAACTGTGGGATCTGCCATGGGTACAGCACCCAGCACATCCATGGGTACAGCACCCAGCACATCAGTGAGCCTGGCACAGCCCTGGTACAGCACCCAGCACATCCACGGGTACAGCACTGGGCCTGGCACAGCCCTGGTACAGCACCCAGCACATCCATGGGTACAGCACTGGGCCTGGCACAGCCCTGGTACAGCACCCAGCACATCCATGGGTACAGCACTGAGCCTGGCACAGCCCTGGTACAGCGCCCAGCACATCCATGGGTACAGCACTGGGCCTGGCACAGCCCTGGTACAGCACCCAGCACATCCATGGATACAGCACTGGGCCTGGCACAGCCCTGGTACAGCGCCCAGCACATCCATGGGTACAGCACCCAGCACATCAGTGAGCCTGGCACAGCCCTGGAACAGCACCCAGCACATCCATGGGTACAGCACTGGGCCTGGCTCAGCCCTGGTACAGCACACAGCCCATCAGTGAGCCTGGCTCAGCCCTGGTACAGCTGGCACAGGCAGGAAACCCCGACCTGCTCAGAATGACAGGGCTGTCTAGGGTGGAAAGCAGCTCTCAGGTCACGGAGTCCAACCTGAGAACAATGACACCTTGTCAACCAGCAGGGTGTCACCTGCCCTGATGAAAGCATTGATTGTAGGGTGCCGTTGTCTCCAGCCCCAAATGACTGGACTCTGTGACCCAGGAAGTTCCTTCCTCTCTCTGTTCCTCAAAATCCTCCACTGCAAGTCTCCACATTAAACTTGGGATGAGGCACAAATGTAAATTCCTGTGGAGTGCCCACAGCAGGAATCATGAGCCTGTGCACTCAGTGGGTGAGGACAGGGCAGCTCTGCAGAGGAACCCAAACTGAGCTCCAGCAGAGCTGAGTCTGGGAACCACACCAGACCTTGGCAACACTCCTGCAAGGGCAGTATCCATTAAAGGCCATTCCAGGGAATGCCCCCCATTTATCTCCAGCCTCCAAGGGGGCTGCTGGTACTGTCACACTCAATGTCACTGTTCTCTGGGCTGGGGACGTGCCCTCTGCAGCTGCCTGGAGCTGGGCTGCGTTGAAGGGGACTCCTCCTGATTAAAATCATGCTCATGATGGATCGGGAGCAGAAAAATGAAGTGGCAAGAAATCCATCAGAGGTGCAATGCACAGAAATACTGGAAATAAAGTAATTTGCCTTTCCTAGCTGAAATCATGACAAAACCCAGGTTTTTATAGAAAATGGTATGGTTATCATTACAGGAATCAGTGCCTGCCTTTCTGGAGTCCATTTAGTGTGGATCTGATTGCTGCAGAGACAGAATAAACAATCCGCAACATTTAACACATAGGCACTGTCACAACAGGTATGTTGCTCAGGAAAAGGCAATGGTGGCACTGGGTGAGTCACAGACAGGGAAACACCGACAATGTTTTTGAAAACCTGTTACACAGCAGTGTTTGTTCCCAGGTTAGTCTCAGTCTCAGTCTCACACAGGGGTGCTGCAGCTAACGAGGAATGACCCGAGCACTGACACTGCTGCCAGGCTTAGCAAGGAAAGTGCTCTGCGGGTATTGCCAAGGGTGAAACACGGTGTTACACAGAATTACTGATGGAATATTCACTGGGACTGCCAGCAAACACGGGGCTCATTTCCCACAGCTCCATGCTCAGCACTTCCATCAGTGGCCAGCCCAGTCCAACTGTCCCCAGCACTGCAAGGCCACCACTGTCCCACGGCCACGTCCACAGGGCTGCTAAATCTCTGCAGCAACAGGGTCCCCAGCACTGCCCTGGGAAGCTGTGCCACGGCTGGACAGCCCTTTCCATGATGAAATTTTCCTTGATATCCACCCTGAGCCTCCCTTGGCCCAGTTCCCTCTGCTCCCGTCCCTGTTCCCAGCCTGATCCCCCCGGCTGTCCCCTCCTGGCAGGAGCTGTGCAGAGCCACAGGGTCCCCCTGAGCCTCCTTTGCTCCAGGCTGAGCCCTTCCCAGCTCCCTCAGAAGCTCCTCACAGGATTTATGGTTCAGACCCTTCCCCAGCTCTGTTCCCTCATCTGGACACGCTCCAACACCTCAGCGGCCTTGCTCCTGCTCCCTCCTCATTTCTTTCCCACACTTACTTCAGCTCCTGTCTCCTCCTCATAGACCCGAGCAGCTCACCGAGATAACAGGGGAAATCCCTTCATTTTTACACCACCAAGCCAGTCTATAAGGGGAGCCAGTGAGCATCTGAGCAATGCAATGGAGTGTCCGTGCCACAGCTGGACATCCCACAGCCGTGGGGACGCTGGACAGCTGGACAGGACAGAGCCAAGGACAGCAGCAGGGAGTTTCAGGGGGCTCCTTTGGCAGAGCACTCGCTGTGCTGCAGCCCTGAGCTCAGGAGCAGCCCCTCACCCTGCAGTGGGCTGGGCAGTGTGTGTGGGGCCATGGCACACGGAACACAGCCAGCTGTTCTCTGTGACCTGCCCGTGATGTCATGGAACCATGGGAACACCCAGCCCAAGGGCCCCAGCACTGCAGGGCCACCCCAGCCCGTGTCCCCGAGTGCCACATGCACTGTTCAAGCCCTCCAGGGATGGGGACTCACTCCACCACTGCCTGGGCAGCTGTGCCAGGGCTGCAGAACTCCCACTGAAGGAATTTTCCAACACGAGCTCCCCTGGCCCAGCCTGGGGCCGGTCCCTCTCCTCCTGTCCCTGTTCCCAGTCCAGCCTGGCTGTCTCCTCCTGGCAGGAGCTGTGCAGAGCCACAAGGGCCCCCTGAGCCCCCTTTGCTCCAGGCTGAGCCCTTCCCAGCTCCCTCAGCCCCTCCTGGGGCTCCATTCCCTGCCCTGCACACATTCCAGCCCCTCCATGCCTCTCTTTTTGGGAGGAGCTCAGAGCTGCCCCCAGCACTCGAGGTGCCCCAGCAGTGCCACCTCAGGGCACGGGCACTGCCCTGGGCTCTACTGACCACACGAAACAAATGTGTGCAAAAAGGAATTAAAACCGTAAAACACGGAAAGGAGACAGACACTAGTGAAATTCCAATGTGGGAATGAAAATATCACTTCAAATTTGTTATACTATAAGTTGCCTGATTTTTCTAGAACTGAAACAAATATCAGTGGGACAAAGGATGAATCAATTAAATACTTGTCAGTGGTGAGGACACATTTATGCAGCAGGGAAACGCTCAGCCCCTCAGTGCAGCCCTGCCAGGGACTCCTTTGGCTCACTGCTCATGCTGGGTATCAAGCCTGGGGTTATAAATATCTCTAATGGACTTAGCAACAGGTACCTACAATCCTCTCAGAGACTGGAGTTTGCTTTCCTAGCCCTGGATCCAGATGGGAGGAGAGTTTTTATTGAATTATAGTCGTAGTTCTTTCCTGAACCAGGCTACAAAACTTAATGCAGTCAAAATAATCAAGTCTAAACATGCAGGAGAATTTCCTTCCTCAGACCTGCAGGATTTGGATTTCATCAGCATGTGCCATCCCTGGGTGACCAAGGACTGAGCCCGGGCTGGCACTGCCACCTCCACTGTGCCAGGGAGTTTGCCCAGGGAAATCAGCTCCCAAAACCTCTCCTCAATTACTTCCACACTTACAATAAACCCAGAAAGAGTGGGGGAAAAAAGCGAAAAACCTTGTTCTTCAAGAGAGAATTACATGGCAAAGAAGGACTAAAAGGAATATCCACTCAATAATTTGTGGGACAGGAAAATAAAATGTAGGAGCTCTTTAAAAGCAGCAGCCGAAGGAGCTATGGCTGCAATAAATTCCATTTTCCTGAGTTCACACACACCAAGTGTCAGGCTCCCTACCTTGACAATACTGTTGTTATTCCAGGGCCCAGGTACACTGTACTTACAGGAAAGAAATTCCTGTGAATGACTCATGTTTCAAACTGAGAGCACACCTCCACGGGATCTGCACTTAGGGATGGTTTATTTCCCACCACGTATGACACTGCTGTTTTCTCTGCTTTCCCCCAAACTATTAAAAGGAAAATTAGGTGAGGCACATCTAATTACAGGGCTTAGGGCTTTCTGATACAGGAAAAGGTTGAAGATGGTAAAAGAACAATGGTGAAGAACAATAGGCAGAGATAAGTGACAAGAAAATTCAAAACTCTGGTGTTGAACAAATTCTCCATTCAGTTTGGCACTCAGGAATAACACTGAGCTGCCACCACAGAAATCAATCCATCCCAAGCCTCCACACCATCCAAGCAGATCCAGAGCATTCAGACAAATTGAATATGTCGAGTGTGACTTTGGTGACAGCAACACAGGAGGTGAAAAACTTGTATTTCTTTATCTGCATTTTTTCTTGAAACATTTTTTACACAAAGCCAAGAAGGTAAATTTTTTAACAATTTTAAAATTTTGAGCAAGAGCATCAACACGTGGTGTAAAGAGAGATGGAGACGCGACCGAGTGCACAAAGCTGTGACCTGTCCCCACATCTAACAGCTGTGACAACTGAGGGTCTGAGGCTGAGGGAGCGGCAGGCTCGGTGTCCCTGTGCCCTGCCAGCCCAGCTGACACCACCTCCCTGCTGGGACTGGGATCTGTGTGTGTGCTCTCCCGGTCCCTGCAGGATCATCAGCCACAGCCACGGGAACCAGGAGCAGGAATTTTGCTCAGTTTCCTCTCAGACAAGTCACGGCAGAGGTGTTTGTCAGCACGTTTCTCGGCTGTGGAGCGACCCAGATCTCAGGGTGAGGAGCAGCCCAAGGAGGAGATGTGCTCCTGCCTGGCTGGGATCCATCCCCACGGCGCTGGGATGCTCTCAGGAAAGCCAGAGCCCGAGCTGGGACAGCCCTGAGCCACAGGGGAGGTTATTTGTTAATATTCTGTTATTGTTATGTTATATGCACACGCTGGCAGGGCTCTGGGGACACAGCAGCGTGGGCTGAGCCGTGGTGTGCCCCCAAAGGCAAGGGCAAGGGCAAGGGTGGGCAGCCAAACCTGCACCCAGACAGGCCCCAGAGCCCCTCTCACACCTCAGGAAATACTCCTTGTTAGCTCAAGATGCTGAGACTCTTCCCCTCCAATGACTCTAGGTCTTTTTTAACCAACTTATTCTCCTTCCCCAGAAAATTACAGCCATTTCATGTCACTCCAGCAGATGTATTTCATGTTTTCCAATGTACTGCACTACTTGTCACTCTTCTCCAACCTTTAGTGTGTTTTTCTGCCAGTGCAGAACTGAGAGAGCAATAAACCAGGAAAGCCTGACTCAAAGCAGTCTGGAAGTGATGCTAGTCTGGGGTAGGTGAAAGCAAAATGAAAAGGCACTGATTTATTAAAAGAGCAAATCACCCAAAACATACTATTCAGCTGCTGGTGCTGGGTTATGAAATCTGGATAAATGTATAAAGCAAGCACAAGTTCCACCAAAACAACAGTAAGGAATTACAGCTATCAAAGGCACCTCTAAATTCTCCCTGTTTCACTGAAAGCCCATTTTCTGCTCCTCCCCACCTTCCAGGGCACCAAATCACTTCCATCTGAAACAAAACCCTGTTTGAAATCCTTGCTCTTCAGTCACCCTGTTCAAACCCTGATCCCTCAGCACACCTACCTTGTGCTCACTCCTACTCTCCCAAAGTCTGAGCATCTCCCCTAAAACAAACCCATCCTCAGAAGGATTTGCCAAAGAAGGACGACAGCTTTTTATAACTGGCCTCAACAGAAAATAGATCTTCTGTTCCCTTCTTTTTCTGCCCTAGCCATCGTATTTCTGTTTTGCCATTGCTTTGCTAGCGAGGCTTTGTTTTGATTATACCAAATGCATTTGGAACTGAAAGGTTATTCCCTCCCAGCCAAGATATTTTTCTCTTTGCGCTGAGGGTACACGCTGGTAATTAATTCAGGCTTTCCAGTTTGTGTCACACTAAGCAAGGAGGAAACTTGGAGAACTGGGGTAAGCAAAGCTCAGAGCAAACCCCAAAAGCTGCTGCAGAAAGAAGGGCCTATTTCCAACCTCTGGTGCTGCCAAGATGACAATTCCACATCAGCACCTGCAGATCTTGTGGGGCTCCTGAGAGGCTGGGAGAGGAAAGTTTGCAGAGCTGGAGTTGTGGACGAGCAGGAACAGATTCCACAGCAGCAGCACTGCTCCTGTTGGGGTTCTGGGAGGGACCAGCTGTCCTCAGGCTCTCTGGACATTTAATCCACGCTGCCAGGCACACAGGGAGCCTATTTATGGAAGTCAAGTCCCTCTGTCAGGAGCCGTGGCATGGACAGGTTGCAAACACTTCCTGCACACAACCGGGATGTGGTCTGAGCACAAAACAATCCCGAGGAGTTCCTTGTGCTAATTGTCCAGCTCACCCATACCAGTTATCTTTTTCATTAAAAACCAACAGGAACAGCAGATTAATGAGCCTGAGTAAGTCTGGGCTGGGCTATGGAAGCTGTGGAGCAGCTCCTGTGTTTGTGAGGGGAATCCAGGAATTTCTGCACGGCCTGCACAGCAGCAGAGCTGCCTTTTGCTCAACTTCAGAAAACCCAATCCTGCTCCACTCCACCTGAACCCTCCCGGGGGATCACAGCCACAACCGTGCATCCCACAGGACCTTGTCAGGCTGCTATCTTTTAAAGGGACAGATAAGGGCTCTGGCTGCTCCTCTGGCCTCAAAAATAGCAGCCTATTTTTATTGCAGGATAAGGACTCTTTAAATGATAATATGATTCTCACTGCCCTGGCAAACACCTTCCTTGGTACAGTGAACCCCTTCAGAGCCTTTCACAAGAGGTGAAGCTCTGCTCTCCCCTTTGCACGGGGCTGCTTTCATGCTCTCCCCGCACCTGGCTTCCCTGATTTACAATAAAAAATCAACCAACTCTGTTGTTAAAATGGGGAAAGTTCCAGCACAGTCAGGATTCATATTACTCAGTGTCCAGACAAAATTTAAATGAATAATTTTCCCTTATGAATACATGCTGAATTAATACTGACTCTTTCATAGCCCATCCTGGCTTCTTTCCTGCATGGAAAACTTCATTCTTACAAAATTGCAAATCTGAGATTAATTTGTGCCTGTACCTGAGTTAAAACTGACATGAAAATAAGTTCTAAATGTTTAACAGCTGTACTCACTTGTGAGTGATACTGTGTTTTTACCCTTAAAATATAATATTGAGACATGATGAACTTTAAACTTATCCAGTCCCAAAAATTTGCCTGAAATGAATTTCAGGGACCTGCCTGATTCCATCACAATTAAGTTATTTTGTACACTTTATTTCATTCTCTTTTTTTACTCCGTGTTTTATTTTGGGTGAAAAATCCACAAGGAAAAAAAAAAGAAAAAACAACAGCAAGCCTTGTTGCCTATTCAATGGAAAGTTATAGGAAGTTTCTGCTCAATATTCCAATAATACAAAGTATAATAAACACAAGCTACCAACGACAACAGAAATTCTGTAGGGTGAAACCGCCCTGCATTCACACTGTAAGGTTTCCAGTCGATTTCACCCTGACTTTCAATTATTTCTTTCACAAGACAGTCACCTCCAGGTTGGTCTAATGTATCTCTGTAAAATGCACAACATGCAATGAAATAAAACAAAACTTTCTGGCTGTGCAGTGGCAGCTCTGGCTCTGCTGAGTGAGGAGAAGGTGCCTGGCTCTGCCCTGCTTTGGGAAGTTCTGTCTGAGGGATTTTGGAGCTGGGAAAAGGGGGGTCCTGCTCCTGCACCATAGAAATCTGCGTGGGTGAGTGCCCTGATCTCCATCCACACAGCAGCTGAAAATCTGAACCACAGAAATCAGCAAGAACAAGAAATGCTGGTACCACCTGCGAGCTTCCACACTTGTTGGGTTTGTTTCCAGCCATTCCCCAGCACCAGGAGTGAGCCTGGCCTCTGATCAGAAATCCCTACGACGGAGAAAGCACCAAGCTACGTTCCAAAGCAGCACAAGTGGTTCATTTATCACACTGCAAAGCAGCTACATTAGACTTTGGGAAAATCTTCCAGATCCTGAGGAAACCTGAGTTAACTTAAATAACAAATTTCATGCAAGTTACCTTAAATACCAAAGAAATACTTGCAACAAGTTAGCTGCCACCTCTGTGCCGTGTGGCATATGACAGAGCACACACCACTTCTCACCAGCAGTGCTGAAGAAACAACTCAGCAAAACTGTGGGAGAGCAGAAATGTTTTACTGGAGGTGAAAGGAACGCTTTCCAATTCCCATTCCTCCTTTCCCCACATCCCTTCCAGCCCCACAGCCCCTTTGGCCTGACCCTCCAGCCAGCCATGTCTTCAGGCTGCAGTGCTTGCACACGGGAATAAAACATGTAACTCCTGGCAGGGAAAGGACAGCTCCAGCACGGGTTTCCTTTGCTCACTGCACTCTCTGATGGGCTCTGTCCCTCGGCACAGAAACACTGACCAGCTCTTCCTAGAGAAAATGGGGCTCATCCAACTGCAAGTGTCTGTGTGTCCGTCAGTCCTCCCTGGGAAAGGCAGAGCCCATGGACCAGCATCAACCCAGTGTCACAGAGGAACAGAAATTTAAATATATAAATTAAGTATATAAATATTTAAATTAAATATATAACAATTAAGTCTGACATCTCTTCACCTGAACCTCTGCAGCCCATTTGTCCAACTGAGCTCCCAAAAACCTTTCTCTAAAAAAGTACCAATGAGCTTCCTAGTCCCTAAGCAACACAACAGTAAAGCACTCTAAACCCAGTAATTACAGTTGTTTAGGAATATTATTTTAGCTATAATGAAGTCCTCAAAAGTTTCTTCCAAATCTTTAAGATCATAAAAGCACCAAGATTACACTAACTTTATTTTCTCCTGTAATCTTTGTAATTTCTGGCCTGATAAGCAAAATAAACAAGCTTTTCCAATTGTATTGAAATTGACTTAACTACAACTGCTTGGTCTTGACACAGCTCAAGGTGTCAAACTGAGGTAGGTAACTCAATCAAATACACTGCAGTTAAATCCCACATTCACAATGCCTGCAAGCACCTTGAACATTCTTGTAAATATCCCTCCTGTTTCTCAAGCACTTCCTTTACTTTTTGCACGCTGTTTTCCCCCTCTGAAAACAAACCTTAAACCTGCAGTTCACACTCTGCCTTGCTTTGGCAAGCCCCAACCCAGACCTGTTGCACACAGAGCTCACAAGGAGCTGGGTATTCTGTCTGATTTCCTTTCTGAACCCCTGACCATCACCCATGGGTTCCCAGCTGCTCCCAGAGCTCACAAGGAGCTGGGTATTCCTGTCTGATTTCCCTTCTGAGCTCCTGACCATCACCCATGGGTTCCCAGCTGCCCCCAGAGCTCACAAGGAGCTGGGTATTCCTGTCTGATTTCCCTTCTGAACCCCTGACCATCACCCATGGGTTCCCAGCTGCCCCCAGAGCTCACAAGGAGCTGGGTATTCTGTCTGATTTCCCTTCTGAACCCCTGACCATCACCCATGGGTTCCCAGCTGCCCCCAGAGCTCACAAGGAGCTGGGTATTCCTGCTGCAGGGCCAGGGAAGCCCTTGTGGTACGGCCGCAGCCTTGGATTGAATTACCTCCCTTCCACTAATTAGCACCTCCTGAAGTGCAGGGTGAATCAAAGCAGCCGTGGGTTAGAATGGCCTAGGGTAAAACTGAGTTATGATTTACACTGAATTGGTGCAGCACAGGCCAAACTGCTCAGAAGAACTGCTCTGATTTGATCGGAGCTCCTGCTACTTTATTAACTTAAATTAGCTATTCCCAAACACAGCCTAAATAAGGACAGGATCCCTCCCTTCCCTGCGAGGCTTTGAGGATGCTAATGAGCCCTGCAGCATCAGCTGCCTGGCCCTATTCTGCTGCTCACAACACTCTTGTTTATACATATAGGGTAATTAATTTACAGGTAAGTTCTAAACCAAACGCTTTAGAGTCCTAGATTCTTTTCTCCCACTTACACCTGGAATATTGGCAATGACTAGCAGGATGTATTTTTTGTAACTATGCTCCTTTAAGTAAGTATCCATACTTGAGTAAGTATCCATAGTTTATTTTCCAGATGCGGTGGAGTTAACAGCTCCTTTTAGGTAAACTTATTTTCACGACAGTATTATGCTTAAAATTATACTGCCACACTAAACACTATGGGCACAGAACTAGAGGTGTTTCATGCATCCTAACCAGACTCCTCACCCACCAAGAAGGAATCCTGAATTCAGACAGGTTAGGACTGTTAGGGACAATTTCTATTTCCATCATCTCTTTTCTAGGTAACTCCAGCAGAAGCATCACTTGGTGGGCAGTGGATCCTTGCTGGAGCTAGTGCAGCACAGGCACTTCCTAAATGTTGGATTTAGGGTTGTTTTTAGCAGGATGCACAGAAATCTGGCCAATGGGGCTGGACTCTGAAAACGTCCCCCGTGGGGAGCTGTATCTTGAATGTCCCAACAGAGCAGAGATCAACGTGCTGCTGAGTTAATCCTGTCCACCAGCAGCCGCACAACTCCTTACCTGCAGACACTGACCCATCAGACAGGGAAACTGAGGCAGCAAAGGCTGTATCTCCTCAGATCCCACACGGATCCACAGTGCTGGCAGAGGTGGAAATGCACTGCAGGCTGTGCTCAGCTCCCTGCTTTCTTACAGCACATTGTCCTGACAAGGGTTTTCCTTGGATCACAGGATATGATGAGAGAACTTATCATTTGAGAAGTTAAGAGCACCTTAATCAAAGTAATTACTGAAACTGATCTGATTGGGAAGTAATTTATTTAGAAAAAGTTAGGACTGCCAACTGGGAAGCTCCGACCCAACCCCTGAGCTGATTGCTTTAGATGTGGATGATTTCCCACTTAATTTTTCAAGTGCTATTGAAAATGTCTTCATCTGTGAATGTCAAATATTTATTTTTCTACAACACTAAATAATGGCCATCTAGGCATCTCAACATGTAAACAGCATGTCAGATAGGCTTTCAAGCACCCTGGTGTATGTGGGTTTCTCTGAAGCAATCAGAGCTGCCCCTCACTGGTGGCACTCCAGGGAATTCCCTGGGGATGGAGCCCTCGTAGGGCTGGCAGTGCCACATCCTGCCTGGGAGAGCTGCTCCTCAACCAGCTGCTGAGAGCTGGCTCTTCCCTCCCCGGATCCCAGCAACGATCCCATTGAACAGTCTGCCCCCGAAAATCACAGCCCATCGTGGATTTGATTAATCAGCTCTGCACTTGTGGCGCGTATTTGCATTTTCTGAGGATTTAGTTGGGATGTACAAACATCAAATCACAGAATTGTAAAATGGTTTGGGTTGGGAGGGACCCTAAAGCTGATTCTGTTCCACCCCCTGCCATGGGCAGGGACACCTTCCACCATCCCAGGGTGCTCCAAACCCCATCCAGCCTGGCCTGGGACACTGCAGGGATGCAGGGGCAGCCACAGCTGCTCTGGGCACCTGTGCCAGGGCCTGCCCACCCTCCCAGCCAGGAATTCCTGCCTAATCTCCCATCCATCCCTGCCCTCTGGCAGTGGGAATGATTCCCTGTGTCCTGTCCCTGCAGACCCTTGTCAAGGGTCTCTCTCCATCCTTCTTGCTGGTTCCCTCAGGTCCTGGAAGGCCACAATGAGATCACCCTGAGGGTTCTCTTCTCCAGGCGGAACAATCCCAATTCTGCCAGGCTCCCCCCACAGCAGAGCTGCTCCATCCCCCTGACCACCCTGCTGGTCTCCTCTGGACTGAGCCCAGCAGGTCCATGTCCCTCCTGTGCTGGCAGCAGCACCCCAGGAACTGTTCATGTACAGCAGACAAAAGCCAACCTCCTCTTTGAAATGTACAAGAGATGGTGACAGCAATTTGGGTGCCAGCAAATGAAGGGATCTCATTCAGACTCGGTCCTTTGCTTTCTGGGCTCTGAGGAGTAACAATCACCACATCTGATCTACTGTGAGTGAAGAATGAGAAAGGCACCTGTGGAGAGGAACACTCCTGAGGAATTACAGAGTAAGGATGCAGGATAATCTCAGTGGTCCTGCACTGACATCACCAAAGTCCAAAACCCAGCACACATCAGAGCTGCCTTCCCCAGGGAGACCAGGCTGAAAGCACACGGACGGGGCACAACTTGGACAGGGCACAGCTGCACACCCACAACCTGGAAAAGGCACTTTCAGGGTTGTCTGATTACTTATCCAGCTGTGATCCTGAAATGATCACAGTGATGCTCTGGAACCCCAAGGCACTGTCCCAAAAGGGCAAGAAGTCTCAAGCTGCTCTCAGAGCACACACGTGTCTAGAAATACACAGGGATTTTAAATTTATGTCAAATTCCAGCCCTACTTCATGCATCCTGCTTTTCTAGACTCCCAGAATGGCTGAGGTAGGAAGGTAACTCTGGAGTTTCTCTTGTGCAATCGCTCTGCTCAAGCTTTTCTTGCTAGTTTTTGCCAAAATAGTTCAGCCTGACTTTCAGAATGGTTTTTACAAAAACGTGCAAGTGCCCCAAACTGTTCTTCCCCTGACACCTGTGGAAAAGTTTCTTCCACGGGAATGAAATATGTGCACAGAAATCTGTCAAAAGAGCATATGTGATTCCCAAAGTCTCCTGCAAGCACGATTTCTGCTGGTGTCACCTCACGGCATTACAAGAGATCAAAGAGGAGCAGTATGGATAAACTTGGGAAGGTGAAGACTCAGTTTCCTTTTGAATTCTGACAACTTTTCCTGTTTTTTTAACTGCTTAATGCCACCCAGCCTCTGATAGTGTCACATCCTTGTGCTGGGGAATCGCCACCCTGGAAGGGGTGCAAGGCTGGGGATGGAAAATCACCTTTCAATTATGAAATGCACGCACGGCCCCAGCATACGTGGAATGTTTACATCCTCAGAGAAACGATCCAACTGTCCCATTCAATCTCCGGGGCAGACTGACAGGGGAATTTTAGTTTAATAAAGAACTTTGATGGAACAGGAATGTCAGCTTTGGTGCACACTGCACTGACTGGAACAGGATCAAAACTGAGTTCCACACGATGTTTTCAGGGGAAAAGAGGAGAATGTTTCATGGAATTTAAGTCGGGATTTGGCTTGCATCCTAGAACATATATCTTGTTATGAAAACTGCTGAAACACTTTTAAGTGGGCAAGCCATAAGTGTCCTTGGAGCTATCCAGTCAACTGGAAGTCACACAGGCAGAACCTCCTAAAGTAGAAAAGCCTGAAATTGGGAGGGGGGGTGAGGGAGGGGCAAGTAATCTTGGAATCCTATCTGTTATCCAGAACGGCTCCCTTGTGCCTACAGCATGAAGTAGTTACAACTTGTTTTCTGCTATTGTCACAGATCCAGGACGTTACTCTGGCTAAATCATAATCTCTTCCTGCCTCAGTTCATCCATGTGCAAACCTGGCTCGCTAACTCTTACCTTAATGTGTCATGGGGCTTAATTAATAACACTTAGGTCTTTTAAGTCCTCTACAAACATTAACTACTTCTTGTAACAACTCTCCAAGGTATTATTATCCCCATTTTACTCATGGAGAAACGGCAAAAGAGGTTGTCACTTGCCCAAGGCAACAGAGTAATAGTTATACTTAGAGATCCTCTTCACGGGCTACTCTAACAGTGGAAACACATCAACAAAGGCAAAGACGACAACGACAAACCCGAAGTTACTTTTCAAAGTGCACCATAAGCATCTGGAAGGCGATGGAAAATCCCTCCCAGAAACAATAGGCTTGGGACCAGAAGCAGCATCACAACTGTCACCACAGAGAACGAAGCTCCCTGGACGGACCCAGGCTTGAGCTCACCCAAACAGCCTGACACAAACAGCCAGACCTGTCCTCTCGAGCGCTCTTAAGTACCATAAAATTGAGCAACAGGCTCGTACAGTGCTCTCCAGTAACACCGAGCGAGCAGATAATCAATGTGGTATGCAGCATGCTAATTCCTTCCGCCGCGTTCCCAGCAGGGACCGGCAATGCCAATAACGGCCCCGGACGGCGGGGGTCCCGCACGGTGCCGCCGCCCCCGCCGCTCACGGCGACAAAGTTGGTGTCCCCCGCGCCCCGCGGCACGGACATCCCCGGAGCCGCCGCCTGAGCCCTGCCCGGGCAGCGGAGCGCGGGGCGGCCGCCCCCGCCGAGCCCGTCCCGCTGCCCCCGGGGCCGCTGACAGGCGCGTCCGGCGCTGCCGCCCCGGCGGCGACAACACGGGCAGCAACAGGCGCGTCCTGCGCGGGACCCGCGCGGGCACGGCCCGCGATGCGCCCGCAGCGCTGCGGCTCCGGCCCGGCCCCGGGGCGCGGGACGAGCCGGCCGGGCGGGACCCGCCGCAGGCCTCGGCCTGGAGGGGCGGGCGGGGGGTGTCAGGCGGGGTGACACCGCTCCGCCGCTGCCCGCGGCAGGGCCGGCCCGCCAGGGCTGCGGCCGGGGCTCGCCCGGGGCTCCGCGGCGGCCGCGGGGGGCGAGCGGGGGGGACGCGGCGCGTCGGCGGGCGGCGGGCCCGCCGCGGGCAGGCCCCGAGGGGACATCCCGCCGGTCACTCGGAGCGGCCACCCCGCGCCCCCACCTGATCCCGGGCTGGGACCCGCGCGGCTCCGCCGCGTCACTCACCTGCGGGAGCGGGGGCCGGGGAGCGGCGCCGCGGGGCCGCGCTGCGGGCGGGCGGGCGGCCGGGCGGGCGGAGGGGGCGGGCGGCGGCGGCGGGTCCGCGCTCCGGGCGCTCGGCGCTCAGCGCTCAGTCGCCATTTCCCGCCTACCGACCCGCTGCACCGCACCGAGGGACCCGGATGGCAGCGGGGCCGCCGCGCAGGCGCGCCCGGCCGGGGGAGGGGGCCGGGCCGGGGCAGGCCGGGAAGGAGGGAACGGGGCCTGGCGCGGCGGCGGCGCCGGGGCCGGCGGCAGCGGGACCGGCAGCAGCGCCCGGCAGTAGCGCCCGGCGCCCGCGGTGCCCCGGCGGAGGAGGCGCGGCCGCTCCGGTGTCCTGGCGCCGGGCCGGGCCGGGAGGTGAGGGGAGAAGGGGAGCTCTGAGGAGACCGCGGGGCGCGAGCGGGGCGGGGGGCGAGCGGCGAGCGGGAGCGAGTCCCGGCCCGGCCCTGCCCGCGGCCCCCGGCCCTGCCCGCGGCCCCGGCCCTGCCCGCGGCCCCCGGCCCTTCCGGCGCTCCCCGGAGCAGCAGCGGCAGCGCCGGGCAGCGCTCGCCGCGGACGGACGGACGGACAGACGGGCAGCACAGCCCCGCGCCGGCCCCGGCCCCGGCCGCTCTCTCCCCGCGCTGCCCTGGGCACCGCCGGGCGCTCCCCGCTCCCAGGCCGGCCCGGCTGGCTCGCCCTCCGTCCCATTCCCCAAGCGTAGGGCAGCGCTGGCTTGCGGTTTCGGTTGCTGTTTTAAGTCGCCTGTGGAGAGTGTTGTGAAGTTTTATTTCCGCTTTCTCTTTTTTTTTTTCTAGGCAGCCTCTTTGTTTGGGAAATGCTGAGGATGCTGCGTGCTTTACTATTTGAAGGGCTTAATGAAGCAGCTTGGCCATCTCTTGCAGTACAGCAGCATGTAGTGAGGTTACATTTCTCATCTCAATGCTACTGAACTTGGGTATCTTAATTTTTCTTTTGATGATCACTTTTACTTACCAGTCTTTGTAACAGAAATCAGTTCTCAGGTTCCCCGGTGTTATGACATGATGACATCTCAAGGTACTGCCCGGAGTGGAAGGTTTTCACAGGACTGTCTGGCATCTAATTTAGCAGTGAAGAAACTTACATGGGTGTTGTGTTTCCTGGTACCTGTTGACTCCCTGCTTAGCTTTTGAACGTGGATCAGATTATAGAAGTCCCAGCTCTCTAGTCACCTAAAATATTCATTGGCTTGTTAAAGAGAAGTACATCTGCTGCTGTGAAGCCAAGATTTGTTTTAGAATTCTGTCACAGGACTCTACTAGTCTGTCTTTAACAGAAGACACTATAAAGCTAATTTTGCCATAGAAAAGAGGTTGTAGGAAGGCAGTGGAAACACATTCAGAACAGGGAACCATATTCCTTTAGAGCACTCAGGTATTTATTGTGAATATTTTGTGAATGATCAGCTGTGAAAAAGGTTGGTTTGGGCATGTTGGAGCCTCATTAAGATGGTTTGGCAGTCCCTGAGGAGGAACCTGTATGGCAGGATAACTGTGTGATGTCTCACACTGTTACCCCAAAAGGACAGTCACTGATACTTAGAAAGTGGGAGTTTTGGGAAATGGTGGGTGGAAATACTCTCTCAAGCCATGTAATTAAAATTAAACAAGCGGCCAGAGCAGCTGATCCAGCAAGATTCAAAGCAAGCAGGTATTTGTGTGAGCACCAGCATACCAAAAACACCGACAAGAGATCAAACGTGTGACTCAGGGTTCAAACTGATCTTTATGGCAAAGAGAACTGCCCTTTTCTGTGTAACAGGATATCAAAATTTGTTTTCCACAGTACCTAATGCTCTCCTCAAGTTCCCTGGTGCTGAATTAGGGAGAAGGGGCTGGACTGGCAGGAAAGGGGATGTGGAAAATCACCTTGCTGATGGTGTTGTTGTGCAGGGAGCAGTTCAGATGTGCCCTGCTGTACCCTGCTCCCCACGGAGCACAGCCTCAGCCCCGTGTGGGCTGGCACACAGAGCTCACATGTGTGTTTGGGCCAAAGATAAGGCTGAGCTGGCAGCAGTGGGCTTCCCCTGGCCAGAGCATCTGGGCTCCTGAGACATTTGGGGCTTTGAGGAGCACATTTGCTTCACTTCTCAGAGACACTGAAGGGAAAATGTGCACTTGTCAGACCATTCCTGCACTGGATCCCAACTGCTCCTGGAAGGCATTCCTCAGGGTTTAGGACTTCCTCCCAGCTCTGTCCCCGAGCCTTGCAGAGCTCTTAGCTCTGTGTTTGTACATCACATAAACTGACGTGCTCCAGAGTGAGCTCCGTGGTGGTGCAGAGCTCATGTGGGGCAGGTGTTTGCAGCATCTTCAGCTCAGGACTGGGTGGGGTTTGTTCCAGTTCCACTTTCAGTTTAACTGCAGCATCTGGCACTTCTCAGCAAATTCAGGAGTCTTCTTTGGGTTTGTGTGTTACGATTGCCCATTTCCAGTGTTTGCTGTCCTGCTGCCTTTCTGAAGGGGATCAGTTCCATCGGATAGCTGACCACCAGAGTTGAGAGAAGCAGCTCCCAGGCTGTGCTGCTGCTCCATCCCCGGCGTCTGGGAGCCAATCTGGCTGTCCAGGAGCAGCTCCAGACTCGCTGCTCTCACTGCAGACACTCCAGCTGACAGCACCAGGGATTCATCTGCTCCCAAAGCCCGCAGAAACACATGGGAATGAGCCTTGTGTTTGATCTGGCACAGTGCAGCACCAGAGAGTGGCACGAGACATTCCTCCAGGGATGGAAATGCACAGCCACCAGCAGTCAAACCTGGTTTTGGGAAGTTAAACTGTAGATTATCCATCCCAGTAATCCCAGTGTGGCTACACAGGGTTTCATATAGGTTGAGGAATTGGAGTATTATGGTTTCTATATTGGCATAAAAATGTTCAGGCATAAATATCACTACTCTGTTTCTGGCTGGCTTAAAAATTCCACTGCACTCTCCTAAATAGGGAGAGATGGCCCCGGTTGGTTTTGTGGGTTTGTTTTCCTGTTTTATTTAAACGACAGAAATCTGGTCTCAGTGCTGGAGCCAGCTGGAACAGCAGGGCACCGCTCCTCCTTACAAAGTGCCTGATCTCACATTTTCTAGTTCACTGCAGCAAGATTTGATCCTATCAAGCATTTTGGTCAGTCTCCTCAAGGAAGGATCCCAGGTTACTTCAGCTGGAAGTTCTCTGTGTGGGTGCCAGGTTACTGAAGGCTCCGTGTATCTCCTGGAGCAGGGATTGCAGCTGGCAGATTTATGGCATGTGAAAATTCTCCTTAATAGGGATAAAGGAGAAAGTTTTCAGATAGAGAATTTCTTCAGAGATGTGTGTGTACAGGGAAATGGGTCCTGCTGAGAGCTCAGGACCTCCAACCACCACATGAATGAGCTTCACTCAGTCCATTGTGCAAACTGTGAACAGGCAGTAAATAGATTTACAGAGAAGAAACCTTTTGTACTTTCTGCATGTACTACTGCGGAACACTCACTCACTCACCAGCTCTTCCATCCTGCAGGCTTTGGATTTCCCACTGTTGCTGGGTTTGCATATATGAACATGTAAAATGATAACATTTAATAAAATCCACAAACCATTATCTTGTGTCTTTTTGTTTCTTGTTACTTCAAAGTATCTTCAGCTCTTCATGGCTATTAAAATGCTGAAAAATATGAGGGTTTGTTTCATCCAGAACTGGGTTTGACCTTTTGGCAAGATCCTGCCCATCAGTTTGGTTTTCCTCATTTTGAAATTAAAATGGGTTCACCAGTGATTGGTTGTTTTTGTGGGATTCATGTGACTTCGGGAAAGCTTTGGCAGAGTCTGCTTGCTGAAAACCTCCAAATCTGGGCAGCGAGGACTGGCTGGAGTAACTCAGTTGTTTCTCTGGCTGCTGGGTGGAGGTGCCTGCATTTCTGACACTGCCTGAACTCATCCCTCAGCCCTGGCAGTGGAATCTCAGCTCCCTGCTGTCTGAAATGCATTGCCACGTGGATCCCAAGGGATCCCGAGGGATTTGGAAGCGGAGCCTCGGAGCCAGCAGCGGGTGTGCTGGTTGAAACGCGGGCTGGCCGTGGTGGGCAGAGGCTTTGTTGGGTTTCTGCTGCGGGGCTGCAGTGTGAGAGCCAGCTTGGTGGCAGTCTCGCTGATCTGTCAGCGTTGTCTGTGCTGCATTGCCATGGCGACGGGAGCGGCTGCACGCAAACGGCACACGGTGTCGGAGCAGCGTTTCCAAACAAACCGAGCTGGCCTGTGCTCAGAGCCTGCACAGCCCGGCTGCAGGGGCACCTGTGAGCCCACCACTCTTGGAGAGGGGCTACACACCCCTCATCACCTTGCTGGTCTCCTGGACCCTCACCAGAGCCCCTCGTCCTTCCTGAGCTGGGCAGCCCAGGACTGAACACAATGCTCCAGGTGTGGCTGCACAAGGGTGAAGCAGAGTAATCGCTCTGACAGAAAGAGGAAAAAAAGAGAAAACACGGAATGCAAGAAAAAGAGAAGGCAGAGAAAGAACATGGAGCAAGCCACCTTCAGCACAGGGGCCCAAAAGGGATGGTCCTGGTGATGGGCAGGGAAGGGAAAAGCAGCTGAAGCTGAGTCTAGAATGGTCTCACGTCAACATTTCAGAAGTAGCTCTCTGTTTAGGGGGCTCCCAAGCTGTGCCATGTGATGCTGCACTAGTTTGGAGAATGTGGGGTTCAGCTGCAACCAGGACACGGCGCTGAGCTGGAGTTCCACTCTTTAAATGCAGAAACTGGGGGGAATTTTATTTTGCATTGACACTTGAAGTAATAATAAACTGTCTTAAAAACCCGTAAGATAATTGTACAAGCATTGAACTTTATTTAAGAGGTTCACTGAGCTGCCAAGGAGCAAACCTGACCCATTACTTCAGCCCAGCACCAGAGCACAGGGATGAGTTCAATCACCCTCACCAGGCCCATCAGCCTGTGTCCTGGGGGAGCAGGAGGGACAATCCCCTTCATTCCCACCACTGCAGAGCAATGGAATCATCCCCATCAATTCTGAGTGTGAATACAGAATACAGAAAAGGGTCTGACTTACAGGTCTGATGGAGGAAACCAAACCATGGCATGTGCTGGGTGTTCAGGATCAGGGCATTGAACTGGAAATGAACTGGAGTGGCTGGAGCTGGGATGGACACTGGGACAGCAAACCAGCATCCACAGCATGTTCACCTGGGCACAGGCTGGTCCTTCCATCCAGGGGCTGACACAGCTGCTGGAGAGGTGTCTCACTGACACACTTACCCTCTTTAACACAAGGATTTCCTACAAGCTGCAAATTATTTATATCACCTTTTAAATTGAGCTATTAGTTGCACAGCTTTTTTGGGATGTATCGAATTATTCAAGTCCTACTACAGATTTGCAGCTCTAGCTATGAGATGTGGTCACTGCACAGGAGTTCAGTGGGATGTAGTGCTGGGTTGCAGTGAGGAAGGAGCAGTTACTGCACCATTCAGTTCCCAGTCCCTCTGACATGCCATTCTCACTGCTGTACAAGCCCCAGCACTCGGGAGCAGCAGCTCTGCCACACAGGTGGGACTGTAGAAAAAGAGTTCTTGGCTGTACATGGCTTCCACAGTGGCTTTGTTACATCAGGTACAAACTGTACAAGTTCTCTGGGTTCCAAGTGTTCTACGTGGCAGAAACAGTTCAGCCTATGTTTATAGACTGGGTTTAAGTGTAGAGATTATTACAGGTAAGGACCAGGCTGAGTAACCAGCTCCATGTAACAGCAAAGATGTGGGTTTAATACAACCTGCAACAGTACAAATATGTACATATGTACAGAGGGGGTCCTCTCCTCCTGCTGCTGAGCACCCTCGGCACTTGATCCTCAGCTTCCCGGGAAGCAGGAAACACTGGAGTAAAACAGGTCCAGTTCTGCAGCACCTCAGGGTCCTGGGTTGAGCTCTCTGTGCCCGGGGCCTACAGGACCCCCTCGCTGAGGCGGGACTTGCTGTAGTCCCCCAGGTCGTTCTGCAGGTCTCGCTCCTCGTCATCTGCAATTACACATTGCAATTAGATCACTACTGAAATGCTCGGCTCAGATCTCATGTGGTATCACTGAAAAAACACCCAAGTGCAGTTCCCAGGACATGCTGCTAAGGGCACAGGCCTGAGCTGGCCAGGGCAGTGACAGGACGTGTCCAGCCCAGCTGTGAGTGCTGCAGGGGGATCTCTGGCTGCAGGGCAGCCCCAGCTCACCGACTGCCTGGCTGCAGACCCTGCAGCACTGCCACACCAGCTGCTGCCTTTGACACTGCCTGTCAAGCTTTCAAACTCCCCCACTAAACCCAGCTCCAAGCCCCATGCCCAGAGCTGACACCATTCACAGAGGGTGGGAACCTCAGGGACTAGCACAGGGCCCTTCTTTACCAAGGGCCTCCTTCCCTCAAAAAGTGAAAAACCCTAAAACTTCCATTTGCTCCAACTAATAAGCTTTTCCTGCACCTCAGAGCTACTCCTTTCTATCAGGAAAGACTCTTGTTCACAGCAAAAGAAATCCAAGTTCAGCTCCCCCAGCTGCACCTGGAGCTCTGCACACCTTCCCACCCAGCACCCCGGGAGCCAGGCAGGGGCCTGGGGGGCTGCTCCAGCAGCAAAGGCTGGAGTTCACTGCATGACACAGGTTTGTTCCACAAGAAAGTGCCACCACAGCACCTGGATGTCCTGGAGTTACCCCCCTCCACCATCCAGCCATCACTAACAGACATTTTAGAAGCTGCCACCTTCAAACATCCCCTTGCCCTTCAGCAGGTGCCTGAGAGCAGGAACCAGGCTGGTGCTGCCCTGCCCCAAGAACATCCCCCAAACTGTCTGTTTCCCCTGGATAATTTCAATCTAAGCCTGCACATTCCTGGAGGCAAGAGAAACCACGTGGAACCCAGTGGCTTTGCAGCACATGCCACAGGCTTTGTTCAGCCTGACGCAGAGCCGGGTGATGTTTACCTGACAGTTTTTAGACAGAAACTCTCATTTCTTTTTTCTCCTCCCTAAACAATTATAACCACCCTCCCTTCAACCCTCCCCTTCTGCCCTCTCCTGCCCTGCAGACAAATCAGTATAAAGCCTGAAGCAGCCACTTTTTTTGAAATACTGCCCCAGAAGCTCCACCAGCCACACTCAAATCACAGCTCAAGCCAACACGACAAGTCATTGAGGAACAACAGAACAAAGCCTGGGAAATGTGGTTTGAGGTAGTAACACATCTGTGCAGACGATCCCACAGGAAGAAGCTTTCAGAAGTCACCCTTTAACCCTAGCTCTTAATCCAGTCTGTCTATACAGAGACAAAGAGGGGTTCATCAGCAGAAGGACCTTCCCCAAGTTCAAATCCCAAGCCACCAGAGCAGGGACCTTGCAGGGACCCCACCTGGAAGGGAAATGTTTGATGGGGTCACTGTCAGTCAGAGCTCTGTTCTTCCAAACACCACTCACACTGCAAGGTACACAAGCCCAGTCTCTGGGGTTTCGCATTTTCCCACCGTTTAGAGCTGTATCCCACCCACCCTTTCCAAAGAGGCACTGGGGAATGCTGCCCCTGTCAGTGCAGCTGTTCAATCCCTGCTGCCCCAGCCACCAGCTCCCCTCAGGACCCTGCAGCCGGGTACTCACTGATGGAGCAGCACCGAGCTCTGTGGGATGGGGACAGGGACAGGCTGCTGCAGCCCTGCCCCGTGGGGCAGCCACCTTCGGTCTGGCTCTGCTCCCAGGGAACAAGGGACAGGACAGGAGGGAACGGCCTCAGGCTGTGCCAGGGGAGGCTCAGGTTGGATACTGGGAACGTTCCTTCACAACGAGGGCTGTCCAGAGCACCCAGGCTGAGCGAGGCAGATGGCACCAGCAGCACAGACTCGGCTGCAGTCACAACCTCCACAGCTCCATCCTGAAGCCCAGGTAAGGAACTCCTGCAGTGAGGAGCTGGGCAGGACCCACTGAGGGCTCAGGGACACACAGGAGACCCTGCACTCCGTGCCCACAGCAGCCCAGCACCCTCAGGGGCATGGCTCCCATGGCCCCAGCACGGACAGGAAAGTGCCATGGCAAGGGACACCTGCTACTGGAGCAGGCTATTCTGCATGCCCCTGTGCCTTTGTGCAGCTGCCAGCCCAGGGACACCTGCCAGACACACAAACCCCCTGCGAGTCCTGACACGAGGGGCACACAGCAGCCTGCAGCTGGAGCAGCAGGCACTGCAGCCCATTGATAAGTTAATCAATTGGCACAGGTTCTGGTCCATCCCATTCCTTCACTTGTGCACGAGTTTCAAACTGCCAGCCCAGCCCAGCCTGCTGACACTGCACTCAGCTGCATGCTCACACAGTCAGCTGCTCTCTACTGGCTTTGCCCATTCATTTTGCCTAGATGCCAGTTAAATACAGTGCCTGAAAAACCTCCAGCTAAAAACTTATTAACTTATATAACTTATCAGGGTCAAAATCAGGGGGCCTGTAGGATTTTTGTTTCCTATTTCCCATTTCCTATTTCCCCCCCTTCTTTATTTTACACTTCCATTTAACTGGAAATACTCTCTGTTTACCCAACATTCTCACCCTGCAGACATGCAGGCCTGTCCCAAACATCCCCCAAGAGCTGGATGGAGAAGGCAGACAAGGCAGGCAGAGGCAAGCGAGGGAGGCGATGCAGGAGCTGCATGCAGGACAGGGAATGGCCATGCACACACAGGTGTTAGGCAGCACTGGATCAGGAGCTCCAAGGTAGGTTAGCAGAACACCACAAGCCTGTTGAATCTGTGTATAATGCACAAAGTGACGCCTGGAATCACCACCTGAGGCCTCACTGCACACCAGCTCCAGGCAGGTGCGACAAGAGCAGGAATCAAACTACTTCATTCCTGTATTTGACAATTAACAATGTCAAGGCCCAAAGCCCTCCCAGCCAGGAACCAGAGCTGGGGGGTTTGGGTAAAACCATGTCTGGAATTTGGACTTGCTTTTCCTAGCAGGAGCTATAGACAACTGCAGTGAGGTGCCAAAACCCTCTCTCTCAAGACTTGCATTGCTGCTGTCCCACAGAGAGCGAGACCAAATCTCAAGCTTGTTTGTTCTGTCTGAGCAATTTGTGATCAGCTAAACCAGAGAGGCTTTACACAAATTCAACAAGTAACTCAGCATGGATTTATCACAATGGGATGGAGGTAAGGCCCAAGCTCACCTTGGACGTCTTCTTCTCCACCATCACCATCCTCTTCCTCATTGTAAGCCAGCTCGGCCTGTTTGTCTGCCTCATACTCACCCACGTTCCCATCATCCCCATTATAATCTGCCAGTTTAGAACCCTGCTGCGGGTCCACAGGGGATTCATTCTCATCAAAGAACCGGCCTGTGGAGTAGGAAAGGAGTGAGTCAGCAGCAGAGAGGAAAGAAACAGGGAGATCCTACACGAGAGCAGATCGCAGGGGAAGGCAGTCGGGTCTGTGGTAGATCCAGCTGGAGAGAAAGGGGGGACAAGGGAGAGGGCTGAGGCAGGGCTTGGACAAGGCTCCTGGAGCACCTCTGTGCAGGTGACACCTCTGTGAGACCCTCGTGACACCTGGCTGTCCCACACTCCTCTCTCCACAGCAAGGGCTGAGTGAGCACCAAACAGCTCCACCTTGGATTGCCCACAGGCACCAACACAAGAATCTTCAAAAGGCACAAGAGCTCTCACTCTTGGAAGGGTCAGCAGCCAATTTGCTGAGGCCTGGCATTTTGCACACCCTGGAGCCAGCCAGTGCTGCCCCGGTGCCCTGCAGAGGGTGCCCTGCTGGCACGGGAGGGAGCCCAGCACAGGCCTGCCCTCACTGCCCGGCTTGGAAACTCTAGCTGGCTTTACACTCTGCCTCCCTAGCAAGCTGTGACCATTTCCAAAATGCCCCAAATCCAGTATTTTCGTCTCCCAACAAAAATTTAAGAGTGGTTTCAGATCCTGAAACAATGCAAAAGAAAAACGGGAATCAGCTGGAAATACAGAACGAGCAGGCAATCACCCAGGCACACGGTGAGAGATTACTGGGGAGATGTCAGCTCAGAGCTGGTGTTCAATGGGATACAGGGAGATCTCCTCCAGCCCAGTGCTGGAGAGAAGCAGCTCTGAGTCTGCAGAGGTCACTGGCCTGGAAGACTCTGTGTAAATGGGAAAAATGGGATTAAAGTGTGATACAATTCCTGCACACTGGGCACCAAGGCTGCCAGGGCAGGTGATGACTCCCAGTGCAAGCAACTAATGGAGAAGTAAAACTGGAGCATGATTTCAACATCAGGATTAAAAATGGACAGATGTAGAAGTAAAATTATTCCCTAAAATAAGGTGCATGTAAAAACTAAGACAGAAGCAGTACCATCCTGCTTCTCTATATGGGGAAAAGCAGCAGAATCACACCTAGCACAGCTCAAACGTACAGGAGCACCAGTTTCAGGTATTGTCATAAAACAAGCAAAAAAAACACCCACGATCTGTTTAGAAATCCAAAGTTCCATACATTATTCATTGCCTGTTCATGTCTAATGGAGTGATCCTGTTGGTATTTTTGACACTGCATTATATACAAAACCGAGGTAGGACAGTGGGATTTGCACATGTTAAACCCAAACTGAGCCATGGAAGGCAAGGGCATGTACCCAACTTCCAGCAAAACCAGCCCATGGGTAGCCAGAGACAGTGTGACAAATGAATTGAAGTTGACAGAAGGAAAGGTTGGAGTTGATGAAGAGATCCCAGGAAATGCAGCAGGCCCACAAGGGCTACAGACTGAGTTCAGGGAGCACAGTCAGGCTGGTGAGCCCCTCCAGTGCCACCCCTGCCACGGCAGGGACACCTCCCACTGTCCCAGGCTGCTCCAAGCCCCATCCAACCTGGCCTTGCACACTGCCAGGGATCCAGGGGCAGCCACAGCTGCTCTGGGAATTCTATCCCAGCCCCTGTCACCCTCAGAGGGAACAATCCCTTCCCAATCTCCCATCCATCCCTGCCCTCTGGCAGTGGGAGCCACTCCCTGTGTCCTGTCCCTCCATGCCTTGTCCCAGTCCCTCTCCAGCTCTCCTGGAGCCCCTTTAGGCACTCTAAGGTTCCCCCAAGCTCTTCTGTCCCCCAGGCTGACCAGTTCCATTCTGCACCCTCTGCTTCACAGCCCTCAGTCACCAACACCAGCCAGGCACCTGCCCACGGTGGGAGTTGCAGGGCTGGGCCACAGCTGGGCCCCTCCATACCAGGGGTGAGTCTGTCACCAGTGGACCTCTCTGACCATCAGGACAGACCCTTACACAAACCTGGATCAGCTATTTCTTTCCATGATAAACTCTCTCCCTCGTTGCACTGTTAAAGCCTACAACCAGAGTTATTCCAAAGAGAAGAGACTAAGTGGGCACAATTCCTGACTCTCAGGTACCTCCTCCCAGCCTACAATGGAGACATTTCCTTCCCAGCTCCAACTACCCCCATCATTTCATCCGTGACCAGGGAAGAGAGACAATCCATTAACAAACCCAACCACTGAAATGAGAAGTTCTCACTCCAGAAGTTTCTTCCAGAAGCTGCTTTGATAAAATAAGGAGCCTTGCACACCTCAGGATACACACAGTGGAAGCCAGGCCTGCCCAGGTTCTGTGACAATTTGTAATACATTGTCCCTGCTCCATCACAAAGTTCCATGAGTGATATTAAAACAACGAAAGTTCTCAGTTTTGACTGAATTCCTACAATAATGTCCAAAAAGTGTACTGAAGTCAAGTAATAAAGTGAGTAACTCCTGCATCTATCAATGTTCTGACTTAACCAATTTAACTGTGCAGCAATTTCCAAAAACATCTTAAATTCCGATAAGGAAATAATTTTGTAAAATAACTGAATGTACATGTGAAAAATAACACAGTAAAGCCTATCCTTTACCCAGGAACACATTATATTCCTTCTCAGACTCCCTCTCTGAAGCCACCCTCTACAATGGCCCCCATTTTCCAGACAGGTACTTACACAGATAAAAAATGAAGGGATTTTTTTAATATACTGAAGTGTGTGATATTGGCCAACTTACTTTGCTTAATCTTCTGCAAGTCGCTAACTCGGCTCTTTGGGATTTTTATCTGGTCTGGCTCAACCTTGTGCTCTTTCTGGGTGTCCACATTTTCTTCAAAATTCAAGTGCTGGAGAGAATTTGGAGGGATCTGCTTGGCAATGTCAGCGTTTCCGTCGCTGTCACTGGGCAAACCTACAACGGTGAAATGGGAAGTTACACTCAGAATTTCAGCAGGACACGACTGGAACAAGCCACCTGCAGTGCAGGCATCACCTGATATTCTCTGACCTTCAAGTGACTTGATCAAACACGGAGTTTATTTTCTTTGGGTTTGTCTCTCTTCTAACCGCAATTCCTTCAAACCCTGTCACTGCAGGACTAAGTTCTCACCTCCTAAACCTTCCCCATGTCACCCTCAAGTGAGCTGTTCCCAGGGACAGGAGGACACTGAGCAGGCAACAGGAAAATCTGATTGTGGCTACCAAGAGATCAACAACCAACCCCTGAGGGGCTGGGGCAGCCCTAATCAGTACCCTAAGGAGGAACATGCATTTAAATTACTCTGTCCACTTGAAGCACTTATCTTTCAAATTTCTAACTCAAAATTAGGTGTGATTGGTCAAAAGGCTCAGAAATTATTGGTTTGGAGGATACAAGAGGCAAAAACACAGGCTTGGATCCTGCAGAAATTTATCCTTGGTTTTCTTCTTGTAACCAAAATACTGTCCCATCACCTGCTAACAGGAATTTTACCTGGTGCCAGGTTTGGAGCATGGGGCTGTTCAGTTGGAAGATTGATAACAGGCTGATGCCCTTCACTTTTAGGAGCTGAAATAAGTGGCCTCTTTAAAGCTAAAACAGAACACAGGGACAAAAGTATTAATGTGAAACAAACACACTATTTACCTGGTCTTGCTCTAACAATCCTGTAAACTTCTATTTTTTTATAATTTTCTAAATGAAAATATAAAAGGTAAGATTTCAGGAGGGGCATTATCCAAAACATTCCATTTTAAGAATTCAAACCTCTAAGGCACAGTAGAAATGATCTGATTTTACACCCCACTTGAATTTTATTACCACAGAGAGATTTTAAAAGCCTGCACTCACTGTGAACCACATGGTGTTCACACACAACATCTACATCACCAAGACCCAAATGTGAAAGAATGAAGAGTATTTCTCCTAACCAGTGGGAGTATCTTCAGCTTTAGCAGGGTCATTATCTTCTATTTCAGGCATGCCTGCATCTCCTCCTGGTTTGATTTTCTCTGCAAGACAAGAAAAGGATATTCTGCCTTACTAACCCTTCAGTCTGAACTGTGAATTTCCCTCTTGTGGAAAGCTCTAATTTAGAACAATCACTGCAGCTAATCAATGTACCTGAGCCAAACAACTCCTCCTTCTGCTTCAGAGAAATGCACAGTCTGGAGGCTGGCAAAGGATGCAACCCAACTGGCCCATTCTCTATCACAAATGCCCAAAAAAGGAAATACCTTTGCCATTTGCAACATGTTCTGAAGGCTCCTCATTCTTCACTATGTCTTTATCTTCCACCTCTGCAACGGTCTCAGGGACTGCCTGCTCACCATTGCTGGGGCTGACTGCAGTGTCTTTACTAGACTGAACTTTTTGTGTGGCCTGCTAGAAAAAATAGAGAGACAACATCAAACACTTCCCTGGAGATTACAAAATAAACATCCTCAAATTCAAGATTCATTTGGGTCAGCAAAACTGCATTTATGAATTCCGTGATCACCAAAGCAAAGAGCAGAGCACTCTATGCACAAAGCTGGACCCTGGAAACACAACTGAACAGAAAATGTCCATCACAGCACAGCTGCAGCACATTTCCACTGCTATACAGAGGTGTTAAGTACAACAAAAACAGGTTAAGGTAAGCCTTAAGCCTCAGGTCAGAGCCTTGAAACAATTCCAGACTGTGAGAGAAGATGTGACAAACTTGCTCTCAGTCTGCCCTATTATTTGAGATGTTTATAGATGAAGTAAGGACACAAAATTTTAAGCATCTGTTTGCAGAAAAGAGGCCCAACTTCTACTGGCAGCCTGGTTGATGTAATCACACACTCGATAGCATTCCAGCACCATCGCAATTTGCATCACATTAGCACCTCGGGCCACAGCAGAGCTCAGGCTCCCTCTGCAGTAACCTGGGCAAGGCTGTGAGAACACAGATCCCACCCTGGAGAGCTGAACAGAGATATCCATGTTACAGGCAACAACTGAAATCCTCAGCAGTGACATCATGGAGCAAGGCTGGAGCACAGCAAAGAATCTGGCTTCAGCTCCCAGCTCAGTCCACTGGGTGAGACAGCAGGCAGATTTCTGGCACTAACACCCACTTAGGGCTGCTCAGGGGGATCCTGAACACAAAGTTAGGGAAGAAATGTCCCAGGCCTCCACATCTCTGAGGCAAACAGCAGGCTTTGGGCTCTTCTCATTCAACACAAACTTTTTTGGCATTACCTTTTGTTCCCGAGCAATTTGGTCCATTAATTTCTTGATATTCTCTTCATGCTGCAGTCTCATTTCCTTGATCTGCTGCCCACACTGCAGGCTTGAGGAGAAACACACCATTAGTTACACTTCATTTGTTGGAGCCACTCACCCACAAATAAAATAAGGGGAAATATATGAAGTGGCACAAAAAGCCAAACCTGAGCTATAACTAGAATAGTCTGTCCAAGAAGCCTCGTCCTGGCATGTATATGGAGTGGGAATGGACTGAATACAGTAAGAAAGCAGAGCTGGAAAAAAATAGGCACAGAGCCGAGAAAAGAGTAAAATAAAGAGAATGGCCTTGAATATACTTCCTCCAGGAGCTGGAATGCAAACAAAAGGTCAAGCTGCACAGTTAATCTGTCCACAAATATTAATTCCGCTGGGAAAGCAACGTGTCTCCCCTGGCTGTCAACAGAGAAGGTGCACGCGTGCCACTATCAGTTACTGCTCCCAACTCAAATAACACCATCTGAATACACAGCCAGCTGCCCCAACTTCCCCAGCAAGCCAAATATCAGCCCAATCACCAAAGCTCCCATGTCCCACAGACTCTCAGCACAGCACAGAACTTTATGAGTGTAAAAGTTTCAAACACTTTCTCAAGAGTTAAATCTTCCTCACTCCTCAGAGCAGGAGTAGTTGTTCTCCCCGTTTCTCTATCAGCAACTGAAAGGGCTGAAGTCAACTTAAAATTTCAATCTACACAAGGTGCTTTCAGCTTCAGCTGAAACAAATGAAACTACACTGCTAGAAAGGCAGCAATTAGCAATGCTGGTGACACAGGACTGTGTCCTTTAGACTCCTTCATGTGTTAATGAGCAAAATCTCCATGTTATAAAAAATACATTGACTTAAAAATGCAGAACGATTCCACTAAGTCAAGATTCTCCTTAGCTCCTATCTCACGTTGGGGGAAGGACTACAACATCACAAAGAACTTGAAAGTCAAACCTTCAGCTCAGGTGCATCGCCAAGTGATCACACTTGTGTTTGACAATTAGCAGACACGAGACTAATTAGCACTTTTTAGTAAATACAGGTCCCACTCACACACACCAGGCTGCAGCTGCCAACACTCCTGAGGACATACCTGTCATACTCCAGCCTCCTTGTCAGGTACGTGTTGTTCTTCTTGTACTCGTGCAGCTGATCTTCCTGGCGGATGAACTCCTGCCGTAACTCTGCCAGTTGTTCTGGGCCGAAAGAGCAGAACCACCATGAGTACAGAAAGATAAGAAAAAATGCCCCGTGGCAGATGGCATTTCCAATATTGCTAAGTAAGTAAGAAATTGCTCAAGTTTCATGTCTAGACATACTTTAAAGGTTCTTAAACCAATCTGAGGAAGATGCCACTTTACTCATGTATGCCAGATGGCAGCATGAATTAGAGACAAAGTCTTCTGATACTATGCCCATCTCCCTAAGTGTTTCTGCACCTTTGTATTCAGAAACCTTGCACAATGCTATTTTCCTTATCTGCTGGAAATGTCCATAATTTCCTGAATGGCTCTGTCACTCTGAGTAACACGGAAGTGCTGCCAAGTTGCTCCAGGCAGGATGCTCAAACACTGTTTGTGGCAGTGAGTGTACAAAAGGAGGCACCTTTCTGCTACCCGTAAAGCCAACACAGATTTCCTGTCTTCACAACTGCTCTAGAAGCTCTCCCTGCTCCTCAGGCTAGGAATAATGAAGCTCCCTACTACTTTAAGCTGCAGCTACATGGATACAGGCAGAGCCCATGTGTGTTGTGTGCAGGCAAGTTCAGATGTGATCACGTTCTGGCTCCCTCTGAAGTGCTCTGAACAGAGCAACACCTCAGGCATTATAATCATGTCTGCACAGAACTGCAGAGATGCGTCCTGGACCTTTTCTAACCTGGCATAACAATCACAGTGTTTCTGATCAAACTCTGCTAAACTGCGTGTCTGGCCATGGAAATGATTCTACTGTCATGTAACTCAGCAGTGCCAGAACACACATCCTTTCTGCAGCAAGGTGAGAGCCAGCTCTGCACTTACCCACACCAGGTAACAAACACAGTGAGATTTCCCATTATGAGAAATGTGAAACTACGAGTTCCAGCATCACCAGATCCTTCATTTATACTGCATTCTGCATCACCTGGGCAGCTAAAATGCACAACTTCAGCCTGCCAAGTGAGTTTGGCCATGAGTCCCTCACCCTTTAGCCGATGTATGTCTGCCATCTGATACGAGATGTTGTTCTGCAGCTTCATCTGGAAGGAAGAAAAGGATTAATAAATACAGGTGACCAGCAGGTTGGGGAGGGTTTGAGCTGTGAAGACTCAGGTGTGTCTGTTTGCTTGGTGAAGCAACGTATGGACAGGATTATCAGAGTGACGTGCACAAAGTTCCTGTAAAACTGAGAAATGTGTATTTAGTGAGTGTAAGTGACATCACCAAACTAAACACTGTGTTCAGGCTTTGCTAACAAAGGCTTAAATTTTAATTCCAGAACATATTTATATAAAAAAAAAAAAACCCTAGATTGTCTCAACTAAAATAAACATGCTGCATCCTGATATTGCAAGAAGGACAGTAAACAGCCAATGTCAAAGCACAGGTGGATAAAAATAAATACAGCATTAACAGCAAAACCAACTGTTACCTAAGACATATAATAGAATTGTTATATTTAAATAGCTCTTTTATATGCTGCTATCTAACATCCTAACACATTTTATTTTGAGAGAGAATCTCACACCAGTAAACAACAACAGCTTTTAATTTGGCATTTTTAGTAAGGAATAGTTACAATAAGTAAGAAATGCACCTACACAAAGTCCTGAAGTAAAGATGCTTTGTTTTGTCATTACATAAAGACAAAAACCAGCAGGAACAAAGAGAAAGATGAATGTGTGGAATATTCTAAGAAAGCAGGTAAAAATCCCTGCCTGCCCTCAGGCACCTCGGGTGCTGTGGCTGTTTTTGTTGCAGTTTCACAGTGACACAAAGGGTAGCTGCAGGAAGGTGCTGAGCAGGGCTGTCACGCGTGGGTGACAAGGTCAGCATCACCTCTGGGAACAGCACACTGCAGTGCCAGCACAGCCCCTTGGCCAGGACATGGTGGGACACACATGGGGACACAGCAGGACACAGGGGCTGTTTCAGTGCCCCCCACAGTCCCTGAAGTGTCCGTGTCAGTCACCTCCATTTCCTGCCAAAAAACCCCAAAACACACCTGCCCTGTCTTTGGGACTTCCTCCCTGCACCTGAGCCTCCCTTTTATCAAATTATTCATTCTGTATTTCCCGTTGTGTCTTTGCTGTTACAAAATCACTCTGAGCAGGCTGATCCCTTTGTCCCGTGTGGGTATGATCAGGCATTGCTGCCTTGGCCCCCCAGCCATGCAGGAACTGCAGCGATGGTGCTTTCCTGCAGCACAGTGCACATGCAACCCCCCACAGCTCTGGGCACACAGCAGAGGCTCCAAGGGCAGCAGAGCTTTTGTGCCAGCCTGCAGGATCCTGGCTGACCCTGCCTCGCCCCTGGAGCACAGGCAAATCCTGACCCATGCCCAAAACAAAAGCCAAGGGGGCTCTAGGGCCTGGAGAGGCACCACCACGGCTCCCACCTATCACAGGACACAGCACTGCTTCACCCAAGGCTTTTCCCAAAAAGGAAAGCAAGCAGAACTGGACAATTCTAGAGACAGAGCAGAAAAACTAGTAAAATAAACAAAATGGCCTTGAACATATTTCCTCCAAAGCCTGGAACATAACTGAAAAGTCCAGCTCCACAGTTAATCTGTCAGCATTTATTAATTCCACCAGGAATGTGATCTTTAGGTAACCTGAGCCTTCTGACCACAGTGCTCTGAAAGAGGGACAAAATTACTCCCCAAAGGAACACCTTGGAGCCTCCTGGCACGTCAGAGCCACGACTGTCTCATGCTCTGCCCACCGAGGCATTCAAGGCCCCCTCACAGGATGCACAAAGCAACATCTCACCAGGGCCAGCCTGGCAGAGCTGCACTTCAAAGGCACAACCCGCCCTGCAGTGGGGACACACAGGGAAGGGGACACACAGGGAAGCAGAAAACACAAGTCACCACCAAGCCCCTCCATCCACTGGGCACCCACTGTGCCAGCTGCCCCTCCAACAGGGGACAGGGTGCCAGTGATTTGTTGTGTGAATGAACAAGGGTCTCCCCCTCTTGCAAAGCTACAGGCAATAATCATATTTTCCTGTATTCCACTCTAATGCAGTTATTCCCCAGAACCCAATAAATCTGTGGACAAAGGAGATCCTGGGAAGTAGCAGGGCCTATTTTCAGACCCTCATCTATGAGAATCCCTCACACACAAACCCTTCCCACTGGCTCTTGCTGATCCCATAACCATGTGCCTGGCTGGGGGAGGGCTGCTGTCTGTGAGCAGGAGCTGCATGGAAATGTGCAGCACTTCTATCACACAATCTTTCCTTTTGGTGATTTTGAGTTTCAGAGAGAAGTGACAGAATTTATATCCAAACTCGCTCAGCTGACAGCAAATGTCCCTCATCTGAAGGACAGAAAAGGAGGAAGCTTTTTTATGATTCATGGGATCTGCTCCACCTACACATGCAAAACCCACAATCCATGAGCCGTGGCGCAGGTCCAGCTCTTCCTGGGCCCCATCCTCCTTTGGTCTGGACCTGTTTGTATTCCTGAGCTCTCAGGGGCTCCTCAGGGCCTTTCCAAGCACATGGGATGGAGAAAATAAACCCTCTGCAGCCAATGAGCCCTGCACAGGAAAAAAACCCACCAGAAATCCCATGCATGGTCATGTGGCAACCCTCCAGTGAATCCTGAGCTGTGAATCTTGCGGTGTAACAACTCCACATTGCTGCTGTCAAGCTACAGCTTTGCAAACTGAGGAGTTACCAAGTTTTGGCAACAAAGAGCAGAGCCAGCTGCTGCTGGGGATGTTTGACTAAACAGTTCATCCCAAGCGTTTCTGGGCAGCAGGTAAGGGCAGGGCAGTGTTGCAGAGCTGGCAGGGCCAGCAGCAGGCAGGGAATGAGAGGTGCACTGGGCGCCTGCCACCTGGAAGCTCTCCACCACAGCCTCCTGCCAGTCCCACGGCAGCATGCTCACAGCAAATGGATGTGCTAAGCCATGGAAAAACCCCAAACCCAACGGCATGCTGCCAAAAACCCATGGAATACCCAGGGAGCGGGTGCTACCTGAGCATGCAGCACCTGCCCAACTCCAAGGCAGGCATTACCCCTGCTTGCCTCTCACAGGGCACTTCAGATGAGACCTCCTTGTTTGTTCCAGGCCCAACAGACCCTCAGGAGCTCACCGCAGGAGGGGAGAATTCCCAAAAATTAATGTTTTCCTTTTCTTTTTAAACACAAGACACACTCCCATATTTGCTCCCAAAAGCAAACACCACCCTGGTGCAGTGTGATGGGCTCGTTCCACAAGCAGGGGACAGCCAAGGGTTTGGCCTTGACTCCAGGAATCCCTGAGCCAAGAGCAGGCTGCTGCAGAAACCAGGGCTGCCTCAGCACTGGAAAGGCACTTGATTTATGTGACCACAAGGCAAAGAACCTCAGCTGAGGACAAAGGAGCACAAAGCACAACTGACGCTGAGACTCTCCAAATGAGTTTTCCTTAAAATGAGCCTGACTTTGTTGTGATCACTTGATACCAATGCTGGGGTTTTATTTCAGCTCCTGCATTTCACAAACAGATTAAGATCACAGGTAATGAGCAGTTGGATCAGACAGACTTGCTAAATTCTATTTTGAGAGGGAAAAAATGATTATTCAAGCCTTTTTTGGTCAGACACTTTACATCTACTACTGTTTCCTTGCGACAGACTCATTCTCTAAAACAAAGCTTTACTCTCTACTGTCACAGAAGCAGTAGTCCTTACAAAAAGTCATTTAAAGGGTTTTAGGAAAACAATACACACTGTTGCCACTGAGAAAAGACAGTGGCTTCCATGGGAGGAAAAAAGGCCAGTGAGTGGTTTTTGATAAAATCCTGCTCTTCTGGCCTCTTAGGGCACTCTGAACATTTTGAACACAAGAGAGAGGATGTTCAAAAGCTACGAGCTCACACGGCCTTAGCCAGCAGCTTCCGGAACAAAGGAGGAAGACTCACGGCACACGCTGCAGGCAATTAACATGAAATTGAATTTGGCAGGTGTACTGGGCAGGTTTCTCTGGCTGCCCTCTGGCCCTGCCCTGTGCAGTGTCACACTCAGAGTGTCCAAAGCCCAGGCAGAGGGTGGGCAGGCAGGGGCAGCCAGCAGCAGCTGTTTCTGCCCCTGGTTCCAGTAACCAGCGCTGCACTGCCCAGCTCAGACCTGCATCTCCTGCCCCAGGGTCCTACAGGAACACATCACATTATCCAAAATAATACCAGTTCCTTCATTAAAAGCCCCCCTTGTCATGCAGCCCAGTAACTGATCCCAGAATCCCTGAGGCTGGAAAAGCCCTCCCAGACCATCCAGCCCAACTTGTGCCCGATCCCCACCCTGTCACTGCCCAGCCACATCCAGGAATTCCCTGCACACCTCCAGGGGTGGGGACTCCAAACCTCCCTGGGCAGTTCCAGTGCCTGACCACCCCTTCCAGGAAGGAATCCTTCCTGAACTGTGCCTGACAGCTTACCTGAATCCTGCCAGGGCAGTTTTACACCCACAGGCAGTGACACTAACACACCAAACAAGCTGACTGCCCTTTTGCAGACAGAAGGGAAAGTATCTTGGCTAAACCCCAACTGCTTTAGAATCACTGAATCACTGAGGCTGGAAAACACCTTTAAGATCATGGAGTCCATGTCATATCCAACTGGAATTTTCATTGCAATCTAAGGAAAAATAAAAATTAAAAATATGCTTGTTGAACAACCAAAGGGCTTAGCTTTAATGGCTCAGTAGGAAACATTAATACAAACTTAATCAGTTTAAGGGAGTCTAACTCTGGAATGTGATGTGTACATATTCGGATTTTTCTGTGACAACTCAATGCATTTCCTGAGGCTGTTCATCCAATGTGCAATAAGAAAGGGCCAGAAAACAAACCTAGCCGGCACTAACCCTGGAGAGTGTGGCATTTCCATAAATCCCACTGTGAGAACAGTGTTCAATGGGCAGAGGGATGACCTGCATGCAAATACACCCCACACGCCCCCTGAGCAGGACTTGCGTGCTGAGCCCCGTGAACTTCCCCGTTCAGGACGGTTATGAAAGCACAACAGTGAAAGCTGAACCATTCACTCATCTTCCACAACAAAGAAATCCCCAGGCCACCCCCACTGAAAGGGCAAGCTGAATTTTCAATGAGCTTGGCTTCTCCAAGCCAAGGAAAATGACACGTTAGTCAGCAGCAGGGTTTGTTTGGATTTTTTTTTCCCTCAAGTACACGCTGGCAGCATAAAAATCAGAGTGTGCTGTACCAGGCATTCCAAGAGGCAAGCTCAGGGTGCTATTGAACAGCACACTGCTTTCATTTCCCTTGAAATGTAGTTTTTGCGTCCGGGTTCTTGAATGATCACAAGAGATCAAATATTCTCAGCAGAGACAGAAAGCTAAAAAACAGTAAGTAAATTTGAAACAGCCGTCTGGAAAGGAGCGATCTCTCGGGATTTCCACTGTTCACAGGACATCTCCAGCTCTTTTGGGGGACGTTTTCAGAAAACAGAGAGCGCCGCAGCTGTCCCAGCAGCACCAAACCCGAGCCTCGGGGCTCGGTGCAGCGCCGGGCCGCAGAGGCTGCGGGGACACCTCGGGCAAGCAAGGGCCGGCAGTGCCCCGGGCTGAGCCGCCCCCTGCCCTTACCTTGCCGTCCTCGCAGCGCTTCACCTGGCCGTCCCTGGCCTGCAGCTGGCTGCTCAGGTGGCTGTAGTCCGCCTCCTTCTGCTCCAGCTGCTTCCTGTGCGAGTCCACCTTGCCCAGCAGGTCCGAGTTGCGGCGCTCCAGGCGGCCCCGCGCCACCTCGGTGCGCTGGGCCTGGCTCTGCAGCTCGGCCAGCTCCTCCCGCAGCAGGGCCTGCCGCGACGCCGCGTTCCAGCAGTGGAAGGCGAGCACGGCGATCACGGCCAGCAGCGCCACGAGCACCAGCGAGGGCAGGCGCCCGCCCCGGCGGTTCGCCCCGAACCCCACCATGGGGCAGGCCGCGGGCGGGGGCTTCAGGCGCGGCGGGGAAGGCGCTCAGGAGCCCTGAGCGTGCGGGGGATGTGAGGGGAAGGGGATAACCTGAGGGGGGAAAAGAGGGAACGGCCAGGGGGAACGGGGGGTCCGCGGGGAGGGGGGTGAGGTGGGGGGGTAAAGAAGGGAAGAGGCCCCGAGGGCAGCGGGCTTGGGGAGCTGGGAGAGAACGGCGGGAGGGAAGAGCCCGAGGGGAGCGGGCGCTGGCCGGCAGGGCTGTGCCTGTGCCTGTGCCTGTGCCGGTGCCGGTCCAGCCGAGCCGCCGCCGGGCCGTGCGGGACCGACCGGCCGAGCCGCCACCGCGGCGCCCCGCCCGCCGCCCGCCCCTTGCGGCTCTCGCGAGAGGAGCCCGCGGAGCGCTCGCGAGAGCCGGGCCCGCCTGCCCTGAGGCGGCGTGTGCCGGGCCGTGGCGTGGTTGGATGGTCCGCGTGGCGGGGGTACGCTAAAGGAGATTAAAACCTGCCCGTGTCACACCGTGCTGTGCGCGGGGAAACGCTAAAGGAGATCAAAACCTGCCCGTGTCACACCGTACCGTGCGCGGGGAAACGCTAAAGGACATTTAAACCTGTCCGTGTCACACCGTGCCGTGCGCGGGGAAACGCTAAAGGACATTTAAACCTGTCCGTGTCACACCGTGCCGTGCGCGGGGAAACGCTAAAGGACATTAAAACCTGCCGGTGTCACACCGTGCCGTGCGCGGGGAAACGCTAAAGGAGATAAAAACCTGCCCGTGTCACACCGTGCCGTGCGCGGGGAAACGCTAAAGGAGATCAAAACCTGCCCGTGTCACACCGTGCCGTGCGCGGGGAAACGCTAAAGGACATTTAAACCTGTCCGTGTCACACCGTGCCGTGCGCGGGGAAACGCTAAAGGACATTTAAACCTGCCGGTGTCACACCGTGCTGTGCGCGGGGAAGCGTTTCACAGTCCCAGCCCTGCCCAGCCTGGCCTTGGGCACTGCCAGGGATCCAGGGGCAGCCCCAGCTGCTCCGGGCACCCTGTGCCAGGGCCTGCCCACCCTCCCCGGGTAAAATCCCTGCCCAGCATCCCATCCATCCCTGCCCTCCGGCGGTGGGAAGCCTTTCTGTCTTGTTCTGTCCCTCCATCCCTTGTCCCCAGTCCCTCTCCAGCTCTCCCGGAGCCCCTTCAGGCCCTGGAAGGGGCTCCGGACCCTTCTCCAGGTGAGCACCCCCAGCTCTCCCAGCCTGGCTCCAGGGCAGGGCACACTGCGGCAGGAACCTCGCGGGCTTCTCAGCCCACACCTGAGAGGTGTTTCCTGAGGAGCAAAGCGTGTCCTCGGGGTGAAGTGAGGGCGCGGATCACTCATTTTGTAAGAAACACTCACATAACGCATTTACTCCTGGGGCAGATCTTCACACCCCGCTAATGTCACGGTGCCACTGGTTCTCACAGGGGAAAATGGGATACTGAGCTGGGCTGGAACACGGAACCTGGACTAAGTAAGAAAGGAGATCTTTCTCCTTTTGACTGCCTTCCTTAAAAACCAGCTCGGGTGGGAAAAACCCAAGAAGAGTCACAAAGAAAACCGTGCGGTTTTATCCACGGGCCTGCAGGCAGAGCTTAAGCTTGTGCACGCGTGAGATTCGCGGCTGTTTTGGCTCGACATTCGAGGTCCTGTTTATAGCCGACATCTTTTGAGGTTAGGGCGAGGGTTAAAAAGGGTCTTAGCGGACACTGAATTCTGCTCCTTACGTCTAGATATCATTTCGATCCCTCAATTCCTTGTTGGCTCGTTGTTTTTAGGGGTTTTTGCTAGTTTTGGTGAGGGGCTTCTTCATTTGCATACTAGCCCCGATTCATTTGCATGCCGACCCCGATGTCTTCTCCTCTTCACCGTCTGGGCGCCAGCCTCCGGGAAGCAGCAGGGTGTTACTCGACAAAAAAGGGGAATTCCCAACCATCAACAACAGGTAGTTAACGAAAAACTATTAACAACAGGTGATTGCAACAACAAACAGTTAGAACTCCACCGTGGCAGCAGCTGGCCCAACCTGTGAACTCTGCAATCTTCTAAAAAAATAGGCAACTTTTCTACTCGTAACAGAACCAGCTCTGGCCGTGGCTGCAGCCCCTGCCTCGGTGTGAGGAGAGAAAGATGCCAGCAAAGTCAGGGCTCCATGTGATGGGAGAGAGATGCCAGCAAAGTCAGGGTTCGGTATGAGAGGACAGGGATCCCAGCAAAGTCAGGGCTTGGTGTAAGGGGACAGAGATCCCAGCAAAGTCAGGGTTTGGTGTAAGGGGACAGAGGTCCCAGCAAGTCAGGGTTTGGTGTAAGGGGACAGAGATCCCAGCAAAGTCAGGTGCACAGGTGTTCACCCACACAGAGACTTTGGGCTTGGCTTTGCTCCCTGTGATGGGATTCAGTAGCATCACTTCTGCTGCGCTGCTGTGACCAAGCACCTCGGGCAGCAAGCAGAGTGTCACAGTGAGCTGCTGGGCACAATCCAGTACCTCCAGCTGCAAATGGTGCGGGGAGCATGCGGGAGAAACAGCCGGGGATCAGTTTTCCTCCTGAAAGGAGCAAAAAGAACAATATTTAAGAAATAAAGTATAAAATACCTTGCTGAGACACAGCATACATTGTGCAGAATTGCCAGCTGTGACAGTGATGTCACAGCTTTCTCCTTCCCACCTGATTCCATACTTTACATGCCAATAATTGCGCTTTGGCAATTTAATTGCTGCTACGCTGATGGCCCATTAATTACCAGCCTACTCTCTGCAGATGGCAGTGCAGATTCACATTCCAAATCCAGCGTTGCAAATTTTCCCTCCTTGTGAAGTGGATGGTTCCAGGGTTTAAGCTTCCCTGTTCAGCTTGTTCCTTCTGGCTGCACTTACTCTGTGCCAGCCTGACCGCTGTGAGCCAGGAAATGTTTGTCTAAATAATGGAAATACAGTATAAATGTGACCAATTTCAGCTCACAACTATATCTGGGTTTGTTTTATTTAATCTAGACCTGGGTTTCACACACTTTGGTTTTGTACTAACCTGTAAGACGCAGCTCAAAAATCTCTCCACGTAGTGCTCAGGTGCTGGCCCCTCTCCTGTTTCAGCTCTTCCTATTGGAATTTGTTTGATTTCCCAGCTCCTCAGAGTTCAGGGTCAGGACTTGCCCCTGCACAATTTTTTGTGGCTTCCTTTGCATATCTGGGAACTGAGGCAATGCCAGGAAGTTTTCTTTTTGCAATTAATTTGCCATTTAATTTCATCTGTGTTCCACACCCTGTCTGTTCTTTTCCCGGTAGGAAAGGCGCTCCTGCTGCCTCTCCCTGGCTGTAACCTTACCCTGTGTGTTGGAATGATGGATCCCATGGCATGCTGAGCTCAGCCTCTGACAAGATCTTGGCTGATCCTTGGCTGCTCTGCCCACGACCTGGTGTGAATGAGGATATCCCTGCCCGGGGCACTCGGGTGTTTCATCCTGAGACAGGGCAAGCACACAACTAAGCCTTAATCCCTCTGCGTACCGTGGAGAAAGTGAAGGATCCAAAGAAGAAAATTTATTTGGTGTTGTACTAAAACCTTCCAGATCTTCCCATGCATCTTTTCCGTTTGTCTGCCACTAATATGATTAATATACACAAAGGTTGTTTAACAAAATAGTAATGAACCAGCAAACTCTTGTATCCACTAATGTAATCAAGAAGAAGTAACCCAGCCAGCGTTTATGGACCTTTTTCCTACATCACAGAGAAGAAAAACTGATGTAATTGAATGACTTTTCTGTTAGCATTACCAGGGTGTCATAAAAATGTGCAGAAGTTTGATAATATAAAATTACAGTGGTTCTGGAAGGTGTTAACATTTTCCGAGGAAGAATGCTCAGGCCTGGTGGTGCTGCAGTGTAAGCAGCAGCATGAGAGCCCTTATCAGCAGAGAAAACACACAAAAGAGCCTCAAAAACTGCTGCTTCAACCCTTGTACTGTTGCAGCCCAGGACAGGGCATCCTCCTGGCTTGGTTTTGCTGATGAAATCCATCACATACATTTGATTTTCCTCTTCCCTTCAGACATTCCGCTTTGCGAAGGAATTGCTGATTATTTGCTTCCTTTTTCTTCTTATTTTTTCCTGCTGTGAGGTTGGAAAGTTTAGGAGCCCCACATGTGGTATTTTTAGAACCAGGGTTGTATTGTTACTGCCATGGCATTTTTACCAGTTAAAGCAATAAAAAATCTGAGGTGTTGTTCCAGCCAAGTATTTTGATCCCTTCAGAATCCAAAGCAGGTTTTTAAATGAAGGATAAGTTTAGCCATATTTATTTTTTTGTGCATAATTTAACTCAAAGATAAGAAGACAGTCTGATTTAATAATCTATTCAGCAGTACAGAAAATTGGTGATTTTAAAAGCCTCTGATTAAAGATTCTAGGATTCCTTTTCCTTCCACAGTAGCAGAATAAACCTTTTTTAAAATCCATTACAAGTTTGTGGTTTTTTACAAACATTCTGAACACAGAACTCAAATTATCCCAGACTTTTAGCATATCCTTAAAAACTGATTAACATACTCCATCTGTTGGTATGCCAAGCAACTGTCCAAATGAGCAGCATTTCCATGGAGATTTGTAAAACTCCAGTTAAAGTAGGAAAACAGCTCTAGCAGGGGGATGGCATTGGAGGGGTTTTATTGGAATGTGGTTCTTGCACTGCTGGGTGAGGTTGATGCTCAAAGTGCCGTTGTCCTGCAAGGTGTCCATCTCCTCATCCCAGAGCTGTGTCTGTGAACACTTTGGGTGCTCACTTGCAGGAAGAAAGGCAAAAATGATTCCTTTCCATTTCAGCACATTCAGTGAGTACCCACAAGTGGCCCTGAGGGTGTCCCTCTCCCATCTCTAATGAAGTGTAACTTGGGCTGCAGCAGCCAGGTAAGGCCTGTTAACTTCTCAGGAAAGCGTTTGCTGTATCTCTGAAACGTTTGCCATCTCTGAAGCTGGCACTTGAGCAGCTGCTGAAGGACCTGAATGGAATCAGAACTGGGGCTTGGAGCTGAATTGGGGTTGTGTTTATTTACGGGCGCCTGAGGTTTGGAAGTCTTTGTGAGAATAAGGGCTTTGGAGCGAGGTATCAGAATCAATCTCCCGGAACATGCTGCTTTATGAAAACAAACCCAGGAGCATCTGGGATTGGCTCAGCAAATGGCAGCCCAAAGAGCAGACCTGTGCCCAGGGAATTGTGCTTGGCCTGAAGCTGCAGCCCAGCCCGGGAGCAGGGAGCACAGCTGCTCCTGGGAAGCAGCTGGGGAGGCTCGGTGCAGGCTGGCATTTTCCAAAAAGGTGCTTTCTCTCAATAGTATTCCATGGAAGGAGGTTTGTGTTCATTTTTAGTAGCAGCTCCGAGGGGCTGGTGGAATTCCTGTAACAGCAAATGACATTTCCAGCAAGGATAAAGCCACAGCTGCTGGCAGGAGCTCCCATAGGTTATTGTGGATAATCACTGAAAAGGCAAAGCATTGATTTTGGAGAGATTCTTGCGGGGAAGCATCTGTGAGGGAATGAAGAGTGAATGGTGCTCTGGGAATGGTTTTGTCTGAGATTCGGAGAGGAGCTGACAGCTCGGGGCTCACGCAGCTCCTGGGGATGCAAACCAGGCTGGGAATGCCCAGAGTGGCCGTGGGGGGATCGAAATTCCCCCGTTCCCTGCAGCAGGAGTGGCTGCAGGAATGGGAAGGCGTCGCTGTGGATTTCCCTGAGCTGCAGAGGAGCACAGCAGCTGCTGAGGAAGGGGACCTGGGCAGCAAGGAGTGGGGCAAAAAGGAGAATATCCCTGGAGATGAGGTAGCCGTGGCCCCAGAGTGGGGCAGGAAGCCTGTGGTGGTTCCCTGCCCCTGGAAGGAAAGGTTCTGTGTGCTGGAAAGGAGCTCAGCCAGAGTGCAGACAAGTGTTTTGACACAGGGAGCTGAGGTTCTGTTGTCTTATGTTGTGGTTTCACAACACATCCACCTCAATTACTGTTGCTTTGTTGCTGGGGAGCACAAGCAGAGGAGGAAAATAATAATTTAAATTTAACTCTGCTAAATATACATGAGATTTCCTGGGACAAAGAAAAGACTTCTGTAGCTTGAGGGGGTGTTGCTGTGCCAGATTTCAGAGGCTCTACTACAGCCAATAACATTCTTGGAACAGCTTAGTTGGAAGCATTTTTATAACATTTTTTGAGGCAACACAAACACAGCCATTGCCTCCAGGAGTGGATGGGACTGCTCTGGAAGTCACACCAAGTGTGTCTGTGTGCTGCTGATTGTTACTGGGTTTATTTGGGGGAATTAGAGAGAGTCCAGGATGATACAATTTGTAGATCATACCCTTGAAATGTAAAGAAAATGTTTAAAAATATGTGTTTGGCCTCACTTTCCTCAGATGTTTATGGCCACAGTATGGACATTCAGATATTCTAAGGGCAAGGGCTCTGTGTTTTCACTCTCCCCAGGACAATGAAGGCTCAACTCTTGGTGCTGAAACTGCCTTATAATGAAGACTCCAGCTGCCACATGGTGCCAGTTACAGCAGATGTAAGATAACTACATTTCATGGGTCAAACAGGTAGTAGACAATTCTCCAATAAACATGCCTTATTAAAAAAATCTTCTGTCTGGTGCATGGTATTCTTCTGAGGTACTTTCTGATAAATGGGAATTGGTTGCACAAAACATCTTTTTAAAAACCTTAATTTGATAATGTGAGCGCTGTTAAAGTAATTTATTTCAGAACTGGTAAGGACGATGGCAGTTTTATGTTGCTGCCTATTCTAAATTTGATAGCAGCTTGAGGCCAAGATTTTAAGGCATTTAAGCATCCCCAGCTCCATCAGGGAATTTTCTGCTCCATCCACCGAAAACCCCAACAGTTTTGCCATAATGTGTAAGGGTTCATGTGCAGTGTCACAGGACAAAATCTCACCTTGTCCTGGTTGTGCTCTGGATTCACAGCTGGGAGCTGATGTTTTTGTTTTAATAATTGAATATCCCCGAACTCACATTAGAGTAACAAAGCTCATCATGCTGAGGCACTCTGCTCCTTGGGGGTGAGATGGCTCCACAGGGAGGGGGTGGATTTTGGGGGGCTCAGAGCTCAGGCAATGGGACTGGCTGGGAAATGCACTTCACCCAGTCAGCTTTCCTCTTGGGAGAGGGGCTCCATTGCTGAGTCCTGCTGCAGGGACAAGAATATTCTGAATTGTACAGCCTAAGCCTCTTGTCAAGCTGGAGCGAGGTGGGCCTGGCCCCCTCCCCACGTTCCTGTCCCGGGGGCCCCGTGCTGCACCCAGGGCAGTTTGCCCAGGAGCTGGGAGAGGGTTTTTCACTCTGGTTGCTGAGCCCCGCTCAGAGCTGCACCGGCTGCTTTACCGAGATGATTTAGGGTGGGATACCGCGATCCTTGGGGTGCATTCCGTGTCAGGATATCCCGTGATTCCGTGATCTCAGGCCGGGGTGCCCGTGCCCTGTCCCAGCCGGGCATCCCAGCGCTAGATGGTGCCAGGCACCGCCGTGCCATGCCGAGGAGTGGCAGATCCAATTGCACGGGCACCGGAGCGAGGCAGAGCCATAAAACTCCGCTGCAAACAATGTTCATCAATTATGGCATAAGTACTGGGCTGCGATAAAATCGGCAATTAAGGCCAAATGCTTATTAAGGATGGAGAGATTCAATGAGAGCTCACTGGGCCGTGAGCAGCGGTGCTGGAGCCCAGCTGATCCTTCTGCCTCTCCCAGCTCACCCACAAATGGCTGCTGCTGTTTACTGCTTGCTCCGGGAGACAATTGGGAATGGCAATTCCGCAGGAAGAGCTCTAAAAGGCTGAGTAATTTGTTTCAAGCAGGTGATGATGGTTTCTGTACCTGAGTGCAGGAATCTGCTGTCTCAATAGCCCAATTCCTTGTGCTATTTGTGCCCGCTGGTTAGGTCACAGTTATCATTCCTGGCCTAAGTGGCTTCTGGGTTTTTTTCTTGTAGACTAAGACAGCCACAAATTGAGCATCAGAGATAGTTGGTGTGTGTATCAAACCCTGACATAAGCTTGGAGCATGCTTTTGTATTCCCAAGTATATTTTAAGAAGGAAAAAAAGGAAAACAAACTATTATTGCAACACCTGGATTGAAAAGCACTTTTCATCATACTCGGGAATCTCCTGTGGTTTTTTTCTGCCTTCAGAGTAGAACCCCAGGATTTGATTAGTAAACTCCTGGTCACAATTTAGGCAGATTTCTTTTATTGCTCTAGAGGAATTGTCATTTACATGTAGGAAAAGTAGCAGATTGAGCTGAGAACTAGGAGAGCTCTCTGTGCGCATTGTGCATTAGCATAGTTTCAATTATATATAAAGTGTGCATTTCTAATTCAATTTAGGTGTCAGTGAGACAGCAGCCGTTGAACAGTGGATATTTACAGCTCTCCAGCACAGAGCTGAGCCCGGCCCCACTCCCATTATGCTCGTCACATCAACAGCAATCATCTTCCCTGGGACTTCTCTGGGAACCTTCCAGAGGGTGCTGAGGGCTCAGAGAGCCTGTGCAGGGCCCAGGAGGGATGAGAGGAGACATCCTGGGCTGTGTCCCTGTCCAGTGCTGGGTGTGGGTCAGGGACGTGGCTCACAGCAGCCAGAACACCTGGATGTGCTGGGTCCTTCCTCAGCAGGACACCGGCTGTGTGCTCCAGTGTGGGTTGGGTGAATCCCCAAGTCCATTGCAGGTCTGTTATCCACAAATCACTGCAGTGAAATCCTGGGCTCCAATCTTAAAGGAAAGTGAAGCAGACATTGTGTAGATGCTCCTGCAAAGGCAAAAGGAATATCGAGCCAGCTTAAGGAAAAGCTGACATAGGGCAGAAATGGGATATGTTTTCAAGAGCAAATGGTTCCATTAAGTCCAGGGAAGAGGTTGTGTCCTTGGAAGTCAGAGCTGGCCTGAAACACTGTGTCCATCCAGAGCACTCAAAAACTGAACAGGCCGTGATGTGCTAAATTAGGTTACAAATCATTTAAACAATGCTTCCAGAGAAAATTTGTATTTCCCTGTCCCCCTGACTGTGGTTCTTCCCCTTCTTGCCTTTGCTCCTCGTCCTCTGCCACACACCCGCTACAGAATTTTTGTTGTTCTCTGAGTGCCAAATTGCTTCTGTCCCATCACTGGATTTTTTCTAATGCTCAGTGTAATTAAGGCCTCGGAGCCAAGGCGTGCAGAACAAGGGGGTCAATTGTGCTCCCACTTGCATGGTGCGAGCCCAGAGTGGCTTGGTGGAATGCTGCAGTAAATTTCCATGAGCTGGGCAGAGCCGCTCCGCCGGGCAGCTCAGGAGGAGCTGACTCAAACCTCCAGAGCACCAGGAGGGCACCAAAGACAATCCATTACCACGGGGAGCTGCCACGCTGCATGGGAATGAGAGAGGAGAGAGCTGGGAGGCAGCCAGGCTGCCTCATGTCCTGTGGGGCTCTGGCAGAGGCAGAGCAGGCTGGGCGGCCATGGGGAACATCCTCGGTTTCCCCTCTCATCACAGTGGCACAGAATCCCAGGATCACTGAGTTGGAAAAGACCTCCAAGACCACTGAGTCCACCCTGTGACCAGCCCCAACCCTGTGGAGCTTTTCCCAGCAATTGGTTTCCTTTCCTGCCTTCCAGATGTGTTTCCCACAGGACAGCGGTTGGCATCAGGAGCGTTCCTGTGGGAGCAGGGAGATCAGGAAGGGGAGAGATTGTCAGGGCTGCTTCAGGGTTGGGCCCAGTTTAATGGGATGGCTGCGACCCAGGCTGGGGGTTCAGCAGGGAAACGATGCAAGCCGGAGCAGAGAGGAGAGGTCACGTAAATAACATCACGCAGAGTGTTTGCTGTGAGCAAGCAGAATGTGAGTCGGGCAGAAATCTGTCTCTGTCAGGGACTCCTGCCGATCCATTTCTCCATGGATCAGCTGCACGTAAACTTAATCTGCTTATGCAGCAGCTGAGAGACTGAGATGCCCTCAATGCCCTCATCTCATCCCTGCATCCACACTGAGTGTCCAGATCCCAGGGGAGCAAAAATTCCATCTGCATTTGGCGTGACCACCCCTCATGCCTCTCCTTTCCCCCTCTGCAAGGCACTGGGTGGGACAGGACTGAGCAGGAGTCACCTCTGAGGACACGGCTCATGGAAGGTGTCCCTGTCCATGGCAGGGGTGCAATGAGATGAGCTTTAAGGTCCCTTCCTGCCCAAACCATTCCATGATTCCATGATTCTGTGGGCTGGGGTGGAAGCTCGTGGGCTTAGAGCCTCAGTGCCACTTCAGATTGTCCTTATCTCTGTCATGGGTGTTCAGGGGAATCACACGTGTGTGTGTCCTCCAAACCTCCATCAGTGGCTCCTTGTCCTCACCAGCAGTGTCAGCTCCAGGCAGTCTGCTCTGCCCAGTGTGGTTGTGCAGCCACAGGAGCTCAAATGCTGCAAAAAGGAAAAGAAAATCTTTATTTTGTCCTATTTTAAACTCAGCCAAAGTGTGTAGGTTGGAAGATTCAGTTAATGTTTGTAAACATTAGTGGCAAATGTGTAATTTAATCTGCATCTTATTTTATTTATTTCATTTACAGTATCATTCATAATACCTCATCCTGTATAACATTTATAGACACATTGCAAGAGCCCACCAGAATTAATCTGTGACGCTTCCCTCTGATTCATTTCCAGATAGAAACCCTGGAAGATAATTTACATTCAGTGCAGGTGTTCTCTACCACTTTGGACCCGTGTTCCTTGTCACCTGCCTGGTGGGTCAGCACAGTCCCTTCCCTTTTCCACGCAGTGCTGCCTGCACGACCCAAGGGCTGGTGGGTTCCAGAGCACTCATCCATGCCTGCGCTGCTGTGCTCTCCTGTCACAAGCGGAGCAAGGTCGTTGCTGTGGGGATGGCTCCCTCCTGATGCTGCTCCTGCAGAGCTCGGGCTGCACGCTGGGCACGTGCCAGCTCCAGTGTGGAGCACCTGTGTGGGCAGCCGGCCCTGGGCAGGGCACTGCTTTTGTGCTGCCTCCCTGCGAGGCAGGGAAACCACTGAGAGAGCTGTGCTTCCGTGGGGAAGGGCTTGGGACGGGCAAGGGCTGCGCCTGCTTGACCACATCAGCGTGCAGCCTTGGCCTCCCTGGCTCAGCCGGGTTTCTGAGGCCCCAGCCACACGCACCCCTTTGTTTGGCTTTATTTAGCTTTGTTCTCTGCAGGAGACCACAGAACGCTGAAAGTGCTTCTCCCTGATTGCTTCCCAGCAGGTCAGACCTCCTGCCCTCTGAACTCTGTCCTAGGAGCATCATCTTTCCAAGCCCCCTCACCCTCTCTGGGATTTCTGTCCCTGCTTAGCACCACGCACAGCAACAATCCCATTCTCATCACCTGAGCGCCTTCAACAGATTCTCAGTTTCAACAAGTTAATTAGATTAGAGTGTTTAAAAAAAAATCACTTTCGCTGTGAGACATGAGCAGAAAGCAAGATGCTTCTCTTCATCTAAGAGAGCAAGAGCCATGTATTATATCAGTTAATTGGTTCAGCTGAAACTCGGATAATTCAGTTCCTCCAGAGCGAGTGATTTCATAACAAACCCTCCAGTTCCCAGCAGCCCAGCAGTCGGGGAGTGTGAGGATGTGCAGCAGGGCTGTGTCAGCAGGGCTGTGTCAGCAGGGCTGTGTGTGCAGGGGCTGTCAGGAGCTCCAGGTGCCTTCAGCCAGCACAGGCACCAAGGGCATGACCCTGCCTGGATGAAGGGAGGAGCGAGCAGCAGGTGCCCAGAGAGCAGTAATTATTCCTGGGGACCTCTCAACAAAGGTCATCCTCAGATGGTTTTAGTGCAGCCTCTTCAACCTGCACCTCAAGGCTGTCTCTGTTACAGTGATCCACATTTTCAGCCCAGTTTTCCCCAGGATGAAGCGTTGCAGTCACACCATCTGGCTGCCTGCACACCTCCCTCCCAGAGCCTTTGTCATGCGCTTTGACGTGTACTATTTGGTAGGTTTTACCAAATTGCATTTGCTATACTTTAGTGTTTTTCAAAAATTAACACTACTAAAGTTTGCTTTTAAAAATAATTACCCCAAAGACAGTGGGGAAAAGGCTCCCAAGTGGTATTGAACATATGAGATTATGCAGGAAAATGTGTTTCTCAATGGGGAATTTTACATCCACTTAGCTGCAATCACAATACAGTTGTGTTCATCCCACAACTGAGTCCTCACCTTCAGTACCTCCCCACAGGACAGTTAAAGCTTAATAATTGCTGCAAACATTAGTGAGGATTGAAATTAGATGATTTTTAAGGTCCCTTCCGACCCAAACCATTCCAGGTTCATTCTGCACCTGACCATGACCCCAGGGGTCAATGGAATTGGTGTTTTTTGACTTCTTGGCTGTTCTGTCCTGGTTGAGAGTAAAGTGAAGGGGGCCCTTGGGCAGGGCTCTGTCCATACACCCCGTTGCCCCTGGAGAGGGTCAGAGTGCAGAGAAGCTGGACATCCTCCTTTGCTGGGCTGGGCTGAGCTGGGCCAGGCTGGGCTGAGCTGGGCCGGGCTGAGCTGGGCTGGGCTGGGCTGTGCTGGGCCAGGCTGGGCTGAGCTGGGCCGGGCTGAGCTGGGCTGGGCTGAGCTGGGCCAGGCTGGGCTGGGCTGGGCCGGGCTGGGCCGGGCTGGGCCAGGCTGGGCTGTGTGCCCGCACTGCCGGGCAGCAGAACACCAGCACTGCCTGAGCCGTGGCTCTGAGCCACAGCCCTGTTCCCTTCCAGCTCTATTGAAGTGCTTCTCCCTGTCTAGACTGTTTCGTGTCCTTCTCAGTGCCTTTTTTGTGCCCAGAGCTTTATGGCAGCAGCCTGGGAGCATAATTCCCTTGCCCTGGAGGAACAGCCACCAAGGCAAGGGCAGTGCTGGGGCTGTTTGTGCTCTCCTGCAGCGTGGTGCCCACACAGAGCAGCTCCTGCCTTCCTCATGGCATCTGCTCTCAGGACAGTTGATGTAAATATCCTCAAAGCCATTTTATATCCAGCAGCTAGCAAATCTACTGGAAGTATATGCACACATTTTCGACCTATAGCTCATGGAACATGGAGTCAGGAGCGTTAAGCTCTTTGTTTGGTAGAGGACATGCTAGAAACTGCTGCTTCAAAAAGATTAGGCACAGTAATTAAAGCATAATTGCTATTAATAGTTGTCTTCCTAATCAGACTTATCTCGCCATTGCTCCTTACCTCAGAGGATTTTTTTCCTTCTCTGTGTTTTTCTGGGAATGTGTTTGTTGTGCAGGAAACAGAGCGAACCATGGCCATAAAGCTGTGGGTGAATCTGTGTAATTCAGTGAGCCCAGCACACGCCGGTGGCTCCTTGGGTGGGAGTGGATCTGTTCTCCTCACCTGCCCTCTGTTTAGCAGCTGCTGGCACTCTGGCATTGCCTGCAGCCCCGTTTGGAGCAGTGCAGTGCGTGGGTGCTCCCAGCTGTCCCTGTGTGAGTCCCTGGGTGCTGGCAGGAGATGCTGCACTGCCCAGAGTGCAGGGCAGGGAGAGCTCCATCAGTCCTTTCTCTGCTTCGCTTCATACAAAGACAACACATTTTCCTCCTGTCTTGGTTTCCTCTTTCCTGCACTGTCTCTACCCCACCCCTCTGTGCTTCCCCTTTCCTGCCATCCCCATTTCCACTTGCTCCCTCCTTTCCCTCTTTTCTTTCCCAGTATTCACATTGCCCCCGAGTGCAGCCGTGCAGCTGCAGGAGAAATCCCCAAACAATCTGGCAGCCCTTTGAAGAAGGGTTGTGTTCTTCTGTGTCAGCTTAATTGCCGTGTCCCACTGAGGATGCCAGGGCCTTTGGGGAGGGAGAGCAGAGGCAGCTCTGAGCGCTGGATTCAGGCTGGGACTGTGCTCCCGTGGGACACTGCCTGTCCCTGCCCTCTGGTCACCCTGCCTGTGCCTCCAGCAACTGCTTGTGCTGGGTTTATTACGGGCTGCTTCTCACAGACCTGTCCCTCAGGCGCTGAGCTCCTCACCTGTGATCTGGGAAAGTGCTGAGCACAGTGCTCAGGAATAAGCACTTTATATATATATAAATAAAGCACTTTATTCAGTCACCGAGCTGGGTCAGAGCCGGCCTGCACTGCACCACGCAGAGGGGAAATCAAACTGCAGGGTCCCTGAGGGCTCATGACTGCCCTCCCTGCTGGCTTCTCTCCTAAACCTGTGGATTCTGCTTTTCCCACACCCCAGGTTCTGCCTCTGCCCCTCCTACCTGGTCACTGCCAATATCGACAAACTGAGCTGCCCAGAGCATGAGCTTTGCAAGAAAATCCATATATTTCATGGCTCACCACCTTTCCTGCCCAAACACTGGGATTTCCTGGAAACAGCGTCAAGCTGTTGTTAATGGGCCTGATCCCATAAGCTCACTTCATTCTTACTACTTCCCCGGCAAGCGAATATATTCATTTACATTCATATAAAATACAGTAAATATAAAATAACATGCAAAATTTATTACACAAAACGAATATATCAATTTACATTTTTATTATATAAATATTCATATATTCATTTGACTTTTGCAGCCTGCTGGCACGTGTCTACCCTTCTTATGAGGACTTGCTTTGGCAATGGAGAGAGGCAATGGAAGGGATATAGAGGATTTGGGCCAGGCTTATCTTATTCCCTGTCCCAATCAGTCTAAACCAGAGCATCAGAACCAGAACCCTTCTGGAGCCTCACAAGGAGCCTGCAGCTCTGGTGCCACTGAGCTGGAACCCCAGTTGTTTTTCAGGAGGGCGTTTTGGGGTGGCCTGTGCATGCTGTGTGCATCAGCCCAGCGTGTTTCTGGAGCAGACAGGGTCACATGAGCGCCGTGCTTTTTACAGAAATAGCTCCCAGATGTAACCATTGTGTCACAGCACATTTATGGAATTTGGCAGAATTGCAGGATGTGTGGGGTTTGTGTGCGTGAGGGTGAATCTGTGCTCCAGCCTCCTCTCTGACCTGCAGATGAGGTTTGTCCCAGCTCTTGGGCTCTGTGTCCTTGCCTAGTGTGGGACACAATAAACAGCCCTGGATGGTGATAACACAAGGACAGGGCTTGAAATCCAGCTTAGAGCTTTCCTCTGCTGGTGGAGATGGACATGCAAGTAGAGTCAAGGCATTTCCAGTCTCCAGTGGAAAATGAGAACAGAATTACTTCCCTTCTTGCATCTATTGACAATTTTTCATGGCTTTTTAATGCCCTTAAATGGTGTGAGAAAAATCCAAGCATGAGTGAAAGCAAGACTGGTAAATGCTTTCATTCCTTCAGCTGATGGGCACCAAACATCTCCCACTGCCTGTTTCTGTTAGACTGTAATTAATGGTTTGATGAATCTGTGAAAGTGGAGAAAAATAACCCTAACCCCATGTGGAGAGCTCTCCTTGCAAAGCAAAAGGTCACAGAAGAAAGAAAGAGGGCATCTCAGGTTTGCTCCTGGTCACGCGCGTTTCCAGCCGTGGAGTCATATGGAGAATGATGAGCAGTGACAGGGTTCAGCTCCCCCCAGCCTTTCAGGGGGCTTGCTCACAAAACTGCAGTGAGGAAGGTTCTTCTCCTTGTGGGAGTCAACAAAGGGTCTGGCAAAGGCTTGGGAAGCATTTTCAGGGGGGATCCCTGGAGCCCTCTCATGGGGTTCCCACCTCACCAGCTCTCACCCCAGCGTGCACGGGACAGAGAAAGGCCAGAGCAGGAGGGGCAGAGTGCCAGGGGCTGTGTCACCAGCCAGGGCTGTGCCACCAGCCAGGGCACATCCAGAGCAGGAGGGACAATGTGCCAGGGCTGTGCCACCAGCCAGGGGCTGTGCCACCAGCCAGGGTGACCCAGCAGGGCACAGCCAGAGCAGGAGGGACAGAGTGCCAGGGGCTGTGCCACCAGCCAGGAGCTGTGCCACCAGCCAGGGTGATGGGCAGGGCACAGCCAGAGCAGGAGGGGCAGAGTGCCAGGGCTGTGCCACCAGCCAGGGCTGTGCCACCAGCCAGGGTGATGGGCAGGGCACAGCCAGAGCAGGAGGGGCAGAGTGCCAGGGCTGTGCCACCAGCCAGGGCACATCCAGAGCAGGAGGGACAATGTGCCAGGGCTGTGCCACCAGCCAGGGTGACGGGCAGGGCACAGCCAGAGCAGGAGGGACAGAGTGCCAGGGCTGTGCCACCAGCCAGGGTGACCCAGCAGGGCACATCCAGAGCAGGAGGGACAGAGTGCCAGGGGCTGTGCCACCAGCCAGGGCTGTGCCACCAGCCAGGGTGACGGGCAGGGCACAGCCAGAGCAGGAGGGGCAGAGTGCCAGGGCTGTGCCACCAGCCAGGGTGACGGGCAGGGCACAGCCAGAGCAGGATGGCTCCCGTGGCCCCAGGGCTCTGCCCGCTGGCACTGTGCCCCTCAGGCTGTGCTGGACAGCGAGGCAAGGCTGTGCCAGTCCAGCCCAGGAGATGCTGGTCCCCAGTCTCGCCTGGCTCTGGGAGGAACAGATGTAACCTACTTGCTGGATGTCTGAAGGGCACTAGGAAAAGGTCAGTGGCTGGAATACGGATGACGTGCTTCAAAAGTGCATTAAAATAGCACAGTTCATTAAACTCTGAGGAGCAGAATGTTCACAGTTAAGGGGGGAATTGCCTTTATAATCCCCTTTGTGGCCGTTTTTGTGTGAAGGAATTTAAAATAGTGTCATATAGTTTGGCACAGGGTTTTTTTGGCCTTGTTATGAAATACTCATAACAGAACTGAATCAGGCCTTGCAGTGTGCTCCTGTGACTGCCATGCATCCCCGTGCCCTGCCTGTGTTCCTGTTTTTCCCAATACACACCCAACAGTGGAGCAAACACCAAGCGTGTTCCCTGCCATTGGGAAGCCATCCTCAGCAAGAACAGATTGCCTTCAACAATTTGTCTTCAACAGATTGTCCTCAGCCTCCTGAAGGAGGAGTGGATCTGCTTCTCCAGCTCCAGATTGGAAACTCTGCCCCTGAGCCATGAAAGCAACGGCAGAAAACAGCTCCCTGTGTTCCTCTGGGAATGGAAGAGGGTCACAGACAAAGCCAATCAAACAAACGAGGCAGTGGCGTGATGAGAGTGGCCCAGGGAAGCAGCTGTGCCTCGGGAATGCTCTTTGCTGGGTGTCTGTCCCTGCAGCCCGAGCGGGCAGGAGCCCCTCTCTGAGGGTGTGCCACCCAAAGCACGGAGACAAAAGAGCTCATCCAGTCTCCAGCACCGTCAGCATGGCCAGCAAAGCCATGGGCAAGCCTTCCCTTGGGCCACGCTGGGGCTCTGGTGCTCTGGGCACGCACCTGCCCCGAAGGAGCCCTGAGCAGCCCCGAGCCGGGCCGGGCGATGAGCACACAGCCCCGGTGTCCCTTTGGCCCTGCCCCGAGCACAGGCTCACCTGGGCGACAGCAGCAGCCTCAGGTGCCGCCCGCAGGCTGCTGAGCCTTTTCTGCTCCCCAGGAAAAGCTGTTTTGAGTGATTTGAGTGATTTGAGTGATTTGGGGTGATTTGAGTGATTTGAGTGATTTGAGTGATTTGAGTGATTTGGGGTGATTTGAGTGATTTGGGGTGATTTCGAGTGATTTGAGTGATTTGAGTGATTTGGGGTGATTTGAGTGATTTTGAGTGATTTGAGTAATTTTGAGTGATTTGAGTGATTTTGCGCGATTTGCCCCCGCAGCCCCTCCCCAGCAGCAGGAGGGTCCCGGGTACCCACCCTGTGCCCGGAGCCCACCCCACGGGCAGGGGGAGGCTGCAGGGCCCTGCTCTCACCTGGGTGCTGCTGCTCGGGAAACCCCTCCCTGCTCTTCTGCTTCTGCCTTCCAGAAGTGATGGAGCAGCCCCAGGGACAGCACAGGTACAACAGAAAGCACAGGGAAGGGATGGAAATGTTCCCGAATGTTTTGTGAGAACAAGAACCTAAAAATATTTGTGTTTTCACGTGCAACATCCAGGGAAACAGACATGGAATGGTGTGGGGGTGTGCTCCAGGCTGCAGCCTGCTCCAGGCCAGGGTCTGCTGGGCTCTGAAGGTGAAATTCTGACCCCACAGCTCTCAGGGTCTGAGCTTTAACTGTGCTGTGAGTCCTCAAGGAAAAAATTGGTCATTTCAGTCAAAATTTCTTTGCCTTTTCCTGGGAGATCCCCCTCTGGTGAGCAGGGCATTAGTGTGTTTTAACAGGATTCAGATTTTCACGTGGGCTGTGTGGTAGTTCATCATGGGAGCCTTTGGATCCTGCAGGTCACTCAGCTCGACCTTCCCTTTGAAATTGCTGCCTGATCACAAGAACTGGCACTTTTTGATATTCCTAAAAGATGACATTAATCATTTGCTATTTCTGTACACTCTGTCAGAAACATTTGGTAAAGCCTTTTTGTTTCTCCTCCCCTCCCAGGCCCCTTTCCAGGCACTCACAGCCCCCTGCCCTGGGCTGGGATTCTCCTCTCTGCCCTGCCAGCTCCGTGCTGAGGGACGGATGGGAGCGAGCAGAGTGAACAACCAACGTCTCCACGAGCTTCTCTGCTCCATTCTGCAAATGAAACAGGTTTTGAATGGCAGGGCTGTGCCTCAGAGGAGAGCTGGGATGGCAGCAGCTCTGCCAGGCTGCCAGGGAGCGGCTGCATGCGGGGCAGAGCTGGGTGCCCAGCGCCAGCCTCCCCATCCACCGCTAACATCACTTCGATCTGACAGAGACAGAAACATCTCTCTGAGCTGAGGCTCCTCCACCCCGTGCTCCAGGACACTTAATTACCGTGCAGCCAGTGCGTTTCGTGGTGCCGTTACAAATAATTCAGCTGCAACGATATGGCAGTTTAATTTGCCTTATTTATCTCAATCATTTTGCGTGAGGGAGATGGATGCCTCGGCAGGAGTTCACGTGGACGCTCCGTCTCTGTTAATGTGGTCTCAGGCACAGGCTGCATGGCACATCCCTGCACAAAAATTAATCTTGCAGGCAATTGGCCCGAGCTGGAACACCCGGAGCAGGTGGGCAGAACTCTGGTGGCTCTGAGCTGAGCCAGGGCTGTGCCGTGAGCTGGTTCACAGGTATCTTACCCTGGAGCCCAGGAGAGGGGAGAGGCAGCACAGATCCCCCTCAGCCACGTCCACGGCATCCTGCTGAGCACGTACTTTGCTGCTTCTTGCTTTTTTTAGTTTGGAAATGTCAGCACTTTCCGTTCCCATGGGAACGCTGCCTTTTCCCTTGGCACGGTGCTGCGCGGGGAGCTGCCGGGCTGGCGGGGCCGTGCTGCTGCTGGGAGCGTGTGCCAGCCATCCCCGGGGTGTGCCAGCCTTTTCCTGGGGGTCCTGCCCCTCCAGCCCTTCCCTGGGGTGTGCCAGCCATCCCCGGGGTGTGCCAGCCATCCCTGGGTGTTCTGCCCCTCCAGACCCCAAGTGGGTCCGTGGAAGTGTGTGCCAGCCATCCCTGCCCCTGGCCAGCACAGGGGGATGGTCCCCGTGGTCCCCAGCCCTTCCCCGGGGTGTTCTGCCCCTCCAGACCCCGAGTGGGGCTGAGCCCAGCAGCTCTGGGCTTCCAGGAGCAGCCTCAGCCATGGTAAAAACTCTTATGAGTGTAACCTCTTAGTGCAATTATTTTGATTATTCTAAGTCTCCATGGCCATGTGGGGTCAGGCTCTGGTTCCAGGGAACAAGGGATAGCGGGGAACAGCCTCAGGATGTGCCAGGGAAGGCTCAGGTTGGACATCAGGAGGAATTTCTCCGTGGAAAGGGAGGTCAGGCATTGGCAGGGGCAGCCCAGGGAGGTTTGGAGTGCCCATCCCTGCAGGGCAGGCCTGGATGTGGCACTCAGGGCTCAGGGCTGGGCACAAGGTGGGCGTGGGCACAGCTGGCACTCCATGGGCTGGGAGGGATTTTCCAGCCTCAGTCAATCTGGGATTCTGTGTTTTGTGAAGCACCCAGGGAGCTCCTGGCAGGGCAGGGGGTGTCCCCAGTGTGGGGGGAGCCTGGCAGGTACACAAGCACTGTGCTGGTGGTGAAAATCACATTCTTGGTGTAAAAACCTGATTTTGCCACTGTTGCAAACCTCCAGGTTAGAGGGGCCCATTTTCTTCTGAAATCATTTGTGGTGTGAATAAGCAGCAGCTGCAGCAGCAGCAGCAGCAGCAGGAGGTGTGCTGGGGTGCTCAGCGCTCCTGGGGGCACACTCTGGAATATATTGAGTTAATTCAGTTCCCAAACACGCCGAGTTCGCTGGGGTTAGGGGTGCCACACCGTCACCTTCACTGCTCAGTTTTCAAGTGCTGCTGCTCAGAAAAGCTCCTTCCAGAGCAGTGGGACGTACGAAACAATGCCGAGCTGCTGACAGGTACCATGGCAATGGCTGTGCCAGGAGCTGCTCTGCTGTCGCCTGAGCTCATTCCCACTCCATATTTATGAGCATTCCCACTCCTGAAGGGCGCTGCCAGCTCTTCCCTGGGTTGCTGCTGTCTCGGGCTGGGGCTGTGCCCTGTTTGTGCTGGGCAGGGGATGTGGCCACAGCTCTGTCCGTGCCTGGGGGGTCAGGGACCCTGAGGTCAGGGTCCCACCTGGGCTGTCCTGAGGCTGCACTCCCACCCTGCTGTGCCATCCCTGGTGTCCCCATCCCCATCCCAGCAGGGCTGTGCCATCCCTGGTGCCATCCCTGGTGTCCTCCAGCCCATCCCAGCAGGGCCGTGCCATCCCTGGTGCCATCCTGGTGCCATCCTGGTGCCATCCCCAGTGCCATCCTGGTACTATCCCCAGTGCCATCCCCGGTGCCATCCCCGGTGCCATCCTGGTGCCATCCCCGGTGCCATCCTGGTGCCATCCCCAGTGCCATCCCCAGTGCCATCCTGCTGCCATCCCCGGTGCCATCCCCAGTGCCATCCTGGTGCCATCCCCGGTGCCTCTCCAGCCCATTCCAGCCGCAGCAGGGGCCGCTCCCCTCCCAGTGCAATGTTCCAAGCTCTGGAGCCAGGATTTCAGAGCAGGAGGGTTAATTGCTATTTGCTTTCCCAGCCTTTATCTCCCGTTTAACTCCTCTCACTTTCATCTTCCCCTCTGCCTTTTGAAGAAGCGCTTTCAGACAAGTGTTCCAGGCTCCGCAGCAGCTGCAGGCTCAGGCTCGGGCCAGGGAGAATGGGCAGAGGAGGCTCCTCTGCAGGCTGGGCTGCTCCGTGGGCAGGCTCCTGTGCTGCTGACAGTCACACGTGTAGGAGCAGCATTTGGGGGAGTCACTGATCCCAGGGTGGCCTGGCCTGTGAGCCCCAGCCTCAGCTTCCCTGCTGGCCCCGTCTCTGCCTTTCTGTGAGAAACAAAAGCACCATCAGGTGCTTTCCTTACCCCAAAGATATTTACACACTTCAATAAAGGCGGCTCTCAGCGTTGCATCAAGTCAAGCAGATGGAGCTCGTGGGGTGTTTTTGCAGCCTCTCAGGGGTTTTACTCATTCTCTCTGCACTTGCTGCACATCTCTGCTGAGCACTCAAACTCCAAACCTGAGTGCAGATCTCCAGGGCAAGCCTAAACACTGGGTAATTGAATTTTCCATGGGCAAGTTCACTGCCCTGCTCTCCTGGTTTGCCAGGGCACACCCTGGATGCTCCTGGCGCGTTGTTTCTGCCCCCATGCTGTCCCAGGGCTCTCCTGCAGCCCCCAGCATGGCCCAGGGCCTGGGCATGGCCGGGGTGCTGCCCTGCCCTCTCCAGCCGGATCCCAGGCCCGCTGCAGCCTCTCTGCTTGGATGAGGGCAGCGTCTGGGAGCACTGTGTGCCTCAGCTGCTCTTCCTTGTTAGTGCCGCTCCTGCCAGGCTCTTAATCACCCATATGTTTTATCAGCAGCGATCTTGCATTTGCTAACAATCTGCAGATTAGGAAAAAATTATCCCCAGTCCCTGGCGAGCCCCTGCACAGGCCGGGAGCGCTGGTGGTGCCGTGGCACGGGCATGGCACAGCCCTGCCAGCTGCCAGTGCCACCCCGCCCCAGCCCGGGGCTGCTCTCGTCCTGCCAGCCCGTGCTGGGGCACACCTGCACCACACACTGCCACGGGGCAGGGTGAGATGGATGCTGGTGTGTGATATGGGATCAGATTCCTCCCTGGCAGGGTGTGAGGCCCTGGCACAGCTGGGGCTGCCCCTGAGCCCTGGCAGTGCCCAGGGCCAGGTTGGACGTTGGGCTGGGAGCAGCCTGGGACAGTGGAAGGTGTCCCTGCCATGACAAGGGTGGAACTGGACAGGCTTTAAATCCCTTCCAGCCTGAACTATTCTGGGTTTCCTTGGTTCTATGAATTGCACTGACCTGTGATCTTATCAAGCAGTGGAAGAACATTTATTTGACAGACTCTACTGTCTATAAAGCTGTATTAGCAACAGCTGTATTTTTGTCCCTTAACTCTGTCTCAGTTTTTCCATTACTTTTCCTGTCTGGAAATCTGCCAGTCTGCTTGATTCTCACTACAGCATCAGCGTTTTCTTTCTGATTTCCCCCTGCATTCAAAGGTGTATTCAAAATCAACAGCACAGGGTCAGCTCCCTCTTTTTAGATTCTGGTGCTCCTGATTGTGGCTCTTTCACATCAATGGCTTTTTTCATCAGTTTTCCTCTCCCTCTGTTTTCTCCCCAGTCTCTCTGTGCCCAATTCAGCTCGTTAGAAACAAGAAGTGAATAAAAGCCTGACCCGTGTTAACGAACCTGCCCAGTGAATACCTGTGTTTGCTGGTGGGTTTGGAGGGGCTGCCTTCCTTCCAGTTCATACAGATGCCAGTTGCTTTCCTAAATGTGCTTCCCCCAGGGTGCTTTGGGCTCCAGGAGCTCTCGCAGTTCTCCTGCACATCCCCACTTTTTAATTTCTTCTCCGCAGCTCGGCGGAGGCTCCGGCTCCCAGACAGCTCTCGGGGATCCACGGGGATGAGAGGATTTCATATTGACTCTAAATGAAGGGTAGTGCTGCACGGAGGAGCAGGCATATCCAAACAGAGCGGCAGCCATTGCCCACAAGTCTGGATACACAGTGAAGATAATGGAGCAGTAAATATCCAGCCCAGGCTCTGCAAGTCGTAGCTGCAGCAGCGTCCCGGGAGTCCATTGCTCAGACAACAGGGTTCTGCGAGAAATGTTTGGAAGAAAGTAATTTTAAACATATTTAAGAGAAAAATAAAAGCAATCTAAGGAAAGCGATGCCCATTGCCTGGAACACCTCCAGGAAAATGCATTTCCTGTGGTGCCCGAGCGCTGGGTTTGGGATGCTGAGGGTGATGGGCCTCCCCCATCAAACATGGCTCAGATGTGAGCAACGAGGCTTCCCTGGGGTAAAATGGGTGCCCTGTGCTCTGGCGGGTCAGTGGGGCAGCGCTGTCCCCCAGTCCTACCCCGCCCAGTGATGCCCCACCCAGTCCTGCCCTGCCCTGCCCTGCCCTGCCCAGTCCTGCCCCACCCAGTCCTGCCCCACCCAGTCCTGCCCCACCCAGTGATGCCCCACCCAGTCCTGCCCCACCCAGTCCTGCCCTGCCCTGCCCCACCCAGTGATGCCCCACCCAGTCCTGCCCTGCCCTGCCCTGCCCCGCCCAGTCCTGCCCCGCCCAGTCCTGCCCCGCCCAGTCCTGCCCCGCCCAGTGATGCCCCACCCAGTCCTGCCCCACCCAGTCCTGCCCCACCCAGTCGTGCCCCACCCTGCCCCGGGCAGCTCCGTGTGCCAGGGAGCCAGGGCTGCTCACCCCCAGCCCCTCCAACCACGGTAGGCATCGAGCAGAGGCCAAAGCTGAGATGCCAGGAGTGGTTTAGATTAAATCCAAATTAAATCCAAATTAAATGCAAGGCTTGTCACTTGCGGCCACCTTCCCCTGCATGAAATGCCACCTGGATTCCTGCAGTGCCTGCGGCCTCCCATCACCCTCCCACTCGTTTTGGGCTGTTTGGATGCTGGCTGTAGCTGGCAGGGCTTTTCTGTGGCCTTCTGGTGCCCCAGGAGGTGCCAGGACAGGAGCCCTGCACACACGAGGGTTACCATGGGCACTTAAAGGAGGGGGCTTCAGCAGAGCTGAACAGACCTGGGGCCCAGATCTTGTAGGATTGGGTGCCCAGATCTTGTAGGATTGGGGACCCAGATCTTGTAGGATTGGGGCCCAGATCTTGTAGGATTGGGTGCCCAAGTCCTTCGAGCATCCTTCAAGCATCGATGTAAATGAAGTCTTTATTTACAGTTAGATTCCTGCACACACATCAGGGCCAGCATGAGCAAATCCAAGCCTGCAAATCAGGAGCCAGGGGTGCAAAGCCTGGGATGGAGAGTGAGAACCCCAGGGCTGCTGCTCCTGCTGTCTTATCTGTGAGCCCTGCTGAGCACCCTCTGGGCCATCTGCCTCTCACATTTTCCAGCCTCCTTTGACAATCAGCAGAGAGATTTTTATTTTTATTGTTTTTAACAGAGTCTGTGATTACTTTTCATGAAGAGCAGGAAGTGGGACTTTGAGGAAAACACCACTAAATGTCACGAGAATGATGAAGGAAGCGCAAGTGCTGGATGCTGGTGCCCAGCTGTGGGTCGTGGCAGAGCTTCCCTGGCTGTGCTGGGCACACACAGCCCCAATAATGTGCTTTTATGACCCCCCAGTCCCCAGCAGAGTCCCCAGAGGCAGTGAAATACAGAGATACCCTCCTCTCAGCCTGTTACAACATTTACAGAAACAGTCTGTAAATAGAATTATGGGAGTGTTTTAAATGGATTTCTGAGCTGGATTCAGAACTATTCCCTGGTTGCATTCCCTAAATATAAACCAGAGCTTATCTTGCAGGCACAAAACTGCCGAGAGCGTCTTTCAGCCTTACCTCTGTGAGCACCCGAGGGGGCTGGGAGCTGGATCTGCACTTTTTAGGGACTGCTGGGGTACAACTGCAACTCAGGGAGGGACTCGGGGAGAGGAGAAGGCTCTGTGCCCCATCCAGGCAGGAACAGGGATGGAGCATCCAAAGGGGAGGGTGCTGTGAGCACATGGAGCAGAGCTGGTCCTGCACCCTGATCAGCACACGGAGCAAAGCTGGTCCTGCACCCTGATCAGCACATGGAGCAGAGCTGGTCCTGCACCCTGATCAGCACTTGGAGCAGAGCTGATCCTGCACATTGATCAGCACATGGAGCCAAGCCTGTCCTGCACCCTGATCAGCACATGGAGCAAAGCTGGTCCTGAACCCCTGATCAGCACATGGAGCCAAGCCTGTCCTGCACCCTGATCAGCACACGGAGCAAAGCCTGTCCTGCACCCCTGATCAGCACATGGAGCAGAGCTGGTCCTGCACCCCTGATCAGCACATGGAGCCAAGCCTGTCCTGCACCCTGATCAGCACATGGAGCAGAGCTGGTCCTGAACCCCTGATCAGCACATGGAGCAAAGCTGGTCCTGCACATTGATCAGCACATGGAGCAAAGCCTCTCCTGCACCCCTGATCAGCTCTGCCAGCAGGGAAAAGGGCTGGAGTGAAGAATTCCTGACCTGAACAGTAACACTGTCTGTGTCCTGTGTTTAAGTGTCTCTGCTGTATTTCAGAGTAAAACCAGACAATTACAAGCCTTAGTCTGGAGTTATTTGGTGCAATAATGGAATGATAGAATCCTGGAATGATTTGTGTTGGAAGAGACCTTGAGGCTCATCCAGTGCCACCCGTGCCATGGCAGGGACACCTTCCTCTGTCCCAGGTGCTCCAGCCCTGTCCAGCCTGGCCTTGGGCAGTGCCAGGGATGCAGGGGCAGCCACAGCTGCTCTGGGCACCTGTGCCAGGGCCTGCCCACCCTCAGAGGGAACAATTCCCAATTCCCAATCTCCCATCCATCCCTGTCCTCCGACAGTGGAAACCATCCCTGTGTCCTGCCCCTCCAGGCCCTGAGCTCTGTCCCTGCTCCTTGCTGGGCTGTCCCCAGCCCTTCCCCATCCCGAGAGCCTCTCTGGTGCCTGCAGCTGCAGGGCAGTGCAGGGGTGGATGTGGTCAGCTCCTCTGACCTGCCCAGCAGCACAGGCTCTGTAATTACTGCCTGGAATATCTGCCTCGAGCCACAAGTTGTGTGCTGGAACTGGAGGAGCCTCTGTCTAATGAGCCTGTCCCTGGACGTCAGCAGTAATTAATGTGCATCGCCCTGCAGGTTCCCACCTCCTCTTAATGGGCTGAAATTTTATCCTCTGGTTATAATTGCAAATTATGGTTAAAATTTTACATGGCTGGCAGTCGAGAAGCTGGATGCTCCAGCTCATTCCCCTGTGGGTACACGTGGGGATGTTGCTGAGAGGGTTCCAGCCCCTCCCTTCACTCCTGGCCCTCTTACACTTCCATCCTCATCAACCTCTTCTCCTCTCATTCCTCTTCTCTTCTCTTCTCTTCTCTTCTCTTCTCTCCTCTCCTCTCCTCTCCTCTCCTCTCCTCTCCTCTCCTCTCCTCTCCTCTCCTCTCCTCTCCTCTCCTCTCCTCTCCTCTCCTCTCCTCTCCTCTCCTCTCCTCTCCTCTCCTCTCCTCTCCTCTCCTCTCCTCTCCTCTCCTCTCCTCTCCTCTCCTCTCCTCTCTTCTCTTCTCTTCTCCTCTCTTCTCTTCTCTTCTCTTCTCTTCTCTTCTCTTCTCTTCTCTTCTCTTCTCTTCTCTTCTCTTCTCTTCTCTTCTCTTCTCTTCTCTTCTCTTCTCTTCTCTTCTCTTCTCTTCTCTTCTCTTCTCTTCTCTTCTCTTCTCTTCTCTTCTCTTCTCTTCTCTTCTCTTCTCTTCTCTTCTCTTCTCTTCTCTTCTCTTCTCCTCTCCCCTTTGTCTCCTCCTTTCCTTGCCTCCTTTTCTGTGTCTGAGGGGCAGCGTTTGAGCCCAAATCACTGCAGCTTGCTGACCTCATTTGGCAGGAGGAGACAGCTCAGCTGCTGGTCCAGGCGCTCCCCGTGGCCATCAGTGCCCAGCTGAGGGTGAAGATGCACGAACCCTCACTGAGGGGCTCCCCAGACACCAGCTGGTGGCACAGCTCCCGCTGCTGCCCCCCTGGAAGGATCTCCTGTCTGGAACCAGGCTGCAGGGCTGACCTGGCCTGGGGCCAGTGCCGAGTGCCTCGACTGTTGCCATGGCGTTATGACTGTTCATTATTGCAGGGAAATATTGCACAGAGAGGGGACAGGCATTGAGCCACACCCGGGGCAGGTACGTGGGGAGAGCTCAGGGGCTGGCTGCAGTAGCCAGGTGAGCCTCTCTCAATAGGAGGTTCACTCTTCTTTTCCAAACCTTTTCACCAAAAAAAAAGTAATTAAGGACGAAGAGAGAATTTGGGCTTTGTTCCTCAGTGCCCAGGAAGCTGAGAGCAAACGTGAGGTGGTGAATGATGGGTGAGGCAGCCTGGAGAGCTGCCCAGGGATGAGCCCAGCTGCTCTGGAAGGCTGATGGCAATGCTGACAGCACTGTTGGCCATTGAATTACGGGCGGGCCCTGGGAGCTGGGCCCCACTGGGACATCTCCTGCAGCCCTGTGCCAGAGCTCAGAGCTGAGAACAGGGTGTTTATGTAATTTCAGCTGCAGGTAGCGGTGGCAGGCAGAGCAGAGCTGACAGCCCTGCTCCCAGCCCCAGGAAATGCTGGATGTGCCCAAGCAGAGCAGGCTGCACTCAGACAGGAGCAGAGGGCTGTGCTTTGGCCATTTCAGCACGGGGAGCAGTGATTGCCCACAACATTTGCACCATTCAAAGATGAACAGGCAGCCTGCACCCCTGTGCCTGCTGCTGGGGTCTCCTGCCAGCCCCAAGCCAGCACTCAGCATCCCAGGCCCTGCTCCAGCCCTGCCTGGGCAGCACCCACGCCTCGTTCTGCCCACCTCAGACAGAGCTGCTCTGCTCTCAGAGCCCCAGCTACCTGTGGGTGACGTGTTGTAGTGGATGGGGAATGCATGGATTATGTACAGAACAGATAATGAGCAATATTTTCTATTGAAAGCACAGAATCCTGGAAGGGTTTGGGTTCGAAGGGACCTTAAATCTCATCTCATCCCACCCCCTGCCATGGGCAGGGACACCTTCCACTATCCAAGGTTTCTCCAAGCCCCACCCAGGAGCTGGAACATTTAAAGGAACCTGGCAGACAGAACTTCCCTGGGCAGCCTGTTGTTAGTGAAGTTTAACCTGCTGGAAAACAAACAGCTAAGAATTCACTTTACATTTGGAAAGCTGCATTTTGAATTTTTTTTAGCTGAAAACTGCAAGTACCAGGGAATCCAAATCGGGAGAATTTGTAGGATTTACAGTATAAATTATTAAAGGGGAAAGAAGAAGACGTTACTCATGAAAAGAGCATTTTTTCTTGTCGATCAAAGCTGCAAACAGAGAGTACTTTTATAAAGGCATCTGCCAGCCTTTGATACGCTCCGTGGAAGCCTTGTCAGGTATTTTGAGAGTGGAGCGTGGAGCTGTCGGGCTGCAGAGCCGTTCCCTGTTCCGAGGACAGGGGCAGAGAGGGGGGAGAGCGCAGCCGGGGTGCCTGGGCGGCCTCGGGAAAAGGCAGAAAACGGCAGAAAACCTCAACAAAACCTTCCCCGGGTGCAGGAACAAAGTTCCAGCGGGGCCGGGCTGCCGTCAGCGTGAGCTCATCGAGCGCTCAGCTGGCTCAGCCCCGCTGCTCGCTGAAAGCAGCACCTGCCAGCCCCCCGGTCCCATTCTTCAGCAGCGCTCAGCTGGCCAGAGGGGAGCTGCGAGGCAGATGAACAATTTATGCAGAGTGGGATCCGTGACAAAGTGGCAGCTACTTTGGTGAATACAAGCATCTTTGTACAAGTGCCCAGATGGTTGAGGAGCGGGGCCGTGGCTGTGAAAAGCGCCCTTGTTGTTGGGGCTCGGCAGCACGCCCCTGACAACGTGCTGGGCACAGCCCCTGGGCCCGGGAGCTGCGGGATCCAGCCTCCAGCTGAGGCACACAGGCCAGGGCCTGCCTCTGCTGACATGTCTGCTGCAGGGTAACGTCCTCCCCGGGGCTGCAGCACGCCCTGTCCTCTGCCCCAACTGGACCTTTGCATCTGGGGCCTGTTGGACACCGAGATAACCAAGCCTTGGGGGTCCCTCCACGGGCACAAGGGTCACAGGGGTGCCCAGCCTGACAGGCAGCCTGGCTGGGGATGGGGCAGCAGCTGGGAGAGACTCACCGCTCATCACCCATCATGGGGTAACCCTTGAACCATCCTGGAGGATCCCAGCCCCACACACGGGAGGGTCAGGGATGGAAGGGCCTGGAGAGCCACTGCCCTGAGAGCAGCTGTGCAGGGAGACACTGCCCTGCAGGCAGCAGTGACCTGGGAGGGCTGCTGGGAGCAGCTGGGGAAGGTGAGGGGTTTGGCTCTGGCTGGGAGTGCAGGGAAGAGGCAAAGCTGGGGCACAGGAGTGTGGGGAGAGGCTCACAGCTGTGGTCCGTGGAGGCTGGTGCTCCTGGGGGAGACTGGGAGCTGCCCTGCAGCCTGGGAATGCAGCAGGAGGACAAAGGTGGTGCTCGAGGCAAAGGGGAGCTGAGCCAGGAAGGCGCAGAGGGAGCAGGGCCTGTGGTGCAGGGAGAGCTTAACAAGGGTTCTCACTGTGGCCCGTTTGATCTGGGTGTTTGTGGGTGCTGTGGGGAGCACTGCTGAACCTCTCCGTGGGGCCCTGGGGAGTGTGACGCCCAGGCAGGGGCACGGCTGGGGACACAGGATGCCCATCCTCCCTGGGTGATGCTGATGCTGCCACCAGGTATTGACTGCTCCAGGACAGCACCAGCTGCTTCCCAGCAGCACTGATGGCTCTTGGAGTCCATTTTGTCTAAAAGCCAGAGATTTAAAGGTTCCCTTCCATGACAAATGAGCACCAAGGGACAAGCTCACGTCCTGGGGGCCACGTTGGCACTTTGGCTGGCTCTGCTGGAAGGACCAGGGCAGCTGCCAGCCCTCCAAGGGGATTCCAACCGAGTAATGAAATTGGGCTCTGACAGGAGAGCTGGGCACAGGTTGGTCCTTTGTCGGGGACCGGCTGGGTCACGCCCAGTCCCCTGCTGTCCTTGGGGAGCCCCTGGGGCAGCCCCTGCCCCTCCGCCCGGGGCTCTGGGCTGCGGGTACCCCCTGCCCCGTGCCCGACCCCGCTGGCCATCGCGGCAACGCTCGGTGCCACCGCGCTGGGGGCACCCCGCTCCGTCCCGACCCGCTGCCCCGCGGCGGGGGAGCCCTCGGTGGGCGCCAGGCTGCGGGCAGCGGTGCGGAGCCCCCGGGGCCGCGTTCCCCCCGCGCGGGGCTCCGGCGGAGGCGGCGGGGCCGCGCCGCCCGTGCCGCATTGGTTTGCGGCGGAGCCCGTCACGGCCGCCGCGCCGAGATTGGCCCCGCAGCGGCGCCGGGCGACCCCCGGGCCCGGCCCGCTCCGCCCGCCGAGCGCCGCGGCCCGGGCAGGGCACGGGCACCGCGCTCCGCTCGCTCCCTCCGCGCCGCCCGCAGCGGGGGCCGGGCCGGGCCGGGCCGAGCCGGGCGGGGGGCGCGGCCACAGCCCCGCCCCGCGCCGCCCCGCAGCGCGATGTGAGCCCGGGCTCGGCAGCGCCCGCCGCCCCGCGCCCCGGGAAGATGCTGAGCAGGTGGATGAGTGGCAGCAGCAGGAACCTGGACCGCGAGTACAACTGCACCGTGCGGCTGCTGGACGACAGCGAGTACACCTGCACCATCCAGGTCAGCCCCGGCGCCGGCGCCGCCACCGCGCCCGCGCTGCCCCCGCAGCCGCCGCCGCCGCCGCCGGCCCCGGCAGACAAAAGGAGCGGAGCGGAGCGGAGCGGAGCGGCGGGGGCGGCCGGTGCTGCCCCGCGCCGCCAACAAAGGCGCCCCCCCGCTCCCGCCGCCCGCCTCCCCCCGGCCCTCGGCGGCCACCGGAGCCGCGGCTGCCGGCGGCGGGAGAGCCCCGGGGCTGAGCCCCAACGCACGGGCAGCGGTGCGGGGATGGCGCGGAGAGCCGCCCGCTGCCCCCGGCGCGGGGATGCCCGCAGCACCGGAGCGGAGAGGGGCAGGGGCAGCCCGGCACGGCCGCCCCGGGGCCGGGGAGCCGCGGCCGTGCCCGCCGAGCCGCTCGGGGCGAGCCCTCCGTGCCGGGCGCGGGGGCTGCGCGCAGCGCGGGGAGGACGTGGGTGCCGAGCGGAGTACGGGGGATGCAGCGGGGCAGGGATGCTGCGGGGCAGGGATGCAGCGGGGCACGGATGCAGCGGGGCTGGGATGCAGCGGGGCAGGGATGCAGCGGGGCACGGATGCTGCGGGGCAGGGATGCAGCGGGGCACGGATGCTGCGGGGCACGGATGCTGCGGGGCACGGATGCGCGGGGTGCTGCTGCCGGCGGGGGGAACAGACCCTGCCGGCCCCGCCGCGGCCGGGGGCCCGCTCTGCCTCCCCCGTTAGCGCCCGGCTCGCCGTGATGAGCGCTCGGGTTTTGTAATCGTCCGGAGCGGCGGGGACGGGCGCACATCCGCGCCCCCGTGCCGGGAGGGACCGGGACAGGGACAAGGACCGGGACCCGTGGTCGGGGCCGTCGCCCCCTCAGCCGGTCGGTCTCCCTGTGCTGCCAGGGCTGCGAGATTTGTGTCGTATTGCTGAAAACTAGGGAAATGCACTCCCGGGCTCCGCTGGAGCGAGTCCGGTACCGGGACCGTGTGACCGGGGGCTGAGAGAGGCGTCCCTGGCTCCGGCTGCTCCTGCGCTCCGCTCCTGCCGTCAGCATCATCCTCGCAAGGGAGCTCACGAAAACCTGAGCGGAGCCGCACGCGCGGGGATTGCTGCTGGAGGCGGCTGGCCCCGGCCCAGCCCGTGGGCGATGGAAAATTCGGGGCAGAGTTTTGAGTAAAGGTGACTCAACGCGTCAATGGCAACGGCTCCCCCCGCCCAGCCTCGGGGGCCCCCAGCTCTCCCCGGCCTGTGATGCCAAGGAGGGGCGAACATCCTTTCATTTCCAGGCACCAACCTGCTCCTGGTGATAATGCCAAAGGACGGTTACCAAGGGTGCTGCAGGCTGTGACAGGCACCGTCATTTTGGCTTAAGGAGCCTAAAATCGATAAATAGGGTGATTTGTGCAAATACCACTGAAGAATGGTGGTAGTGCTGCCGGTCCCCGACCACCTCCCCCGCCGAGGTTGTAAAGTGTGACCCAGTAAACGGCTGGAGCAGCAGCCCAGTTTATTTTGCATAAGCCAAACTAATTCGTCTCTCAGAGGTTGTTTTTAATACTAATGAAACGGGGAACTGTAGTTTGGGAGAGAAAGTGTGGGCAGAGCAGTTCAGAAAAATCTGGATTTTCTGCCCTTAAGACAATTTGACAAGGTGTCGTCATTTCGCATGTCAGTTTTTTTTTAAGGAGAAAATATGACTCGGTCCCATATTCCGGTTTATTTTACGTGTAGCATAGTAAACAGGGATTCCTGGCATTTAGCATGCGCGACCTGAGGGATGGAGAATTTGCTCCTGCTACCCTGACAAGCAAGGTTACCCCACTTAAATGTTTGCTCTCGCTCGCTTTCGTGCTGCCTTATGAGCCAAGTATTTATAGTCCATGCGAAATTAGGGAGAACATAGCAGGAATGTGTAATGTCTCGCAAGTGAGGAGCCGTCACCGCGCAGGCTGCGAGCGCTGAATGAGTTTTGAAGGTCATTCCCTCACGAGCACGGAGATTTCACATCTCGCCCGGATCCACGGTGTCTCCTCACCCCGGCTGGTTCTGCGCCTGTTGGATGGAATTTATGTCTTTCTATTTTTGCTGGGATCCGGGGAACCTGGCCGGAGCGGCTCTCGGCAGTGCCGGGTGCGTCTGGGGCTGGAGTTTGTGCCTGTGCCTGCTCTGCTGCTGTGCCCGCGTGTCCTCCCTGGCAGCAGGGATGGGGAGGGCTCGCTGCCCTCCTGGAGCCTGGCCTGTCTGCTGGGCAGGAGGGAGCAGCGCTGCAGGCAGGGCTGCTTTTGGAGAAGGTTTATTTACATTTCTGATAATGGCACCGGTTAAATCTGTCATGAAATTAACCTCTGGCTGTGCCTGATGAAGGTGTGTGAGTAGGGGTTTGCTGCTGCCAGATAATACCTGAGCGCTCTGCTTCTAAATAAAGCCTTTTTTTATTTGATTTTCCAAGGTTTGCTTTGTTCATATTCCCATGCAGAACGAGCAGCTCATTGTCTGAGCTGGGATGAATCCTTCCTCTTTTTTTCCCCCGAATTTTCACTCCTGAACAGCCCATCCAAGCAGGCAGAGGAGCCTGGAGGACTCATCCCTGCAGCTGTTGGGGGGACAGAGATGCCACGGGCACAGTGAGTGGGGCGCCATGAGTTGGGATAGCAGGGTTGGCACCTCCATGAACCTTTTGTCATGAGGTTTTTTGGTGAATTTCAGTGTTTGCTGGTTTGGGGAAGCTGCTGTCACAGCATCTGTCAGGGTTGGTCCGTGTCTGCCAGCAGCAGGGCCGGGCCCTCAGGGACTCACAGCAGCTGCCTGAGCAGGGAGATGTTGGGCTCCTGCCTGGGAAGAGCTGATGTCTGACAGTGCCACAGGGCCCCTCCTCAGGCAGCAGAGGGGTGATTTGTGCGTGGGGCCCATCAGGTGTGGGAAGGCAGCGATGCCATCCCTGCCCCGTGCCCTGGCAGGTGCTGGCTGCCACCTGTGGGCGTGGGCACCCTGCTCACGGGTGTTGCTGTCCCCAGACGTGTCCCCGAGGAGAGGGGGCTCCCAGAGAGGGGCAGCCATTCCTGAAGGCGTCTGGCTGGTCTCCCTGGTGAGGGGCCGGCGCAGCCGAGTGTTTAATTGGAGTTTCACCCTCGTGCTCCGCGGTGCAGGCTGCTGGCCAGGCTCCTCGGCATGAAAAGGGCTCTGAGACTCCCAGCAAGGCTGTGGTTTGCTGTCAGTGAGTTGCTTGTCTGAGGAAATGTTTTAAATTCTTCGCTGTGGTGTCAGTGGTGGCATAAAAGGCTCGAAATAATTAATGATTTGCCGTTGCTCGATGCATCAAGCGTTTTCCTGAAAAGACAGTGGTGTTTTGTTTCAAACCCCAGTAGAACGACAGGAACGCGGAGATGTGAGAAAATAAATACATGGTTTCTTAGATGCAGAATGTAAGAACTTTCTTGCCCGAGATTGGGAAGAAATGAAAGCGAGCTCCTGGCTGCACTGTGGGACAAACCCCCTGCTCGCCACTTGGAGCACGGAGTTCTTTGGGAGCCCTGACAGGATCATTAATATCAGGCAGCAGCACAAAGGGGAGCTGGGGGTTTGTGGCAGTGAAGGTTATTTGTTCATTATCTTTTTATCTGCTGAGAGTTTCCAATTGCCTTTCCCGGGAAGTGGGTTAGGAGACCGCAGCTTCTGCAGGGGCGGCTCTGCCCGGAGCCCCGAGCACAGGGGGACAGCTGAGGGGATAGGGCCACAGCCAGGGCTCTGCGCCCAGCTGGCTGTCTGTCTGTCTGTCTGTCTGTCCCAGAGCCCTCCCTGCCCTCCACAGCTGGAGCCCGAGTGCGGGGACAGGGACCGGGGCCAAAGCCGCTGACAGAAATGCGGCGTGTGGTGGGCTGGGGGTCCTGGGCTGGGGATCCCTGGCTGGGGATTCCAGGCTGAGAGTCCCTGGCTGAGGGTCTCAGGATGAGGGTCCCAAGCTGAGGGTCCCGGGCTGGGGGTCTCAGGATGAGGGTCCCTGGGCTGGGGGTCCCTGGCTGAGAGTCCTGGGCTGAGGGTCCCAGGCTGGGGGTCCCAAGCTGAGGGTTCGAGGCTGAGGGCCAGCACCAGGATGGGTGCCCCGAGCATCCCCTGCTCTCCTGATCCTCCAGAGCCCCCGAGCAGCCCCAGCACAGAGCAGGGAGGGACCCCCAGGCTGGGGCAGCGGGCACGGGGTGCTCGGGCCTGCGGCTCCCAGGGAGGGTGAAGGCGTCAGCACGGCGTTGCTGCTGGCTGCTCAAAGCCATGTTTTTATTCATAGGAAGCGTGTTTGCAGCAGAAAGCCGTCGCTGTGGCTCAGCTGTGGCTCTGTGAGTGGTGCTGGCGGGGCAGCTCCTTTGCCCCTGGCTCCAGCATTTGCATACACTCGGTTTTGCAGGCTCGGGAGGGAACTGCCTGAAATGCACAATGAGTTTGAAGGGAAAGCAGCAGAAGCTGCTGAGATGAAAGAAGCATTTCATCTCCTTTTCGTCTCCAATTTATGTCCAAAAGATACAGAAGGCAGCTGAGGAAAACATCCACTAAATGTCCACTGAAAATGAGGGACAATATTCACCCACAATTCAGTGGGAGCAAAACCCCAAGTTGTTTTGCAGACGCGTGGAAAACATTTCTGTTGTTGCTCTTTCCCTGTGAGCCGAAATGTCTGTTTTCTGTTCACTTTTCATACCTGTTTTACAACGTTACCTGCTGTGAACCCGCCGGCTATTCCCCTCTCAGGAGCCAATTTCCTGACAGAACTACTTTGCTTATCACTTTCCCGTGGAAGATGCTGAGGGCAAATATAGACACAGAGGCAGATAGAGATGTAGATGTCCACACGCACAGAGGTGCCACTGCAGAGGGATGTGCGGCACAGCACCAGCAGAAAGGGATTTGCTCCCTCTGTCGTGTCAGGATTAGGTAATGTGCAGCAGGAGGCTTTTGCTGAGGCGTCTGGGGAATGCTGAGAGTGCCGTGAGCAGCCCGCTTATTTCTGGTTTTTGAGCCAGCCTGGGAGCCCGGCGGGGCCGTGGGGATGATGTTGGTGGCCACGCGCTGGCAGTGCCAGGACTCACTCCGTGCTGGGTGTGCCCTGCACAGCCCAGGGGCACTGGCAGCCCCTGAGAGCCCTCTGTGACCTGGCACAGTGCTGGCACCTCCGAGCTGGCTGCTCTGGGGGCGTGTGTGGGGGGGACAGGGACGGTGGGGATGAGACCCTCCCGAGGTGCCACCAGGGCGGTGGGCAGGCCCTGCTGGAGGTGCCCCCCGCCTGTGGAAACTCCCCCCAGCCATGCAGGGGTGGGGGCCCTGCAGCGTGGGTGGCATCACGGGATCCTGGAGTGCTGTGGGCAGGGAGGGACCCCAAATCCCATCAGTGCCACCCCTGCCATGGCAGGGACACCTCACGCTGTCCCCAGCCCCAGGGTCCAGCCTGGCCTGGGCACTTCCAGGGCTCCAGGGGCAGCTTCTCTGGGCATCTGTGCCCGGGTTTTGCCCCTTGGCTCGGGGGGTGGCTCCTTGATGGGCCCTTGCTGTTCCAGGATGGCTTGTGCTCATTTTTGTCTCGAGTCATGTGCCACTGAGAACGCCGGGAAGGAGCCAGACCAGGGTTTGCTGTGGGGAAGTGCTGGGGTTTATTTGCCATCAGTTCTGTGAGAGCAGACAATCCCTCCTTAGCCTGGGGTCAGGCTGGGGACTGTGGCAGAGCCCTGAATGCTGCCACTGCCATCAGCCACTTGTTAGTGGGCAGAAAACCCAATTATTGTTTGGTTACAGCAAGCTCTGGACTTGTTTCCGCAAATAAGGAGGTTTCAGGTCAAATTCTTCTCTTTGAAATGTTTCCAGGGTAAATGATTCCAGCAGTAGGGGAGCACTGATGATCTGGAATTGCTGTGAGGCTGGTGTGTCTGCAGGGACTGTGGCTCCTGCACAGCACAGGAGATGGCAGCAGGTTCTGATGGACACTGGGCTGCCCTGGGCCACAGTTTGTCATGCCAGGGCTGGGGCTGGCTGCAAGGGATCACTCAATCACAGAATCATTAAATGCTTTGGGTTGGAAGGGACCTGAAAGCTCATCTTGTTCCAAGCCCTTGCCATGGGCTGGGACATCTCCCACTAGAGCAGGTGGCTCCAAGGGTTGGGCTAAGTACCCTCCTCTGACAGGGTCAGTGGTTACTGAGTTTTGGCTATTCCTACTTCAGAACTCAGGAGAATAAATCCTATCCTGATTTGTGGGCTCTCCCCTTGTATTGCCATCAGTGCTGCACCCACTGTGGCATTTGGTCCCTCCGTAAAATCTGATTTATGTGGCACCTTTGTCACCACAAGAGGCGTCTCCCTTGTGCTCAGCCCACGCCAGCGGAGCTCTGCCAGCTGCTGCCCAGCCCCAGCACAAAGGCAGACACACTGCCTGGTCACAGAGGCAGGAGCACATTCTGGAGCGTTTCTGGGGCTGCCACCAGAGGCAGGAACACACAGTGACACAGTGCAGCGTTTCTGGGGTCACAGAGGCAGGAATCCACTCTGGAGCGTTTCTGGGCTGCCATCCCTGGTCACAGAGGCAGGAACACACAGTGACACAGTGCAGCGTTTCGGGGCTCACAGATGCAGGAACACACAGTGCAGCGTTTTGGGGCTCACAGGGACAGGAACACACAGTGCAGCGTTTCTGGGGTCAGCAGATGCAGGAACACACAGTGCAGCGTTTCTGGGCTGCCATCCCTGGTCACAGAGGCAGGGACACACAGTGCAGCGTTTCTGGGGTCAGCAGATGCAGGAACACACAGTGCAGCGTTTCGGGGATGCCATCCCTGATCACAGAGGCAGGGACACACAGTGCAGCGTTTCGGGGCTCACAGGGACAGGAACACACAGTGCAGCGTTTCGGGGATGCCATCCCTGGTCACAGAGGCAGGAACACACAGTGCAGCGTTTCGGGGCTGCCAGGCAGCAGCAGCAGCACCTGGGGCGGGCAGGCTCCGTGCCCAGGGCAGGAGCAGCAGGAGCAGCTCGGCCCTGCAGAGCCCTGCGCTGCCACAGCTCCTCTGCTCCGTGAGGAAGAGGAGCGTGAAGGGCAGCGGGCCGGGAGCACGCGAGCTCCGTGAGGGAACCCCGTGTTCGCTGGGGCTCAGGGACACCAAATGTGTGTGTCACCGTGCTGGGCTGGGCCCTGGGCAGGGACGGGCACAGGGAACGTCCCCCCCGAGCTCCGTCAGCGTGTGCAGCACGGGCACTCCTGGCAAACAGAAATAAAAACTGAAAATGAGATGAAACCGTATGAAATGCGTCACCCAGCAGCGTGTGTGTGCCTGCATGGTTTGTGTCAGGGTGCCACGGGGTGCTGGGGCAGAGATGCGCCCGCTCTTCTGCCCAGATCCTGGAGACCGGCTCCTTTCTCCCCAAAATAAATCCTTTGGAAGGGTGTTTCCTTCCAGAGGGCAGGGATAGGTGAGATATTGGGCAGGAATTTTCCCTGGGAGGTTGCTGTGAATGGAAACAGCTCTGTGCAGCCTGCAAACCTCCCTGTTCTTTGTCATGTGCCTCGTGCTGGGACAATGGAGAGGTTGGGGAGCTCCTCCTGGGGAGGTGCAGGCATTGCTGGCTCTGATGGTTTTATCAGGATAATTTTGCCATGATAATTTTACCATCCTTTCTTAGGCTGTTTGAGCTGGGAGCCTTCCTCCATTCCCCCAGTCCCACCACAGCCAAGCCAAGGCTGGGTCACATTCTCCTGTCCTGGCAGTGCCAGGTCTCTGCACTGGGCAGCTCACTGGAAACTCAGGGCTCACACATGTTTTAACCTTTATTTTAATCTTACACATATTTCAATCACATATTTTAATCTTTCCTACCTCACAAAGCACACGAGCCCTGGGCTGCTGAGCAGGGACAAACCCTTGGGCTGGCTCAGGGGGGATGCAGGTGGGCCTGGCAGGTACTGGTGTCTCACCACGCAGTCCAGGTGGTTTTTCTCCACGTTGATTAACAGCAGCTTGCACAGCCAGCAAGGCCCCAGCTCATTAATGTGTGATGTCAGGATCTGATCAATGCTGCAGCCCAAAATAGAATATTTTGGCTGCATAATGGCTGTTGCCAAAGACGTTGATTCTAGTGGCATATCTGTCACATCGATGAGGGGCTTGTGTTTTTCAGAGGGTTTACAGCGGCTGTTTCGTGCTGGCTCTCACCCTGGAACACAGGCTGGGGTCCCAAAGGAAATATCCATCCAGCTGCCTGTGGGGGATTTTTCTTTAATAAAAAAATGACAGAAATTGAGTCAGCCATTCTGGAGCTGGAAAGAGGCTTTAAGAATACATGGATCAGGTAGCAATTGCAGCCATCCCTTATACACTTAACTCATGGAATGGGCAGTGTTTTGGGACTGGGGGGAAAAAGCTGGAATCCAATAGACTTATGTTTGGAAAATAATAAATTTGCTGAGCAGGTAGTTTTCACGAATCGATCTAGTTCTCATTAGCCTTGCACTGTACAGTTTGCTGACTAATATTTCTGGCTTGCAAGTAAAAATGGCTTTCCAAAGGAAATGTGGACTGAGAACAGAGTGTTTTTGGGACCTGAAAGCCTGGAGCTCCTGGGGAAGGGAAGGGAAGAGCTGTGGGGCAGCAGAGGAGAGGCTGGGCTGCAGCGGGGCAGCAGAGGGCACGGAGGTGTGGAGGGCACCGGGGCCATTCCTGCCGTGCCAGCCCGTGCTCCTCCACCCGCACAGGGACACTGGGGCCCCCTGGCACTGTGGCACTGAGCCTTGGCTCTGGCCCTCGCCCTGGTCCTGTCAGAGCTCCCTCCTGTCCAGAGCTCTCCTGGGCCAAGATCCTGCTGAGATCTCGCTGATCCTGGGCTCCTTCTCACCATTCAGGCTCTTCTCCTAACCCCAAGCGGACTTTTCTCCCTGTGGCCATTGTCACTGCTGTCCCTCCTTTCTCCCCAGCATTTATTGCCTGTGTGGTCTCAGGCTGGCCCTGTTCCCGTGTGCAGGTTGGTACAAACCCCAAAGCAGCAGGGGATGATTCCCCAGCCTGCTGAGACTCCTGGAGCACATGATGGGGCTTTTGTCTGCCCGTGATTTCTGCTTTGCTGACAGATTTCTGCACTTCCAGGCCGAATCTGCACATCCAGGCAGGAGCAAACCCCTCCGTGGAGCCCCAGCTCCACGCCTGGGCATTGTTCTGGGCAGGAGCAAGGTGCTGACACAAAATTGATCCAGTGGGGCAATAATGGAGCTGTGCCATCCCCAGGGTGTGCTCTGGGGGTGCTGGGCTCTCAGAGCCCCCACAGGAGCTGTGCCATCCCCACTCCCATTCCCAGGGTGTGGTCTTGGGGTGCTGGGGACCCACAGGAGCTGTTCCCATCCCCAGGCTGTGCTCTGGGGTGCAGCAGAGGAATTACAGCCCTCTGGCTGCTGCACTCTTCCAGGTGAGCAGCCTGGCAGCGCAGGAGCCTGGCACAGAGCAGGCATGGCAGGGCTGAGTGCTGCTGGCTCCTTTCAGGTGTGCTCGGGAATGAAATCCCTCTGATAAACTGCAGAGGCCCCGCCACAGCCCTCCTGTAAGTGCTGCAATTACCCTGGTCTTTATTTGGACACCAGGGAGCCACAGGGATTGGCATCCTGGCCAAGGGAAGGGCCGAGGGGCACTGGAGCTTGCACAGCGCTAGAACAGACTCACTCAGCCCCTTCAAATATTTATGGCCTTGCAATCCATACACATTCCCAGCGTGTTTGACATCCTCCTGCTCTGCTCCTGCTGCTGGGGAGGCTCTGGGAGCATCTGCCCGGCCATGGGGGTGCCCAGGGGCCATGGGGAGCACGTTTATGGCTGGGATTTGGGAAGAGCCCATGGGATCTGTTCCTGGAGGCTCTGCACAGCAGCCAGGAGCTGCAGCCCAGGGCTGGGATGCAGGATCCCCGTGGATGCAGGGTCACCCTGTGCTCGCCCACACAGCTGGAATTGTGGCAGGATGCCCCAAGGCACCGCTGGACCCGCGGCCAGGCTGGCAGGGGTGTCCCACCCACTCAGAAAGGACAGGAACGGCTTTTTTAGCAATAAAAAAGTCATTTATAGCGAGCCCGTTGCCTTCCTGCCGGAGGGACAGCTCTTGTCAATCTGCCCCGTTTTACTCTGAGGGATAAAAATAGAGGCTGGTTCCAGGCAGCACCGCACATCCTGCGGCCCTAATGAGCTCTTAAGGTAATTACCTCTGGTGGGAAGGGCTGGAGAGGGCGTGCTGGGCTGACAGGGAGCACAGCTGAGAAACGGCTCTGTGCCCTGGCAGAGGGCTGAGGGACCCCTGAGAAACAGCTCTGTGCACCCTCCTTGGTGCCCATCCTCAGCCCATCCTCTCCTTGGAGCCCATCCTGTGCCCATCCTGTGCCCACCCTGTGCCCACCCTGTGCCCACCCTGTGCCCACCCTCTCCCTGGTGCTGGGGCTGCTGGGGCAGGCTGCACCCACCTTTCCCCCCCTGTGTCTTTGCCCTCTCTGTGGTCCATAAATAATCTCTGGGAGCACTGCGTTGCCTCCCTGCTCCATAAATCAATTTGCCCTGTTGCAGAATATCCAGGGTTTGTATGGAATAGGTAAATTGCATCTCCTGCTGTTCCGTCTTCCTAACGAACTCGATACCATCTTAAGAATATAAACCAGGAGAGCGCTTTCGTCTGGCTCAATTTGCCTTTGTGCAGCAGAGGGCTGATCTCCTGAGCTGGGCCTTTCCCCTCTGGTCCTGGGGCTCCTCCTTATCACAGCCTGAAAAGTGTCCCCAAAACTACAGCCAGGTGTGTGCACCTGTACCCAGGTGTGTGTACCTGCAGCCAGGTGTGTGCACCTACAGCCAGGTGTGTGCCCCTGTACCCAGGTGTGTGCACCTACAGCCAGGTGTGTGCACCTGCAGCCAGGTATTTACCTGAACCCAGGTGTGCCCCTGCAGCCAGGCACTGCTGCTCTCAAGGTGAAGAAAAGGGAAGTTTATTTTCTGACTCCAAAATTTATTGATTTCCAAGAGTGACAGTGGATCGGAGGGTGACAGTGCCACCTCTCCAATGTCACTGCACAAACCAACAGCCCATCAAATTTCTCCTCCTCCATAAAAGAATGCAAAACAATAAGTTATTTACAGAAAGCGTGTGAGAAAGTTCACTACAAGAATGCCAACATCAGAAGGGTTAGAAAATCTTAAATGATCAGGGTGACAGTGTGCAATGGCAGTGCCAGGGGTGCAGGTGCACCAGAGCCTGGTGTCCCTGTGCTGTGGGACCTGGGATCTGTGTTCCCTCTGCCCGTTCCACACACGGGTCTGAGCCCCTTCGTGGTTTTGGTAGGACAAATAACACATCAGAGTGTTCATTTGGGGTTAAAATAATCAGAGAATCATGGAATGGCTGGAGTTGGGAGGGTCCTTGAAGCTCACCCCATCCCACCCGTGCCATGGCAGGGACACCTTCCACCATCCCACGTTGCTCCTGGTTCAGCCTGGCCTGGGGCACGGCCGGGGATGGAAGGGGCAGCCACAAACCTGTGCAGCCACAAGCCTGTGCTACAAACCAGTGTGCACACAGACCCGTGCCAGTTGCACAGCTTTCCCTGGGCCCACAGGTGTCCCAGAGGTTTAATTCCATGTGTGTTCCTGCAGCTCTCCTGGAGCATCCCTTTCCTTTAGCAGGGCTGCACTAATCCCTGGTGAAACCCACTGGGATGTGAGTAACTGGAACAGACAGGCAGAACCTTTCCTGCACTCAGCTGGAGACAGGGAAACTTGTGCACGCACAGGGTGTGATCCCTGACATGGTCTGGTTACACACACAGGGTGTGGTCCCTGACATGATCCTGGTTACACACACAGGGTGTGATCCCTGACATGATCCTGGTTACACACACACAGGGTGTGATCCCTGACATGATCCTGGTTACACGCACACAGGGTGTGATCCCTGACATGATCCTGGTTACACACACACAGGGTGTGATCCCTGACATGATCCTGGTTACACACACACAGGGTGTGATCCCTGACATGATCCTGGTTACACACACAGGGTGTGGTCCCTGACATGATCCTGGTTACACACACAGGGTGTGGTCCCTGACATGATCCTGGTTACACACACAGGGTGTGATCCCTGACATGATCCTGGTTACACACACACAGGGTGTGATCCCTGACATGATCCTGGTTACACACACAGGGTGTGATCCCTGACATGATCCCTGTGGCACCCCCAGTGTGGTCCCTGACATGATCCTGGTTACACACACAGGGTGTGATCCCTGACATGATCCTGGTTACACACACACAGGGTGTGATCCCTGACATGATCCTGGTTACACACACAGGGTGTGATCCCTGACATGATCCTGGTTACACACACACACAGGGTGTGATCCCTGACATGGTCTGGTTACACGCACAGGGTGTGATCCCTGACATGATCCTGGCTGCACGCACAGGGTGTGATCCCTGACATGATCCTGGTTACACACACAGGGTGTGATCCCTGACATGATCCCTGTCACCCCCAGTGTGATCCCAGACCTGCTCCCTGGGTGTTGCACACCTGGAGCTCCATCCCTGCCCTCTCTGGCTGCCTTCAGAGGGGCAGCATGAGACGAGGAGCTCACACAGCAGCAACTTCTCCATCACCGGCAGCAGCTTGGATCATTAGGCCTGAAATAGTTTTAATTGGATGCAGAACTTGCAAGAGATTTTTTTGTGCAGTTCCTCATCCACCACCAGGCGTGAGAGCAGGGGAGAGGGGAGAGGCCCTGCTTGGCTTCAGGTGCCTCTGGATCGGGGGCTGTTGGGTCTGTCTCAGCACCAAACTGGGTTTAAGATGGAGAGATAAATATTTTCTTTGCCTTGGCATGGATTACCCCCCTGGGAAAGCCCAGAGTGGTTGATTGAAGTCCTCGACAGGAATTCTCCAGCTCATTGCAGTGACAAGCTGCTGACTCCTGCTGCCGTGGGTGGGGATGTGGGGAGGAGCACCCCCAGCTCCGTGGGTGCTTTGGGGGCCAGAATGCAGTTAACCATTCTGTGTGCCCATTAAAAACGAGGTGCTTGTCAGTGCAAATGGGTGCTGGGTCTGTGCCCCTCGCCCACACGGGCTTTCCAAGCGATGTGGACAGCAACAACACATGGGCTCCTCCAAACGAGCCAGGAATTAATCACACTGAGGTGATTCAGTGCAGCCACTGCGCAGAGAGGCGAGCTGAAACATAAACATCAAAAATTCAGATTAAATAGAGAGCCCTGGTGGCATTTGCAGCCCATTCCCATCCCCTGGCTGAGGAGAGGCAGGAGGAGGCTGCAGAATTCCTGGGGATTACAGCAGGACAGGGAATTCCTCTGGGGATGGTTGGCTGCCAGCACAGGAGTAACCAGGGCGTGTTTTAAAACGTGGACAGAAGAGTCCCAGAGGGCACCAGAGATTTAACTGTGTTTGAGGAGGATTCAGGTGCACAAACAGCCCTTGGTATTTGCTCCATGGTCTGAATTCCTTGCTGAGATTGGATGGTGGTTATAGAGCCCTGGAAGGGTTTGGGTTGGAAGGGATTTAAATCCCACCCAGTGCCATGGCAGGGACCCTTCCCCTGTCCCAGGTGCTCCAAGCTCCGCCCTGGGCACTGCCAGGGATCCAGAGCAGCCCCAGCTGTGCCAGGGCTGCCCACCCTGCCAGGGCAGGATCCATGTCCTGACACAGGCACAGGTACAGGCAGTGCCCTGCAAGGTGGAACCGAGGTGCTCTGTGCCGTGTGAGGTTTGGAGCTGTGCAGGGAGGGAGCCAGGAGTGATTCCAGAGGGGCACAGGGGCTGCAGGAGGGGCAGGAGGGCTGGGCTGGCACAGAGACAGGCTGGAGCTGCTGGCACAGGAGCGGGCATGCAGTGCCAGGCTGAGCGTGGTGCCAGCCCCAGCCCTGCCCTCGGTGCCAGGCCCTCTCTGTGGGCGCGTGGCGAGCGGCTTTCGAGGAATCGCTGCCACACCTGCAGTGCCACACCTGCAGTGCCACACCTGCAGTGCCACACCTGCAGTGCCACACCTGCGCTGCCACACCTGCAGTGTCACACCTGTGCTCCCACACCTGTGCTGCCACACCTGCGCTGCCACACCTGCAGTGTCACACCTGCAGTGCCACACCTGTGCTGCCACACCTGCAGTGCCACACCTGCAGTGCCACACCTGCAGTGCCACACCTGTGCTGCCACACCTGCAGTGCCACACCTGCAGTGCCGCACCTGCACAAGGGACAGTGCCCGGTGTGGCAATGGTGCCATTTGTCCCCAAGAGCCCCAGTGCCCCCAGCCAGCCCTGCCAGCCTGCCCTGCCCTCGGGAGGGCTCTGTCTGTGCTGCTGCATGCCCAGCCTGCCTGGGCACTGGGGTGTGAGGGTGTTCACAGGAGTCCTTGGGCTGGGGAAGAGACGAGCATCTGACTCCATGTTTCAGAATAAATTTATTCTCATTAGATTTATTATTTTATGATCTATATTACATTAAAGTTATACTAAAAGAGTAGAAGAAAAGGCTTCATCAGAAGGCTAAGAAGGCTAAGAACAGAATAGCAAAGAGTGATAACAAAGGTTTGTGTCGCAGACAGAGTCCAAGCCAGCTGACTGTGATTGGTCATTAATTGCAAACAGCCAATCCCAGATGCACCTGTTGCATCCCACAGCAGCAGATAACCATTGTTTGCATTCTGCTCCTGAGGCCTCCCAGCTTCTCAGGAGGAGAAAGCCCAAGGAAAGGATCTCCATGAGCGATGCCTGTGCCACGGGGGGAGCTGGGGTCCCCTGGCACTGGGAGCAAGGCCGGGCTCAGGCAGCTGTGCAGCTGCAGAGCTGCTGCTGACGTCGCTGTCCCGCACCATGAGCTCAATGCTTAACGAGATGCTTCAATAATTAACGCACGCTGCTCTGGGGCTGAGTGCCTCGGGGATGGGCACTGCTGGCACGGGGAGGCAGGGATTGTTCTGCTCCAGGAGGGACCCGAGGGGGCACAGAGCCCTGGCAGAGCTCACCAAGGGAGCCAAGGCTGCTCCTCCACGGGAGTGCCCCTGCTGCCAGGCCCCCGTGCCACGGAGCCCTGCAGGGGCTGTGCCAGGCCCTGCCCTGCTGCGGGATGAGGGCTGGCACTGCTGGGCAGCTCCCCAGGCTGTTTGTCCCCATGTAAGCCAGACCCCTTCATGCACTGGGGCCGGGGTTTGCTGTGCGAGCTGTCACCACAGCTGGGCTGGCAGCTGATCCCAAAAACAGGGCAGAAACAGGGCAAAAACAGGGCAAAAACAGCGACCACATCCAGAAAGTTACAGATGGCCTGGGTGGGGAGTGCTGGAGAGAGGAGCTGCTCCCTGCTGGCGTCCAGCTGCAGAGAGCTCCGGGCTCCCAGCACAGCTCCGAGCACAGCCTGTCCTGCCCGGGATGGGCATGGAGGCACCTCGGGAGGGGGCACCCCTGGGGGCACGGAATGGCACTCGGGGCATGGAGGGAATGGGGAGCACCACAGGACTCAGGGAAGAGAAGCTAAAGGGGCTTCGCAAACCAGGCCAGCAAAGGGAAATGATGTGGGTAAATGGAAATGGGGGTCTGGGTTCGCAGGGTCCCATTGCTGGGGATGAGGGTGGTGAGTGTGTGGAGAAGAAGGAGAAGGAGGAGGAAGCATTCCTGGGTTTGCATGCTGGACCCCGTCCCAGTGCCCCGGGGTGCTGGACGTGAGCAGGCTCTGCTCAGCTGCCAAGCAGCAGTGCCAGCCCCCAGGCCAGGCCGGGCTGCTGTGAGCCCAGATCAGAGCAGGAGGGCCCTTCAGCTGCTTTATTTTCCTAGGATTAGTAATCACCATCTTCATTATGAAATACTAACACTCACAAAATAAAAACTCCCAAGGCTGGGCTCCTCCGTGCCAATCCCATCGGTGCCAGTGCTCCCGGCTGGCAGCTCCTGCAGAGCCTTATCTCCAGGAGCAATCGTTACACAATCCTCATTCTCATGCTGCAAACGGCTCCTGTGGAACCCGCACTTCAAAGCAGACCCAGAAACAGCCAAGTTTCTGTTCAGAATCCAGGATGTTCGGGGAGGATCGGGATTTAGGCTTTGCAAGCTGCTCCGGACGGCAGGTTGGGCTCCATCCTGAGCATGGCAGGCGCCTCTTGTGTTTGTGAGGGGAGAGGAATGTGAAAATCCTTTAGTGACCCATCAGGTGCAGGGGATTAACCAGGAGTGAAGGTGAATGGTGTGGAACAAGTGAGCAAAGAGTCTCCATTCTGCTGCCTGGGCAGTGGGGAGGAGCTGGGCTGGCAGAGTGGGTACTGGAGTGGGATGCGAGATTGGGGTATAGGAGTGGGATTCTGGAGTGGGTACTGAGCAGGATGCTGGGGCAGGATGCTGGAGTGGGATTCTGGAGTGGGATTTCAGAGCAGGATGCTGGAGCGGGATGCTGGATTGAGATACTGGATTTTGGAGTATCTGGATTTTGGGATTTTGGAGTGGGCACTGGAGCAGGATGCGGGAGCGGGATGCTGGATTGAGATACTGGAGTGGGTACTGGAGCAGGTTGCTGGAGCAGGATGCGGGAGTGGGATTCTGGAGTGGGATTTCAGAGCAGGATGCTGGAGCAGGATGCTGGAGCAGGATACTGGAGCAGGATTTCAGAGCAGGATGCTGGAGCAGGATGCTGGAGTGGGAAGAGCACTCCCTTTGTGTCTCTCTGCCCGCATTCCTCCCTCCAATGCCCAGAGGGCTGTCCCAGGGCCAGAGAGCCCCACAGCTGAGATCCGTGGGAGGCTGCAGGGTGCAGTGGTGCCGTGCCAGGGGGAGGCTTTGCCAGGCTGCCCCAGGGCTGCCCAGGGCTGTGCCTCAGGAGGTGTCTCCGTGCTCCAGCACCCACCCTGCATCACCCTGCTGTAAGGAGCTGCTCCCCCAGTGCATGCACAGACTGATTTGGCTCTGTCTCCCGGGAATGAACGGGGAATGAGGCTGTGGCTCGTGACCCTGCTGGCTCCTGAGCTGCTGGGAGGCCGCTGTGGCTCGGCCAGGGTGACCACATCGTTATCCCTGCCGTGCCATTAGCCCTGATGGGAGGGAATGGCTCTGTAGCTTCCCATTAGAGCTAATGGGCATCGGCAGAGTGCCTGGCTGGCACAGGGAAGCTGTGCCTGGCACGGGGAAGCCGTGCCCAGCACACAGAGGCCGTGCCATGCCGTGCTGTGCCGTGCCGTGCCGTGCCATGGGGAGCAGGAGCAGGGATAGCCCTGCAGGGACCTGCCACACGTGGGCAGGGGTTGATCCCCACTGAGGGGGATGAGGAAGGGACACAGATTCCCTGAGATGCAGCTCCTGGGCAGTGGGGCTGCACCAGACCCTGCAGGAATGGGTCACAGCCATCAGATCCCCACAGTGACCACAACCATTCCAGAATTGTCAAAGCAGCTTTTCATTTCGGGGATCCATGACAGAAGAGCCAAGCCCACAGGTCCTGCCAGGCCTGTAATCTTCACACCAGCATCAGCACCTCAGCTGCTGGATTAACCTTTGTTTCCTGCTTGTCCCTGAGCAGCAGGCAGGGATGCAGTGCAAGCACAAAATACAGCTACCTGCTCTCTTTTCCTCCAAAATTCAGCATTTTTGATGAAGCAGGAGCCCAATCAAGGTCAGCCTTGACTGGTTTTAGCAAAATAATTTCCTTCAGATTTGGATGAGGCTCAGAATTTTGGAATTGCACAGTGGATCCAACATAAGTACTAATGATTTGATGTGTGCTCCCTGGCAGAGGGTGTGCTTAGGTGGGATACTGGGAAGAAATTGTTCCTTGTGAGGGGGGTAAGGCCCTGGCACAGGTGCCCAGAGCAGCTGTGGCTATCCCTGGCAGTGTCCAAAGCCCGGCTTTGGATGAGACTTGGAGCAGCTTGGGATGGTGAGAGGTGGGGTGGGAGCTCAGGGCTGGGATGAGAGGGGCTTTGAGGCCCCTTCCAACCCAAATCTGTGGATACTCAGTCTCCATCATTTCTTCTGTTGCCCAGTGGGGCTGGTGAGGTGAGCAGGGCTGAGGGCATTGGCAGGGTGAGCCTGGCTGTGTTGCTGGCACAGCAGCCCATGCCCAGCCGGGCAGATCTCCCGGGCACGGCTGCGGACAATGCCCACGGTGTGCCCGCCACAAAGGGGCTGTTCTTGCCCAGAGCACACCTGGGCACTCGGTTCAGCTCCTCCTGCACCCAGACAGCGGCAGGGCACCCTTCCCTCGGGCTGGAATTCCCTCAGCTGCCTGGGGCTGTGCTGAGCTCACACCCGGGGGCTCAAACCCTCTAAACCCCACCGCGTGCTGGTGGCTTTCCCACCATTGCACGTGTAATGACAGCAATTAACAAAACCTTTCCATGGTAAAGCCACCACTGTTCCCTCCCTGAGCCCCTCGTGGCCCAGCCCATCCCCAGCACAGGGAGCTGGGCTGGTGTCCCACAGCTGCTTCTCCTGCTTGGTCATTCTGCTCAGGAGCTCGGCACCGCAGCCTTTGACAGTCTCCATCTTTATGGCTTATTTCATGTTTTGAAAGATTTATTTGAATAAATTGCCAGATGAAATACTGCTTTCAGCTGGCTGACCTGCTGGGCTGCTGTAGCCTCCCAGCAGTGCCATCAGGGAAAATTCCAGCCTCAGAAGTTCTCCCGGTGTAAACGAATTGCCTCGGAGGTGTTTTGATGCAGAGCTGTATTAAGCAGAAAGGGGGTTTAGTGACGGTGCTTGTTGGTTAAAGAAGAAAAGAGAACTTCTGTGTGTGTTTGAAGGGCCGGGTTGTTTGCCGTGGCTGGCACGGGCCCCTCAGGGATGGGGAGCTGGGAATGCTGAGCAGGGATGGCACTCAATGGAAACTGCATGGAAACCAGGGCTGCTGCCTGGCTCCTGTGCCGGGAGAGTCACACTGCAGTGTGTCATGGCTGGGATGGGGAGCTGCTCTGAACACGATGAAATCTGACAGAACAAGAGGACGCAGCCTGAGGCTGTGCCAGGGGAGATCCAGGAGGAATTTCTTCCTGGAGAGGGCAGCTCTGCCCTGGCAGAGGGGCAAACCCCAGATTTGGGAGCAGCTGGGCTGCACAGAGGGCGAGAGGCTGCAGAGCTGGGCCTGGCAGCCCCTGCTCCCTGCGGGTGTGGATGGCTGATCCCTCATCCTCAGGGATGCAGCAGCCTCCGGGGTCTAAAGCGGCAGCACAGAGACCTCAGCTCAGCCAGGACGGGGTGGCAGGGAGGGAAGGGGGTGAAAGCGCCTCCAGGTCAGCAGCAGCACAGACCTGAGGATGCTTTCACCCCAGTTCGCTCCCTCCCATCTCCCCACGCACTGGGAGATGCTGTGAGCGCAGATCTGCAGGGAAAAGTGACACAGGGAAAAATGACACAGGGAAAATGGACATGGAGAAAATGGACATGGGGAAAATGGACATGGGGAAAACTGACCCAGGGAAAACTGACACCCATCCAGGAACAGCTTCCTCCTCTGAACAGGGCTGGGCACCTTCCCCGCTGCACGGTGACAGTTGTGCTCCTGCCCAAGCACTGAAGACAAGGCCCTGGCCACGTCCATCCAACAGAATGAGCTCTGGAACAGCCCAGGACCACAGCAAACACCATCCAGTGTTGCTGCTGTGCTCAGACACTCAGAGCTGCCCAAGTGCTGCTGAATCCTCACCTTTGCCTGCGTGGGGCTGTTCTGGGCTCCCAGGCACCTTGGAGCTCCCTGGTGTCACGGCAGATTTCAGCAGCTGTAGGAGCACAGGGATGCTGAGGGGACAAGGGATTGGATTCCCTGGAGCCAGACCTTGCTGGGGAAAGGTTTCCTTCTATGCAGGAAATAATTTAACAGCTCGGTAATAATATCAAGGTGTTTCACAGAATCACGGGATTGTTTCTGTGGGAATAGACCTCCAAGATCATTGAGCCCAACCCTCTGTAAGCAGGAAGGCAATTCCAGGCTTTACTCACGTGGCTGTGGCATTACCCTGGGGGGCACTGGGCAGATTTGTGTGCACACACAGCCATGCCCTGTCATCCATCATCATCATCATCATCATCATCCACCTCAGGTGATCCTCCCCCAGACCGCAGCCCTGTGCAGCTCCAGGGCAGCAGGCAGTGCCAGGACAGGGCACAGAGGGCAGGCTGGGGGTGCCCATGGCGTGTCCCACCCTGGCAGGGTGAGGAGCATCCCCGCAGGCACAGCGAGAGCTCCGGGGGCGCCAGTGGCACAAAGTGGGGCAGAAGGTGTGGTTTCAGTGCCCTGTTGTTAATAGTTAATCAGGCTGCCGTGCGTTTCAGGGCGTGTGGGCATGGCAGGGAATTGCCGGCGAAGCAAACCACTCCGCTCGGAGTCGCGTTTCTGGCGCGGCGCCTCCGAGGAAACGCTCTCCAGGAAAACCTGGAGAGCTCAGGGCGGGCACCACGAGGGCCCGGGATAGACGGGATGCCGCCGTCATTAACCGCAGTCCCCGGGATCGGGGCTGTGCAATCCCGGGCATTTGGACAATGGAATCCGTCCCCGATCCGCGGGGCGTGCTCTCCCGTTGCCATGGCAGTGGCATCCTCCAGCGATGCTCCGGCTGCTCCTCAGGCCTGGGCTGGCCCTTTGCATGCGACACCATCGGCCTCGCTGCCACAGGGTCCCCACTCATCCCTGCCGCCTTTCCCACACGGCGGGATCCGGGAGCGGAGCGCCCTGCCCCAAGGCAAACCCATGGAGAGCTGGCTGCGGAGGGAGAATTTACCTGCAAATTGCGTCCTTCGGCTTTGTTTAGAAGTGTGTGCCTGTGGAAATCAGTGGTGGAGAGGGCTGGGTGCCGTGGGCCACCTCCCCAGCTTTTCACCTCTCCCCCTTTGCCAGGTGTGTCACCGCCTGTGCTCATGGAATCCTGGAATGGTCTGGGCTGGAAGGGACTCTAAAGCTCATCCAGTTCCACGAGGGAGCCTCATGGGGGCAGGGACACCTTGCACTGTCCCGGGGTGCTCCAGGTCCAGCCTGGCCCGGGACACTGCCAGGGAAGGGGCAGTGGGTGACAATGGCAGCTCGCTCAGAGTCTGCTGCAGATCAGGACGCTGAGCCCGGCGCCGGGCACAGGGAGGTATCCTGGGTCTGTGCTGTGCCAGGGACCATCCTGGTGGTGCCTGGGCTCCCGGAGCCCTCGCAGGAGCTGGCAGTGCTGCGGAGGCACCCCGGGCTGTGAGCAGAGCTCCTCTCCATGGCACTGCCAGCTGTGGGATCCACCACCCCAGGGCAGTTTATTCCGCCACTTAATCGCTCTTGTTGTTAAAAACTGCATCTTGTTCCTCATCCAGGCGCGGCTGCTGCAGCCCCCGGGGGCTGGCTCTGCGCTGCCTCTCTCCACCTGATTGAAGAGCCCTGTAGCAGCTGATGTTTTCTCTCTGTGAAGGCATTTGGGGATGATGGCCGTGTCACCTCTCACTGCTCTCTGAGGGATGAGAGGCTGAGCTCCTGGCACGCCCTGGCAGGTGTCTGCTCCCATCCCATCCCATCCCCTCCCATCCCATCCCATCCCATCCCATCCCATCCCATCCCATCCCATCCCATCCCATCCCATCCCATCCCATCCCATCCCATCCCATTATCCCATTATCCCATCCCATTATCCCATCCCATCCCATTATCCCATCCCATCCTGCAGATTTCCTGACTGCCTGAGCCCTTTGGTGCCCGAGGGAGCTGCCCAGAGCCTGCCTTGAGCCTTGAATCAATCCCCTTTATTACCTGAGTGCCAGAGCTCAGTGTAAAGCACAACCTGGTGTCAACATTTCCTCTGTGCTGGAGAACAGAGAGGAGCTCACAGACCCAGCTCCTTCAGCACAGCCCACAAAGATTTACCTTCAAACCATGAGGAGAAAATAGCAATGGGGTAAATTGAATAAATGAGGAGTGAAAAAGGGGGGAGAGCATCGTTGCTGTGGGTGCTTCCACAGCAGAAGTGACCTTAAAGCCCATCTCACCCACCCCTTCCATGGGCAGGGACACCTTGGAGCCAGAGCAGGGCTCCAAGCCCCATCCAGCCCACCTGGAGCTCTTCCCTGGGGCAGGGAGGAGGTGCCCTGGGTGCTGGGGGGCTTCTGCAGTCAGCAAGGAGGTGTCAGGGCTGGGAGCAGCACTGTGCATCCAGCCCCTGGGGCCCTGCAGGATTTCTCAGCTCCTTGCTCACCCGATGGGTTTTGGCTGGGGAAATCAGTGGAGGTGAAAATTTAAATGCAAACACGAAGGAAGGCTTTGGAGTGAGCAAATTGGAAACCCAAGGCAGTGGAAGAAGGGGAAGAGGCCGTGACATGAAAGAGATTTTGTGGTCAGAAGCAGCTCAGCCAAAAATGAGCTCGTTGTGGTTTTTTGCCTCAGGACAATTAATGGATGGTTAATTCCCCTGTTTTTGTGGGATTTCTGGGTTACTCTGCCCATGCTGCTCCCTCTGAATCTGATTTTGGGGTTTTGATTTTAGCAGGGCTGCCCTGGCAGGTCTGGGCTGGGGCTGTGCCCGGATCCCTGCGGTGTCCCAGGCCAGGCTGGACAGGGAATAGAGCACCTGGGACAGTGGAGGTGTCCCTGCCCTGGCAGGGGTGGCACTGGGTGGGCTCCAGTGTCCCTTCCCACCCGGCCCAAGCCATCCTGTGATTCTGTGACTGTGACATCCCCGTCCCATCCCACCCCTGGAGCCAAACCCTCCTCTGGGCCTCCTGCTGCCCAGCCTGTCCTGCACCTTCCCCCTGCTTTCCCCTGCCCCTGGGGCATTTTGGGACGGGTGCAGTAAATGATGTCGCTGGTGGGCGCTGCAGGGGCTGAGTTAGTCCTTGCAGGCACCGCTGGAGTCTGAAGGGGCACCATTTCCTCTCAGACGTGTCTCTGTTTCACTCTTGCAGAGGCTGAATAATTCCCTCTGACAGCTTTTTGCTTTTTATAGCAGCAATTAGTCAAAAGGCATTGGTGTGATGAGCGCTGCCCTGGCGCTGCTGCTGCAGGCACGGGCTGGGGAGGGCACTGCTGCAGAGCCGGGGCTGGGACGGGCCGGGGGCGAGCTCTGATGCTAAAATGGGCAAACCTTGGCCCTTTCTCCTGCCGAAATTTGCGCTTGTGCTCCAAGGCACCTGGAGGGATCCGGGACGGCGGCTGGGGCCGGGCTGCCCATCCAGCCTGGAGTGGCTGCTGCACAGAACAACAGAAAGTGCAAAACAGAGGACTAGGAACTGGGATTTCACGAGTTCAGTCGAGGTGGAAGGAGGCAGAGGGATCTGGGGGAGAAACCAGGCGCTCACTGTGGTTTGATCCCAGCTGTGCCCTAAATGCCACCAGGTCTGGTCACGGGGGTGACGTTGGTGTAACGCTGGCGGGACTCAGTGTCACCTCAGCAGCGAGTGTTGGAGGTGTGGGAAGCATTTACTGAGGGAAGGGATGGAGTTTGTGTGTCTGTGTCTCACTGAGGCTCCCAGAGCCACGGGCCTGCTTTATCACACGCTGTGGTAGTGCACGGTGTCATTTGGTGGGGCTCCTTGCCCTGTTCTATTCTAAAGATAAAACTGGAAGTCAGAGTTATCTGGTGGCTTCAAAATAGCAGAGTCTGGGTGGAACTGGCGTGGTCTGTGGCTCTCTGCAGAAAGCCAGGATGGAAATAATCAGCTGAATGCTGCTTGTGCAGCGTGGAGCTCTGGAAGGGGCAGCCACCACAACATTCCCGTACAATATTCCCACACAATACTCCCAGAGACAATATTTCCATACAGTATTCCCATACAACATTTCCATACAATATTCCAGAGACATCATTCCCATACAATACTCCCAGAGACAACATTCCCATGCAACATTCCCATGCAACATTCCCATACAATACTCCCAGAGACAATATTTCCATACAATATTCCCATACAATACTGCCATACAACATTTCCATACAATAATCCAGAGACAGTATTCCCATACAATACTCCCAGAGACAACATTCCCATGCAATATTCCCATGCAACGTTCCCATGTAACATTCCCATGCAATATTCCCATGCAACATTCCCATACAGTATTCCCATATAATGTTCCAGAGAGGTGAAAGGCAGGAGCAGAGCAGGCCCCTGGCTGTCCCCACAGTCCTACAGCTGTGCCACAGAGGGGTTTGAAGCCATGGGGCTGTGGCACCTGGGGACACTTGGGGCTGGTGGTGGCACCTGGGGACGCCTGGGGCTGGTGGTGGCACCTGGGGACGCCTGGGGCTGGTGGTGGCCCTGGCATTGCTGGGGGAGCACTGGGACAGGAGGATCTCAGAGGGCATCTCAAGCATAAACCATTCTGTGATCCCATGTCCAGCCTGGCCTGGAACACTCCAGGAGATGCTGATTAACATTCCAGCTTGGACACTGATTTTTAACCTGCATTTAGTTCACAATTCCAGTTGCTCTGTACCAGTCACCTGGCACCTCCCTGCTCTCTGCCAACTGCACAGCACTGCCTTGGCTTCTTGTGGCTTTTTGCTCAAAACCTTGGGAGCTGGAGCTGTTTTCCCTGTTGAGGATGCCTGTTAAACCACCCAGCATTGCAGCATCCTAATTGTGCTGCAGCCAGCCTTTAATCCTGTTAGCGCGTGTCATGTTGCTCTTGTATCACTCTAATTTTTAATCAAAATGTCATGCCATACCAGGTTAAGTGTCTGCCAGAGTCTAAATCTATTACATTGGCACGGTTGCCTTTATTAACCAATTTTTAAACTCATCAAAAGCTCAAACAGATTTGACAGGGTTCATTTTTCACCAATTTTGGTGCCTGCTCTCTGCTATCAGTGGATCGGGGTCAGAGGATGAGTTTGCCCATGAAGACACTCATCCTTTTTATTTATTGCCAGAATCCTGTTTTCTATCAGATTTTGGAGCCCTTTCCTGTAGAGGTGTAAAATAAAATCAGTTTCTGCATAACCCTGAAGTGCCAAAGTCCCTGTCCCAAAGAAATTCTCATTCAAATGCTCAAACCTGGACTTTGCCAAGAGTTTTGTCTTCCTGAATGCAAATATCTGAATCCTGCCTTTGGATGCTGACTGGGAGCTGGGTCCTTGCTCCACAGGGCAGGGGAAAGCTAATTAGGCACTGACTAATTATTGCAGGTTTGGCCACATTGAGATCCAAAACTGAGAGTGGGATTGGGAGGCAGAGAGGTGTTTATTGTTATTTATTGTTATTTATTGTTATTTATTGTTATTTATTGTTATTTATTGTGATGGAAGGGGTGCCAGTGCTGGGCTCTCCTGTCAGATGAAGCAGATATAAGCCAGGTTTGTGGCTTTTCCTGCAGAACCTGTGGGAAAGCTCCTTCCCCCCATCCAGAGCCTTCCAATCTAGCCGGGCCTAATTCATGATAATTATTTTTCATATTGCTTTTATGTGGCCGTACATTGTCTGAATTCCACAACAATGCAGCAGCAGAGTTTCCAGGCTGGCTCTGGGCTCCCCGAGGCAGCATTTATTAAAACCTCCTTTTGTCCATATTTCATGTTTATTGCTGCCATCTTTAATTAAGGGAGGTAAATATTGCCGAGGGGGGCTGAGGGCCCTTTTTAGCGTGAATAATCAGAAATAATCCGTGGCACAGGATGGTGAGGGAGGGGGAAGGAGCTCCGGGGTGCCCCTGCTGCTCTGGGATGGGGCAGCTGGGCAGGGTCTCTGCCCCAGGGACCGGTGATGTTTACGGTGAGCAATGGGGGAGGAGCTGAATTCAGCTGGAATTGGAATTTTTGCAGATGCACAAAGGACATTGCGGCAGCAGGGGCTGGGCTGGGCTGGGAGCAGGGGGCTGCACAAAGGACATTTCTGCTGGGAGAAGGTGGCTGCCCCTGGGGGCACAGGGAGCAAAGGGATGTCCCAGTGGAACGGCGAGCCCAGCAGTGCCCAGGCTGTCCTGGCAGCGATGGTGATGGGCACTGCTGGCCCTGGCAGTGATGGTGAGGGGCTCTGCTGGCCCTGGCAGTGATGGTGATGGGCACTGCTGGCCCTGGCAGTGATGGTGGTGAGGGGCTCTGCTAACCCTGGCAGTGATGGTGATGGGCACTGCTAGCCCTGGCAGCGATGGTGATGGGCACTGCTCGCCCTGGCAGTGATGGTGATGGGCACTGCTGGCCCTGGCAGTGATGGTGGTGAGGGGCTCTGCTAACCCTGGCAGTGATGGTGATGGGCTCTGCTGGCCCTGGCAGTGATGGTGGTGAGGGGCTCTGCTAACCCTGGCAGTGATGGTGAGGGGCTCTGCTAACCCTGGCAGTGATGGTGGTGAGGGGCTCTGCTAACCCTGGCAGTGATGGTGAGGGGCACTGCTGGCCCTGGCAGTGATGGTGGTGAGGGGCTCTGCTGGCCCTGGCAGTGATGGTGGTGAGGGGCTCTGCTAACCCTGGCAGTGATGGTGGTGGGCACTGCTGGCCCTGGCAGTGATGGTGGTGAGGGGCTCTGCTAACCCTGGCAGTGATGGTGATGGGCTCTGCTGGCCCTGGCAGTGATGGTGATGGGCACTGCTGGCCCTGGCAGTGATGGTGGTGATGGGCACTACTGGCCCTGGCACTGCCCAGGCTGTCCTGGCAGCACTCCTGACTCGCTGAGCAAAGGGAGACTTTTCCTCGGGGACTCATCTTCTGTCAGCCCTGAGATAATCTGATGTGATAGTGCAGGCACGATGACTTCATTACTGTAATTATTTTTATTGCCTCTGCAGGCCTCTGCTTTAAAATAAACTCAGGAGCCAGAGCATTCAGTTCCATCCCAGTGCTGGGGGCAGGCTTGGATGCTCGTGGAGGGCATTTCCAATGTAAATGTTTGCATGGTTCTACCACCTTCACCTCCTTCCTTTCGCTGTACTGAGGGCCTGAGTGCTCAGTTTTGCCCAGGGCACCCAGTTTTGCTGCTCCTTGCCCTCTCCAGGTGCCTGGGTGGGCCCAGGTGCTGCCACACAGGGCACGCCCAAACCAGGGGTTCAGATTGGGGTACAGGGTGGGGAATGTCCCCTGTGGCCCTGCAGGATGGGCAGCACCCGTGGCTGGGTCACCTCAGGCCTGGCACCAGCCCTGGCTTCTCCTGATCCCAGCTGCCCCCCTGGCTCTGCAGGGCTCACCTCAGCTGGGCTCCAGCTCATCCCAGAGCGTCTGTAGGGAATGTTGGGCTCACAGACGGCGGAGCTGGCTCCTCAGAGCGTGCCCTGCTGCAGGGAGCTGCTCTGGGCGCAGGGCAGGAGGAGCTATGGGGTGTGCAGAGTGTGTGAGCGGTGTTTGTGCAGGTGTGTGCAGTGTGTGTGCAGGTGTGCAGTGTGTGTGTGCAGTGTGTGTGTGCAGTGTGTGTGCAGGTGTGCAGTGTGTGTGCAGGTGTGCAGTGTGTGTGTGCAATGTGCAGTGTGTGTGCAGGTGTGCAGGTGTGCAGTGTGTGTGCACGTGTGCCGTGTGTGTGCCGTGTGTGTGCAGGTGTGCAGTGTGTGTGTGCGGGTGTGCAGTGTTTGTGCAGTGTGTGTGTGCAATGTGCAGGTGTGTGCTGTGTGTGTGCAGGTGTGCAGTGTGTGTGTGTGCAGGTGTGCCGTGTGTGTGCAGTGTGTGTGTGTGCAGGTGTGCTCCCTTTGGGATGCTCAGCCCCATCAGCTCAGCCCATGCCCAGCACAGCCTCTGCCCAATATCCCATCCATGCCTGTGCCCTTTCCAGCCTGGCACAGCCCCTGCCCCGTTCCCAGCCCAGCCTGGCACAGCCCCTGCCCTGTTCCCAGCCCAGCCCCTGCCCTGTGCCCAGCCCAGCCTGGCACAGCCCCTGCCCTGTGCCCTTTCCAGGCTGGCATAGCCCCTGCCCTGTGCCCAGCCCAGCCTGGCACAGGCTCGGGGAGCTTAGGGCCCATCTGGGCAGGGAACAGAGGCTTTGCCCATCAACACGAGTAATCCCTGCCTGTAATCCAGGCTGCTCTGCGCTGCTGCCCAGCGGCTCCTGGTGCCAAGGGACAGCCCGTGGGGCTGTGGGGGCGCTGGGCACAGCCCCTGCCCCGCTCTGGGCTCACGGGATGGGGCTGGGGGCTGCCCTGCCCTGCCCTGGGGGCTGCCCTGGCTGGGGGCTGCTGCTGTCAGCGCAGATCTGTCCTGGAACTCAGGCTGTGAGCGAGCTCAGCCGCTCCTGGGCCCCTGGGAGAGCCCTGGGCCGTGATTCTGGGGATTATTTTTATCTCTAAATATGAAATTCTCTCGGAGCAGCATTTAGAGCCGTGTCACTGCCCTGGCTGGGGTGGCTGTCTGGGACACTGACACAGACGGGGAATTCAGACAGTTCCCTCTCATGCCTCTGATTTTAGCGTTGCCAGGAGCTGGTTCTCAGCAGTGATGAAGGAATTTGAGCTGGCTGGGGTCTGTCTGATGAGCTGGCAGAGCTGGTGGCGCTCTGTCCTCTGCAACCCCACATTCTTTCCAGGAGCAGAAACGCTCCAAGGCTTTGGGGCCCTGGAGCACTCCCTGCCTGCCACCCACAGTCTGGGCAGTGGGAATGGTTTGGATTGCGTGTGGAACGGAGCCCAGTGGGAGCTGCGTGTGCTGTGCCCATTGGCAGCATCCCCTGGCTGCCCTGGGGAGAGCAAGGGAGGCTTTGGGGTGAGCCACAGCTGCAGGGCAAGGGCTGAGCCCTGGGATGTGCCCAGGTGGGGCAGAGAGGGCAGGTTTAAACTGAATAGAAAGGGATGGGGATGGGCACGGAGATGGGCATGGGGATGGGCATGGGGATGGGCACGGGCACGGGCATGGGCAGGCGCTGTGCTGGTCAGGGGGCAGCTGCTGCCCTGCAGGGACCCTGCCCTGCCTCGCCCACCACCCTCGCTTTGGGGAGGGGTCACAATGGGCTGCCCGGGCCTCCGGAGCTCCTGGACCTGCTGCCTTTGCCCTGTGTGCCACCGGAGCGTGGCATTGCCCCCGGTTCCTGTGTGTGTGGCAGGGGATGGGTTTGGCACGCGTGTGTGATGTCTACGGGGGCTCTGGTGATGGCTGTCCCTTGGGGACACCCCTGGCTCCGTCCCCTGCCCGGGACACCCCCGGCCCCTCTCCGGGTGCCCGCCCAGCCCCAGCCGCGGTGCTCTGTCAAACACGCTCCCGTGGAGAGGAGCCGCGATCCTTTATTCTGCCGGGTTTGATGTGCAAAGCAAACACGTTAACATCAAGGCAGCTTCCCCGCGGCGCCGGGGATTTGGGATTTGGGATTTGGCTCCTGCTCCGCGTTGGGGGGGCTGCTCCTGGGGAATGGGGGTGCTCAGAGTGATGGAGGGGCTTTTGGGGGCTTTTCTGTGAAAACTGAGCTGAGCAAAGCCCATCCCATGGCCCTGCTGGGGCTGTCCTGGGCTCTCTGCCCCTGCACACCCTGCCCTGCCAGGGCTGCCCATCCTCGGGAAGGACACGGGGCAGCAGGAGTGTGACAGTGCCACAGGGGCCTCAGGGTGAGGGAGGAGACGAGGGTCTGACTCCATGTTTCAGAAGGATGATTTATTATTTTATGGTATATATTACATTAAAACTATACTAAAAGAGTAGGAAAAAAGATTTCATCAGAAGGCTGGCTAAGAATAGAATAGGAAAGAATGATAACAAAAGTCTGTAACTCCGGCTCTCTGTCTGAGCCAGCTGACTGTGATTGGCCATTAATTAGAAATCCCAGATCCACCTGTTGCATTCCACAGCAGCAGATAATCACTGTTTACATTTTGTTCCTGAGGCCTCCCAGCTTCTCAGGAGGAACAATCCTAAGGAAAGGGTTTTTAATGAACAGATATCCGTGGCAGCATTCCGTGCCCAGCGCTGTTGGGTCCGTGCTGCTGCTCAGGGTGTGTCCCATTCATTGGGAGGGTTGTGCTCCCTGCCCCTGTGTCAGCGAGCATCATCCCCACCTGGCCGGGCTCTCCTGGCAATCGCCCCTGTGGCAGGAGCCCTCTCCCTGGCTGCCCCAGCCCAGCGCTGCTGTTAATATTCAGGGAGCAGCGCCGCCTCTCCCAGGACAGAGATCCTGCCGTGGCTGGGCAAATCAGAGTTCATTATCGTGTTAATCTGACTGATTGCGGCCTCCCAGAAGGGTTCCACATATGGTCATTGCTGCAGCGCAGATGAAGCTGCTGTGCCTCGCTCACAGGCTCCAGCTCTGCTCTCGGTGCTCTTTATCCTTGAGGTGCGGTTCTGGGAAATGGAAATGTGAATTACTTTTTAACCTGCACTTAGTTTTGAGTCAGAATTGGGGGTTTGAGCATCTGCCCTTTGTTTGCAGTCAGGTTTTTCCCTTATTTTGTTGTCTTATTTTGGCTCTTTTGGTTTTTCCCTTATTTTGTTGTCTTATTTTGGCTCTGGTTTTAAACGTGAAGCACGAACTGAGCGCCCTGCACAATCTCTTGCAGGGATCCACATCTTTCCTGGGAAATCATTTGGGGCAAGCTGTAACCCTCGGCACTGGCTCTGGTGGAGCCATGGCGTGCAGGGCACCCCTCACATGGGATTGACCTGCTTGACCGACACTGCCGGCCCGGGGCTTCAGTCTGGCAGCTCATACTGAGTTATTCCACTGGCTTTTGTCATTCAGGAACAAGGCTGGGGTTGCTCCAGTGTGGCCTGGGGACCCTGGGGCTCTTTGAGGACCCTGGGGCTCTTTGGGGACAGTTTGAGGACCCTGGGGCTCTTTGGGGACAGTTTGGGGACCCTGGGGCTCTTTGGGGACAGTTTGTTGCAGCAGCTTCGGGACCCTGGGGCTGTTTGGGGACCCTGGGGCTGTTTGGGGACAGTTTGGTGCAGCAGCCTCGGGACCCTGGTGCTGTTTGGGGACCCTGGTGCTGTTTGGGGACCCTGGGGCTGTTTGGGGACAGTTTTGGGACCCTGGGACGGTTTGGGGACAGTTTGGGGCAGCAGCCTCGGGACTCTGGTGCTGTATGGGGACTCTGGTGCTGTTTGGGGGACCCTGGGGCTGTTTGGGGACAGTTTGGGGACAGTTTGTGAGAGCAGCCTTGGGACCCTGGGGCTGTTTGGGGACAGTCTGTGACAGCAGCCTTGGGACCCTGGTGCTGTTTGGGGACCCTGGGGCTGTTTGGGGACAGTTTGGGGACAGTTTGGTGCAGCAGCCTCGGGACTCTGGTGCTGTTTGGGGACCCTGGGGCTGTTTGGGGACAGTCTGTGACAGCAGCCTCCAGACTGAGCCCCTTCCCAGCTCCCCCAGCCCCTCCTGGGCTCCGTTCCTGTCCCAGCCCCCTGGCAAAGCGTTCCAGGTTCCCAGCCCAGGCTGAGGGAACAGAGGTAGGGTAGCCCCAGCAGGCAGGGCTGGCTCCCGAGGAGAGCCATTCATTATTGGCCTCCGAACAATTCACGCCGCCTGAGCCCTGAGCCTTTCACTGCTGATGGCAGGGGAGCGCCAAATTCAACAAGAGCCACATGGAGCCACTCCAGGCTGCACGAATGAAAAAAAAGGGAGTTTGAGTTATTGGAAAAACCAATTTGGCTTTATGGAGAGAGGTTTCCTGTGCCTCTCAATTATAGAGTTATAAATTCTAAGTGTGATTCATAAAAGCTGCGCGGCAGCAGAGTGAAGGTGGCGTGTCATCAGTCACTGGGAGGGAAGGGCTGGAGAATATTCAGAATATTCCCTGCATCCTCTGTGAGTCCGTGCAGGATCCAGGCTGGGGCCAGCCCTGTCCAGCTTCCCTTGGTTGAAACCATAAATCCTTGAGGTGACATTCATCTTCCCTTCTCAAGCTGTTTTTCTCTGTTTTGCTAAGGTGTGAGAGAAGCATATTTCCTTTATATATATCCCAAAGGTATAGTTTCAAGAATACAAGCAATATTCTAAAATTATCCTTCAAAAGGTTATTATTGCAGAGCTCTTTATGGATTAAATACAAGCGAAAAGCAACATCCTTAACACTTTAATTCCAACGCTCCTAAACCAACCAGGGTTAATTGCAAAGAAAGGATAGGTGCAAAGGCCTTTTTCCATGCTTTATTTTCCTCAGTTATGATTAGAATTCGCAACTGTCCCACTGTTGGTCTCCACACATATCACAAATACACCTGTTTGCACCTGACACGAAACACGGCTTTGTATTTCACATGGGCAAGCCCTGGGGAAAGCACAGAGTAAGTTTTGCAAAGCCCCTGGAAAGCTCAAGACAAACCCTCTGCAGGTGCTGTGGGAGCTGTGAAATGCTCCTGGCACAAGTTCCTGATTATTAACGGGTTTAAAAGTGCTCAACTGCTGTCCCACTGCAGACTTTGCTAAATGAGGACATCGGGGGCTGAAATCCCATGATGGAGAGCGTGTGGATCCGTCTGCATAGCCAGCACAAAGGGCTGGAGACCTGCTGGGCATTAAGGGGAGAATCGATAATCTGGGGTTTGAGGCTCCGTGGGGCCCTTCATTAGGAACTTTCCTCCTCAGGAGCTTTACAAACTTCCACGTCCAGCCGCCCAGATAAGTCTGGAAGGCAGAAATTACTGTGTCAGCGAGGAGGAAGGATTAGAGATAACAGGGAATTAATACTGAAATGCATATGCTATAAATATAACAGGATTACACTGGAGTTATGTAAAAGCCCTTTTCCTTCCCCGAGTCTCCTTGGGTGGGCAGGTGGGCAGCCCCCTGAGCTTCTGCCCTCGCCTGGGGCTGCCAGGGCATCTTTCCCTAACAGGACACAGGGGATGGCGTCAAACGGGCAGTGTTCAGTGGGATTTGGGGCAGGGATTGCTCCCTGGCACAGGTGCCCAGAGCAGCTGGGGCTGCCCCTGCATCCCTGGCAGTGCCAGGGCCGGGTTGGACACTGGGGCTGGAGCACCTGGGCAGGGGAAGGTGTCCCTGCCGTGGCTCTGCTCTTTGCAGTGTGTGTTTATTTTGCAGGTTATTGTTTGACTGTTGTTTGGTAGGTTTTGGGGCTTTTTTCCCCCTGCTTTTGGAGTGACACAGACTTGTCTTTGTTATTCAGCTGAGCCAGGTGTGGGTTTATCTCTTTGCTATTTAGCTACTTTTCTGCCAGGTTCCAAACCCCTTCCTCCCACATCCAGCTGCTAACCCCTCCTGTCCCGAGCAGTTTTCCTCCCTTGTATCCCCTGCCCTTGTTCCACCCCCAGTTCTCCCGATTAGACTGGGGAGTGTAACAACAAATAAAGTAACCCAGTTATTCCCTGCCTGCAAATGAATATTCTCAGGCCCATTTTTGCCCATTTCCTCCTCATTCCAGGGCTTAGCAGAGGCTGAGAGCTGTCAGTGAGGACTCGGCCCTGCCTGCAGAGCCAACATTAACTTTGTCTGAGGGATGATAAATCCCGGGCTCCTGCAGCACGGTGCTGAACTTGGAAAATGAAGCATTTAAACCACAATATTGCAGTCAAATTGCTGGTGAAAATCTCTTCATGTTGGCAGTGGAGCTGGAGGGCCTTTGATCTCTCCCAGCTCAGATGTTGCTGCCAAAGAGACTTAAGCCTAAACTTCACTTTGTAAAATAGACTTTTTTTGACACTTTCCTTTAAAAAAATAATCTCCTCCTAAGCTCAGGAAGCAGGGACGAGTGGGCAGCCCACAAGGAGATTTCAAACCCAAATAACGCAGGAAGGAGCCACTTTCAGCTGCTTCCATTGCTTCTGTAAATCCTGGGCTTAATCCCTGGAGCAGCTGGGGGGGAACGTGGCATTTGAGCCTGGGAGCCGGAGTGAAACAGCCCCCAGCCCCTCGTGGGGCAGGCAGGGATCCCCTGGAGCACTTGGAGCTTAAATGGTCCATGGTGTTACACCTGCCATGGCATGGGGTAAATGGTCAGGGGAAAGCTGTGCCTCCCCTCCCTGCAGCCAGGACTTGGGGACAGGGCTCATCCTCGGTCACTGGGGTGGGACTGAAGGCTCCTGCCTGAACTGAGCCCTCTGCTCATTTGCAGATCAGCTGCTATTTTTAAATATCCCTTTTTTTTTTGTTGGTTTGTTTATTTTTCTATCTGGATGACCCTAATTTTGGCTGAGGAGCTTAGGAAAGCAAAGAATGCAAGGTTGCTTTAATCTTCTTAAAGTTTGGCACCCTGCTCCAGGCGCCCTGTGCCAGGGCCTGACCACCAGGGAACAGTTCCTAATTGCCAATATTGCACCTGTCCCTGCCCCGTGGCAGTGGGCAGCCTTTCCCCTGGTCTGTCACCGATGCAGTTCGTGATGGAGAGTCCCTCCTGGCTCCCTCGGAGGCACCTCCAGACACTGAGAGCCCTTGGCAGGTGCTGGCACTGGGAGCAGGCCCTGGCGCCAGCCTGGCACGGGGCACCCCAGCGTGTGCCAGCGCCTGCCCGAGGTGTCCCTTCAGCCTGGGCACCCCAAGGGCTGCCCTCAAATGCTGCGGGCAGACAGCAGTCTCATTTTATGGGAACATGTAAAGATCCAAACATGGACTATTTAAGCCGGTGTTATGCAATGGGAGCTCTTTTAAGTCGTGATTTGTAAAGGCAGTTCAGATAATTTCCTGAAAGACATTCTGCTAATGATTAATTTAGAATATGTTTAATTCAAGTTAGAGAGATCAAAGAGGGAGCATTTTCCCTGTAATGCCATGCATGGTTTCACACTTTCACCAGATCCCAGGCACTGGGGGTGTCTGCTTTGTCCTTCCCTGCAATTCCTCTGTGGAGATGGCAGAGGAGAGCATTCTGTGCTGGTTTGGGGCAGGGAAGGGAGAGCAGCCTCGAGCACATCCCTGTGAGTTCTGTTCAGAGGAGGGACGGGATGCTGGGGATGCTGGGGATGTGCAGTCAGCCCCCGGGATGCTGGGGATGCTGGGGATGCTGGGGATGTGCAATCCCCCCTCAGGATGCTGGGGATGTGCAATCCACGCTCCCCTCCCGCGGCACCGGCCCCAGGTGGGGCTGGCACTCCTTCCTTGAGGTCCAGCTGGGAATTGTTATAAATTATCGAATCGTGAGCCAAAACCATCAAAAATTTAGCAAAGATTTAATAATTTGTCTGCGAGACCGAAGTTCGGTCTTCCAAACCACCACAGCCAAAGATCCAGCGTCGAGGCCGGGATCGGAGCCGGGTGAGGTCGGATCTGGCCTCCGGGTGCCAGAGTCTCCCCCTCGGTTCCCGCCCGCTGCTTCTTGCGGCGGGGTTTTATCCCGCAGTTTATTCTGCCCGAGGCAGAGGTGACCGAATGTTCTTTGTGTCTCTTCACAGAATGATTCAGGAGTTTGAGCTCCCGCATCCTGTGCGGGGCTTGGCTGCAGCAGCAGCAGCTCCTGCTCCTTGCAGGGCGTGCGGCCGCTGCCCCGGGCCCTTTTCCCCCCCCCGGTAACGGGGCCCGGCTCCGGGCTGGGGCTGGGTGGGCTCGGTGCTCCCGGGGCCCTTTCCCACCCCCGGTAACGGGGCCCGGCTCCGGGCTGGGTGGGCTCATCCCGCGGGCGCACCGTGCGAGGCGTGGACCCCTCGTTATTTCCAACACAAACGCATTGCTGCGCGGCACCGAGCCCCGGGCACGGGCTCCCGTGGGCTTCCCCCGCCGCAGCGCGCGGCTGCCGATGGCCCGTTTGATGCGATAAGGCGCCCGTTTGATGCGATAAGGCGCCCGTTTGATCCGATAGCGCGGGTGCCGTGTATGTGTCAGCGAGCCGTGCGCTCGGGGAGGCGGGGAGGCAGGCAGGCAGGCAGGCAGGCAGGCGGCGGCTGTCGGGAGCAGCCTTTGATCGGCGGGGATGCGGCGGCTCCGCGCACCGGGGCTGCCGGAGCGGGAGTGAATCACCGGGGGAGCGGGATGGGAGGCGGTGATGGCACAAACCGCGGGCACTGGCACAGCTGCGGCATCTGCAGCCCCCGGCAGAAGGCAGGAGGAGAAGGAGGGGAATTTTGGGGTTGTGGTGGCCAAATCTCTGCACGGAGCGGCCCAGGGCAGAGGGGGCTGAGCACACAAACACACCTTTGTTTGACAGCGGGCTGGGTGTGGAGACAGGTGAGGAGAGGCCGACGCGGAGCAGATCCTGCAGGGGGATAATGCTTGTTATCAGGGCGATAATGCTTGTTATCAGGGCGATGATCTCCCCTACAGCCGGCTCAGGTGTGGAACTGCCTCCCCGGGATGGTATCGGGACATTCCCGCCTGGGCCCGGGGGTTTTCATCGCTTCTTGTGGGGCATGACCGGCTCAGCTGCCCCTCCGGTGGGATGGCAGGAGGGTCCGGAGCCGAAAATGTCCCACCGGGAGCTGTGCGGGGTCTGGGCTGCCCGCGGTGTCACCTCACCAGCTCCGGAGCCCTCGCACCCATCCCCCGGGCTGCCACCGACCCTCTTTGTCCTGCAGAGAGATGCCAAGGGCCAGTACCTGTTCGACCTGCTGTGCCACCACCTGAACCTGCTGGAGAAGGATTACTTCGGCATCCGCTTTGTGGACCCCGACAAGCAAAGGGTGAGAGAGAGAGAGACAGAGAGCCCCCACAGCGGGCAGGGCTGGTGCAGAACGAGCTCCGGGGCCCTCCAGTCCCTCCTTGCCCTTGGAGCCCCGGGGCCGTGCACGGGAATGGCGGTGCGGGCACAGCTGTGGGTAACAGCTGTGGATAGCAGTTATTGATAACTATCGAAACAGCTATTGATAACAGCTATCGATAACAGCTATTGATAACAGCAATCGGTAACAGCTGTGGATAGCAGCTATCGATAACAGCTATGGCTAACAGCTAGGGATAACAGTTATCAATAACAGCTGTGGACAACAGCTATCGATAATACCTATTGATAATAGCTATCGATAACAGCCCGTGCTGCGCTCCTCACAAGGCTCAGGACAGCCGATTGCTGCTCCTGGGGCTCCTCTGCTGTCACAGGGGGCCCCGGTGCTGGGCCAGGAGCTGGCACGGAGCTGTTCCCTCACTGTGGATGGGGCCCTCTGAGCCTCCTGCTGCCCCAGCTCCCTTCCAGAGCCGCTCACCCACACTCGGGGGGCTTTTCTCGCCCGGAGCAGGACCCTCCTCTCCCTCGTCCTGCCCGCCTTGCCGAGTCACGGCTGTCAGGCGCTAATTGCCTTCTTTTCCTTGCAGCACTGGCTGGAGTTCACCAAGTCGGTTGTGAAGCAGATGCGGGGTGAGTGCTGCTGGAGGTCTGGGCAGCCTCTGCTCATTCCACCCTACATTTATTCCCGTTTTCTCGTGCCTGTCCCCTCGGGGGTCAGTTCCCAGCCCCCGGCCAGGAGCAGCTCCCCCAGGAGCTGTTGTGGTGGGTTGGAGCAGGGTTATCCCCACCAGCCCCACAGCCAGCACGGGGCAGCAGCTCCAGGAGAGCGGGACAGGAGGGATGGGGAGAGGGGCTGACACCGGGTGGTGGGCACAGAGCCACTGGCACTTCCCCAGAGCTCTGTCGGGACCCGCCCTCGCCACGGCCCTGCAGCGAGGAGTGCCTGCCCCTCCTTACCTGGGGGAACAGGGCAGGTGGGACCCGGTGTGACGGGGCTGCAGGGGACAGCCCTGGCCGCTGGTGACACGTGTCCCTGCTCTCTGCAGCCCAGCCCCCCTTCACCATGTGCTTCCGAGTCAAGTTCTACCCCACGGACCCCGCGGCGCTGAAGGAGGAGATCACCAGGTGAGGATGGCACTGCCAGGGGCACACGGGTGGGAGCCCTTTGTAGAGCCACTGGGATTTCCCGGTGCTTTGGGATTGTTCCTGCTGAGGGGGAAAAGCACAGGAGTGCCCACCTGAGCTGGTGAGCACCTGGAGCTGCTGTGCCTGGTGGGGAGCCCAGGCTGAGGGTGGGCACAGGGTGCCCAGAGCAGCTGTGGCTGCCCCTGGAGCCCTGGCAGTGCCCAAGGCCAGGCTGGACAGGGCTGGGAGCAGCCTGGGATGGTGGAAGGTGTCCCTGCCATGGCAGGGGTGGGATGGGATGTGATTTAAGGTCCTTTCCAGCCTGAGCCATCCCTGGGCTCTGTGACTAAAGCCCCTGGCTTGGTCTTTGGGTGCAGTCAGTTCCAGACCCACAGTGCAGGCAGAGCACAGCCCCAGCTCGGGCACAATCCCTGCTGCTCAGGCTGCTCCAGTGCAGGGCAGGCACTGTGCCCTGCCCCAGCTCAGTGTCCTTGCCGTGCTGGGCAGGGCTGGAGCGCCTGCAGCCCCCTGGGATCCTGCAGCAGCCAGGCTGGAGCGCCTGCAGCCCCTGGCATCCTGCAGCAGCAGCAGCAGCAGCAGCAGCATGTCCCTGTGACGTGGGCAGCACCGCACTGGGCTGGCAGCACGGCAGGGCTGGCACAGCACAGCACGGCACGGCACAGCCTCTCCTCAGCTCTATCTTTAGGGGCTCTTCGTGCTGCTCTTCCTGCTGGCAGGAAGGGCACCAGGACCCCACGGAGCAGCTCTGGAGACTGAGCTGAGGGTCCTCAGCAGCCCTGGGCACTGGGCACTGCCTGGAGCCTGCAGGGAAGGGCTCTGAGCTGGCACCTTTGGTGGGGAGCCCTGAGAGCCCCCAGGGCCAAAGGGTCCCTCCCACGGCACCCGAGGGGCTGCAGTGCCAGCCAGGGGCATGGCTGCCCAGTGCCAGGGCCAGGCTGAGGGGGTATGGGGAGAAATCCTTCTCTGCCAGGGTGGTGGGGCCCTGCCCGTGCAGGGGTGCAATGCAGAGAAGGATTTCCCCCAGACCCTGGTCTAGCTCTGCCTTCTGCCGCCCGCACAGGTCCAGGGGAGCTGCCCCTGCCTGCTGCCCTCTGAGGTGCGCCTGCAGCTGGAACCTGGGCTTAAATTCACCTTTCCCTGGACTGACCGCACTCTAATAGCAAGATTTCTCTTTAATGTACTTTATCTGTGAAAATTAATGGTTCACCTCATCATAAACTCAGATTTGAGCAATGAGGCGTGACCGAGGACTGCAGAGTGCAAGTCTGGTTATTTAAATTCATTTCTGAGCGCAGCTCCATTTTGGTGCTTCCCTCATGACTTATGTTTTTACCAGCTAAAGGTTTTCCCAAGCGCCACATGACGCAGCCCAAAATGTTACTTAGCTTTAAATTTACTGGAATGTGTAAATTTTTCCGAGATGGTTTGTCCTTTAGCTGGGCCCAGAGACAGGGATGGGGAGCACAGGAGGCAGCGGGCCCTGGGTGGTGCAGCGAGCACGGAGGAGGATGTGGGTGCATACACCGAGACCCAGAAGGACACAGAAAGTTGGGGAAGGAGGAAATCACATTTTGAGGAAGCTGAACACCCAGGGGGAATGCAGCAGGCACTGCTGGGCTCCAGATCAGGAGACCTGGCCAGGGTCAGCCCAGCAGTGCCACGTTGGGCTGCTGGGAGAGAGCGGGTGCCTGGGGGCAGGTATTCCATGTCCAGATGGGCTGTTTGGTAATCTGAAGTGTGCCTAACGACGGGCTCTCCCCTGTGCCCAGGTACCTGGTGTTCCTGCAGATCAAGCGGGATCTGTACCACGGCCGGCTGCTGTGCAAGACGTCGGACGCGGCGCTGCTGGCTGCCTACATCCTGCAGGGTGAGGCTCTGGGGCTGCAGGACTGCCTTGTCCTGCCTTGTCCTGCCAGGCCCTGCCAGCATCCTGCACTGGCAGCAGCTCCCTGACCTGCCCTGACCGGGGCACCCACCTGGCCTGGGCTGGGCTGGGTGGGGATGGGTGCTGGGCGCTCACCTGTCAGGCCACACCTGCACGGGCTGTCCCCAAGAGCAGCCCTGGGCTCATCCAGCCCCTGGGCTCCTGCCTGCCCTCCTGCCTGCTCCTGCAGCTTGAGCAATTCATGAATTTGGGATGGTGACCCTCTGCTGCCGGGTGACAGCCACACAAACAGCAAAATGAATGGGATGCAGTTAAACCTGGCAAAGGATGCCTCCAGTGGGGAGCAGAGGGGTGGGAGGGCGTTCCTGGCGGGGATGGGGATGGGGATGCACGCTGTGCTCTGGTCCTGCCGCTCTCGCCCACTGGATCTGTCTGCCACCAGCTGAGATCGGGGACTACGACCCGGGGAAGCACCCAGAGGGCTACAGCTCCAAGTTCCAGTTCTTCCCCAAGCACTCGGAGAAGCTGGAGAGGAAAATCGCAGAGATCCACAAGTCAGAGCTGAGGTAGGGGAGCTGCGGGGTCAGCGGCACCCAGAGCACCTCTGTGCCCCTTTGGGATTGTCACTCGTGTGTCACATCCAGCTGGGACCTGCTCCTGCCTCAGCCAGAATGGGGACAGGGACCCCTCACAAACCCTGCTGCCCTCACCCCTCTCCAGGGACGTGAGGTGTACAGACCATCAGCCATCCCCATTATCCCATGGCTCTGCTGATGCCTCTGCAGCTGTGTCCTGAGGGGTTCCCAGGGAGGGAGGTGGGTTTATCTTCCCAAAAACCCACCAGAGCTGTGTCCTGAAGGGTTCCCAGGGAGGGAGGTGGGTTTAAGTTCCCATAAAACCCACCAGAGCTGTGTCCTGAGGGGTTCCCAGGGAGGGAGGTGGGTTTATCTTCCCAAAAACCCACCAGAGCTGTGTCCTGACGTGCCAGGGCTGCTGCCCTCTGCCACCAAGCTCCCCGCAGTGTTTGTGCTGCAAGCAGGGAATCCATCCCCGAGTTTGGCGGCTGCCTTTTGACCTTGCCTGGGCTGCCAGCTCAGCGCGGCTGCTGTGGACGCAGCTGGCAGAGAGGCTGGGCCAGGCTGATCCTGTGAAAATGCAGAGGGAGCGTGCTGTGGCGATGCTCCCTCGCTACCAGAGCGCCCGCCCTGCCTCTCACCGCCCTGCCTGCCATGGAATGTCCTTTTCCCCTGCAGTGGGCAGACACCGGCCACTTCGGAGCTGAACTTCCTCAGGAAAGCCCAGACTCTGGAGACCTACGGGGTCGACCCACACCCGTGCAAGGTAAAGCAGCTCCTGAACCCCTTCCTGAGGCTGTTGCTGGGCTTGGGCTCCTCTCTCGCGACCGCTGAGGGGCTGGGCACTGTCCCCAGTGCGTTTGCCACCCACCAGCAGCTCTGGGGCTGTGCCCAGGGGCCGTGCTGGGGCCATCAGCCCTGCTCAGCCTCAGCCCATCCCTGGCCAGGGTGGGAGCACGAGGGACAGGGGGTGAGTGCTCTGGAACCCCCAGGGCAGCTCCAGGAGAGTGTTTCCAGCACACACAGCCGTGGCAGGGTGGTCGATGCCCTCTGCAGAAGCAGGAATGGAGGCAAGAACGAGGTCAGGGACGTGGCTGAGGAGCCAGCAGGCACTAATCTGGCTGGGACAGCCCATCCCTCTGCCCTGCCCAGCCCACAATCCAGTTTGCTGCTGGAAATGCTCTTTATTGACTGAGGATGTGGCTCTCTGCTCCCTGGTAATCCCATCACATGCAGATGGACGTGGGATACAGAGCAAACAGAAAATTCTGCGCTGGGCTCTTCCCTGGGGCTTTTCCCTGGATTGTGCCACATAAACACACATTTGCAGTAAATTGGGGGGGGTTTCCCTGTTTATGGGCAGTTTCTGAGTACCCAAGAGGTTGCTTTGCTCTGAATTCCCTCTGAAGCACTGGTCCTGCCAGCAGCCACCCACCTGTGACCTTTGCTGCTAGATCAAGTAATTGCCATCCTTTACTTCAAGAACCTTTTGAACATATTTGAGCTACGCTAATTAATGTTCCTATGAGGACAAACATACACTCCTGTATGTCTATCAGCAGAATTTGCCTAATTCATCAAGAGCTGCTGTTAATGTGCTTAAAGGACCTGGAAACCAAAGCTAAATGAAGCTAAATTCCTCTGTTCTCTTTTGCCCAGTGGACAAGTTTGGATGAGGGGTTTTTCCCTCAGCAGCCATCCTCAGTTCAGTGTCCCTTGACTCAATCCTGTCTGAGGTTTTCATGGTACTCTCATCGTAGATTTCTCCCCCGAAAAACAAACACAGAGGAAGATCTTCCTCTCTTAAGCAGGGCTGACTGAGTCCTGGGCTGTCCTTGGCGCTTGTTTTGTATGTAAATCCCTGTAGGAATGTGGGATTTGTGTGTTTGTGTGTGAGAGAATAGCAGGGGTCCCTCTGTTTCTCTGTTTCTTGTGATGGACAGAGCTTCTGGCCTGGCCAAAGAGAACCATGGAATGGTTTTGCTTGGGAAAGCCCTCAGAGGCCACAGAATGCAGCCATCCCCCAAAGCCACCGCTATCCGTGTCCCTGAGTGCCACATCCACACATCTTTTTGAGCCCATGTGGGGGCCTGTGCCCATCTGACACCCCCAGGAGGATAAACCCTTCTGCCAAGGCTCTGCTTCCTTCCCTGGAGCTTTTCCCACATTTGGGGGTGAGCCCAAGCCCTTTGGGCAGCCAGGCCTGAGCTGGGGCTGGCTGGGGCACAGGCACTCAGGAATGTCCCCGCTGTGCCAGGCTGGCATGTCCCCGCTGTGCCAGCTGGGCATGAGTTTGGGCTGCCCCCTGGGTGTGCAGGTGTGGGGCTGAGGCTCAGCACTCTCTGCCTTCCTTTGGCCATTCAGCCCTGCCAGCTGAGATGGATTTTGCTCCTGAGCACCCTCAAAAGCCCTCTGGGATCTGCTGGCCAAACCCCCCGGGATGGATCCAGCAGTGCTGCTGACCCACAGCTTCTGGGGGTGTCACAGCCCAGCCTGTCCCTGTGCCCCTCCCTGGGAGTCCCTGCCACTGGGCTGAGGGCTGGCACTGACTGCTGGCTTTGGACTGGCACTGGGACTGGGCTAAGGGCTGGCACTGATTGCTGGCTTTGGACTGGGACTGGGCTGAGGGCTGGCACTGATTGCTGGCTTTGGACTGGCACTGGGACTGGGCTGAGGGCTGGCACTGATTGCTGGCTTGGGACTGGCACTGGGACTGGGCTGAGGGCTGGCACTGATTGCTGGCTTGGGACTGGCACTGGGACTGGGCTGAGGGCTGGCACTGATTGCTGCCTTTGGACTGGGCTGAGGGCTGGCACTGATTGCTGGCTTTGGACTGGGACTGGGCTGAGGGCTGGCACTGATTGCTGGCTTTGGACTGGCACTGGGCTAAGGGCTGGCACTGATTGCTGGCTTTGGACTGGCACTGGGACTGGGCTAAGGGCTGGCACTGATTGCTGGCTTGGGACTGGGCTAAGGGCTGGCACTGATTGCTGGCTTGGGACTGGGACTGGGCTGAGGGCTGGCACGGATTGCTGGCTTTGGACTGGCACTGGGCTGAAGGCTGGCACTGATTGCTGGCTTGGGACTGGCACTGGGACTGGGCTGAGGGCTGGCACTGATTGCTGGCTTTGGACTGGCACTGGGCTAAGGGCTGGCTCTGATTGCTGGCTTTGGACTGGGCTGAGGGCTGGCACTGATTGCTGCCTTTGGACTGGCACTGGGCTGAGGGCTGGCATTGATTGCTGGCTTTGGACTGGGACTGGGCTGAGGGCTGGCACTGATTGCTGGCTTTGGACTGGGACTGGGCTAAGGGCTGGCACTGATTGCTGGCTTGGGACTGGCTCGGTGCCACCTGGGCACTGGCTGGGCAGGGCTCCCAGGGAGCCGAGTACAGCTGGGGGTTATCGTGTTCTGGGCTAATTGCTATATATAATATATATATATTTAGGACTTGGACGTCAGCGATCCTTGTGAGTCCCTTCCGACACGGGATATTCTGTGATAATATAAAAAATAACAAAATTAGACTATATATATTATAGTAATTATAGATACCGAATAAATAGCATATATCTATATAATAATTATATATACTTATATATAATAATTAGATATAGTTACAATATATATAGATATATAAACATGGACATTAATTGCATCAATTATAACATGCTATTATATTAATAGCAGGAATTCTATAAATGTCAATATGACATTTAATGTAGACAATTGCGGATAACTGTGACTCGGGATATTCTGTGATAATATGAATAAATAACCATATTAAACTATAAATATGGTAGCAATTATATGTACCAAATAAATAGCATATATCTACATAATAATTATATGTATCTACCCAGAGTAATATAGTTACAATATATATATACATAAATAGATACATATACATATATATGTATATAAATATATAATATATAAAATATAAAATATCTATGAATAAAAAATAATTATGTTATATAATATATATGAAAATACACACTAATTGCACCAATTATAACATGATACTATATTAATAGCAGGGATTCTATAAATGCCAACATGACATTTAACGTAGACAATCACAGATAGCGGTGGCGCCCAGGGCAGTGCAGCGCCCGGCTGTGGGGCAGAGGGGACGGTGGTGTGCCAGCTGTGCTGGTGGCAGCAGCTGCTCGAGCCCTGGCTGTTGCCTTGCAGGACGTGTCCGGCAACGCCGCCTTCCTGGCCTTCACCCCCTTCGGCTTCGTCGTGCTGCAGGGCAACAAGAGGGTGCACTTCATCAAGTGGTGAGTTCACTTCCCCAGGTGGTGAGCTCATTTCCCCGGGTGGTGAGCTCGCTCCCAGTGTGAGTTCACTTCCTCAGGCTCTGGGGGTGCTGGTGGGCTCCGGGCTGGGCTGGCACAGCTCCCACCTGCCTGTCCTTGTCCCTCCAGGAACGAGGTGACCAAGATGAAATTCGAGGGGAAGACTTTCTATCTGTACGTAAGCCAGAAGGAGGTGAGTGCTGCCCCTCCCCAGGACACCCTGGGCACGGTGGGCTCTCCAGAATGGGACAGCAGCACCCCCTGGCCCTGCAGGGCAGGGACGTGGGGACAGCAGCTGCAGCCCTGTGCCCCTGCTGGGGTCAGCTCCTGCTGCTGCTGCTGCCCCAGTGTGGGCACTGGAGCCCACAGCCCCCTGGCCAGGCCACGCAGGGCCCCTCAGCTCCGGGCCGTGCCCTCCCTCGGGTTATTCCCGAGGTGCTCCTTCATTGCCACCATCCCTCATTCAGCCAGAGCTCCTCTGGCTGGGGTTGGCTCCACAGGAGCAGGAATCTTTACTCTCCCCCGTGTTTCTGGCTGTTCCCAAAGGCTGGGAGCAGAGTGGGCACATCTGCCCATCCCTCACGCCAGGCGCTGCACCAGGCTGATCCCTGCACCCCAAGTGGCTCCAGAGCAGGATCTGTCCGTGCCAGTGCCACTCCCCAGCTCTGTCTGCTCCACTCTTTGTCTGTGGGATGAGCACCACTCCCTGCTCTCCCCCTGACTCCCTGTCTGTCCCCTTTAGGAGAAGAAAATTGTTCTCACCTATTTTGCCCCGACACCAGAAGCCTGCAAACACCTCTGGAAGTGTGGGATCGAGAACCAGGCTTTCTACAAGTACGTGCTGCTTGCTTTGTGGGGTGTGCTGCAGCCCCGTGGGTTGGTGCCCACTGTGGGCTCCATCCAGGCACCAGGGTTGGTCACAGGTCGTGTGGCACCTTGTCCCAATGGTCACTCACTGCCCCTTGGCCCAGTGGTCACTCACTGGCCGTGTGGCACCCTGTCCCAGTGGCCCTGGCAGAGCCACCAAAAGCCCTGGTGCCCTGATGGGCTCTCTGCCCTCCTTTCCCAGCCCCTCTGTGCTCATCCCTCCCCAGCAAACTCCCATCAGGAAATTATAACTAATTATCTGGGACGAAGCTGGGAATGCCAAGCAGCAGCATCCTGTTGATGCCATCCTTAACCCAGGCCACTTTGTGCCTGGTAATGAGTTTTATTTTAATCAGCAAGCTGCGAGACAGAGCATGCGATGCATTCCCACCGGGAATTCTGCAATCAGCAGCTGCAATCAGCAGGTTTCACTCCTCATTACATGAACATGAAATGAAATTGCAATATTGCTTTACAAATCTCTCTGTGATTAATGGTGGCAGTGGATCGCTGCTGGCTCCTGCACCCTGCTGCTGGACCCTGGGCTGGCCTGAGGGGCTGCTGGGCACTGCTGGGGAGAGGGAGCAGCTCCTGTGGGATGGGGAGATGGGATGGTCCCTGTGGGCAGGCTCACCCACCCTGGTGAGGGCCCACCTGCCCAGGTGGGGCCGAGTCTGTCACCCTGCAGGTCCCAGGCCATGGGGGGCTTTCAGATCCTGGAGAGTGCCAGTCCCTGCTGTGGGTGTCACTGCTGGCCCCAGAGTGCCACGGGTGCACATGGGTGTCACTGCTGGCCTTGCAGAGTGCCAGTCCCTGCTGTGGGTGTCACTGCTGGCCCCAGACAGTGCCAGTCCCTGCACATGGGTGTTCAATGCTCCCAGAGCTCAGCAGGTCTCTCACAGAGCTCCTGGGCTGTTGCAGGTTGGAGAAGTCGAGCCAGGTGAGGACGGTGTCCAGCAGCAACCTGTTCTTCAAGGGGAGCCGCTTCCGCTACAGGTAAATCCTGGTGAGGTAAATCCTGGCACAGGTAAATCCCAGCACAAGGTGAATCCTGGCACAGGGAATTTCTGGCGCAGGTGAATCCTGGTGCAGGGAATTTCTGGTGCAGGTAAATCCCGGCACAGGTAAATCCTGGCACAGGTAAATCCTGGCAGGAGCAGATGCTGGGTGTGCTGCTGTGTGCTCCTTCGGGAGCAGCTTGGGGCTGCAGTGCCCCAGGGACATCTCAGGGTCTTCCAGAGACCCCCCATTGCAGCACTGACCCCACCAGGCCACCTCTGCCACTGTCTCTGTGTGACAGAGGCCACCCCTGAGCCCAGGTCACAGGAGAGGGTTTGGAGGGACAGGAGTGGAGGATGGGAGGGTTGAGAACAAGGAGGTGTGAAACAAATCACCACTATCCCTAAATTCCTGTGCTGAGCTGCTGGAGTGAGAGCTTGGACTGGGTGCATCCTGTCTGCAGGATGGGACACCCCAGTGTGTCCCCTCACCCAGGTGCACAGGGCTGGCACCCTCCTCGCTGGCATCGCAGGACCTGGCTGCCCGTGTTGTGTCCATCCCAGCTGAGGGGAGGTGACCCCTGGTGTCCAGTTCGCCATGCCAGAGGAAACAGCAAAATATGGAGGCAGAGGTGCCAGCCCAGCCTTCCCCACCGCTGCCATTCCCCTGAGAAAACATTTCTGCTTTCCCTGGGGCTGTGTGGGGAGGGGCCCGGGCCGTGCCCGGGGTGCTGTGCTCCTCTCCTCACTCCGCTGCTCTTCACCCACCTGCAGCGGCCGCGTCGCCAAGGAGGTGATGGAGTCCAGCGCCAAGATCAAGAGGGAGCCCCCCGAGATCCACCGGTGAGAGCCTGGTGGGAGCCCGGGCTGGGAGCGTGGCCAGGGCACTGCCGTGTGCCCAGGCTGGCAGCGTGGCCAGGGCACTGCCGCGTGCCCGCAGCGCTGGCTCTGTCCTGGCACTGACCCTGTCCCCTGCCGTCCCCAGGGCCGGGCTGGTGCCCAGCAGGAGCTGCCCCTCCATCACACACGGCCCCAGGCTGAGCAGCGTGCCCCGCACCCGGCGGAGAGCCGTCCACATCTCCATCATGGAAGGTAGGACACGGGGCAGCCCTGCCCGGCATGCTGGGCACGGGGACACACGGACAGGGGCACACGGACAGGAGTGCATGGACAGGGCGCATGGACAGGGGCACACGGACAGGGGCACACGGACAGGGGCACACAGGGGCACACAGACAGGGGCACAGGGACACAGTGTGCACAGAAACACAGGTACACAGATGCATGTACACACAATGTGCACGAGGATACACACACGTGCACACACACACAAGTGCACAATGTCCAGCTGAGGCTGCAGCCCTGGCAGCTTGCTGTCAGCAAAGCCAGTGTTCCACCAGGCTGGAGCAGGGAGGCTGCTCCTGCCCGTGCTGGGGCTGTGTCAGAGGAGGATGCACTGGGAGGAAGGTGTGGCTGTGTTACCTGCTGGTGGTGGCTGTGTTACCTGCTGGTGACAGCAGTCTCCAGCTCCCAGTGACTTGGCTGCTCCCTGCCCCTGGATGGGGCATTCCCTGCCCCAGCACAGCCACCCCGATCCTGGTCCTGGTCCCGGAACGCAGCCAGGGACAGGGACTGTCTGCCCCGTGGGCAGGATTTCATTCCAGCAAGGGATCCCTGGGTCGTGGCCGTGCCAGTTCTGGGGATGGACGCAGACGGGGTCACCTCTGCCACCCAGCTCCATGTGACAGCCTGTGCCCCAGATGCCGCTGGGAAGCAGCCAGTGCATTCAATCACCTCCCACCATAAATCACCCCGGGCTGGTTCCACCCCTTTGCTTCTCCTCACTCTCACCTCAGCTGGGTCCCGTGGGAATGCGGGTGCCCAAAATAGTGCTGAGCCCAGGCAGGGCCGGCGCAGTGCCGCTCCCAGAGCCGTCCCCACGGTCCCGGTGTCCCTGTGCCACCATGGTGAAGTGCCTGGTGAGGATCAGGACGCGGGTCAGTGTGCACCTGTGGCTCATCAACCACTGCTGCCGCGCCGTGCGGGTGCGGGTGCTGGCGCTGGGGCCGCGGCTGCTGTCCCGGGCCCTGGGCATCCTGCCCCTGCTGCCCGCTGCCCCCGGGCACGGCGATCCCTGCGGCCCTGGGCACCCACCTGAGCCAGGTAACGCCGCGCCGCGGGCTCGGGGGCTCCTGGGGCTCCACGGGGTTCCATGGTCTTGGTGCCGTGGTCAGCTGGGGAGCTGGTGGGGGCAGGAACGTGGGGCGCAGGGTATGCGTGGCAGGGAGTGGGCCGGGGCCTCCTGGACTCCGGTTTGTTGTTGTTGTTACCACAGAGCAGCTCTGGTGGTGGGGCTGGACTCGGATTTCCAGGATTTTCCAGCTTCTGCTGCCAGTCCCATGGGAGCAGGTGGCAGGAGGGTTTGGGTCTGGGGCCCAGCCCTGCTGTCACCGTGCTGATGGGCAGTGGCTCCCCCTCAGGGGCTGTCCCCCGTGTCGGGGACACAGTGGGTGCCGTGGGGAGCGTTCCCATGAGAGGGGAGGGCGCAGAGCTGGCAGGGTGAGAGCACGTTCTCCCCTCACTGCCCGGGAGCACAGCGTTGCTGTGGCACTCACCCGGGCAGCGCTCACGAAGGAGAGGCTGCAAATCCCCGGGAATGCGGCCGGATGAGCTCCGGGTGTTCCCCCTCACCCTCTGGCAGCCAGGCCGTGGTGACAGCATGTCGAGGTGCTTTAGTGCACCGTGCTCTTCCCGGTGACAGCTCCAGCCCTGTCCCTCTCCAGCCGCCCACGGGGTGGCCCTGGGGACCAGCTGGTCCCCACCATGACCTTCAGACACCCTCCCTGGAGCTGGGGCCCCTGCAATGGCAGAGTTCCTTCCTGCCAGAACTACCTGAAACAAGTCCCTTATGTGTGTGGTTTCTCGCAATTTGGCCATTTGGAGGAGATGTTGGTAGGGGCAGGAGTTCCTTGGCACAAAGGACCAAAGCTCAGCCTGGTACAGGGCTGGAAGCAGGCACAGGGGCTGGCACAGAGCTCCTGCCACGGCTCCTGCCTGGGTGTGAGCGATGTAAAACATTTGGGTTTTGGTTTGTGGTGAGCTCAGAGCAGCCTGTGTGTGCTGCAGGGGCTCCTGCTTGTGATGGGGACACCTCCCCTGTGTGCTGGGGGACACCCACTCCCAGCAGCCCAGCACGACCTCTGTTCATGCAGCTCTCACCCGGGGCTCTCATCACTGCCACCCTTCCCTGCCCCATCCCACGATGGCTGAGCCCCCAGCCCGTTCCTGTCTGTGTCACCTGTCCCGGGCAGGTGCCCGTGGTGCCACAGTGCCACGGCTGGCAGTGCCAGCGGCAGAGGGGCCCCAAGCACTGTGGGCAGCTGCAGGGGGACTGTCACTGTCACTGTCACCTCAGGGCAGCTACAGCCCACACGTGCATGTGATTGCCTGTGGAACAGCCTGGACCCTGCTGCGGTCCCGGCTGGCAGCCAGGGGCTGGTGGTGCCAGTGACAAACGAGGCGGGTGTCGAGGCGTCACCACCGCAGTCACAGGTCGCGTTGAAGGGGCCGCAGGTCCCGAAGGGCCAACAATAACCACAACGAGCAGCAGCAAGCCAGGGCAGCCGCCGCGCTCTGTCCCGGGGGCACACCGCTGTGGGGCAGCGAGGGCAGCTCCCGGCCGTGGAGAGGAACCCCTGCGCCCCGCTGAGCGTCCCTCGCCCTCCCTGTCTCCCCAGGCCTGGAGTCGCTCCGTGACAGCGCCCACTCGACCCCGGTGCGCTCGGCTTCCCACGGCGACGCCTTCGCGGGCCCGGGGCGCAGCGGCCGCGCCGAGAGCAGCGAGCGGGTGGCCGTGATCGCGGACGAGAGCTACAGCCCCGCCGACAGCGTGCTGCCCACGCCCGTGGCCGAGCACAGCCTGGAGCTGATGCTGCTGTCGCGCCAGGCCAACGGCGCCCCGTGCAGCATCGAGGAGGAGAAGGAGTCGGAGGCGGGCACGCCGGCGGCAGAGGCGGAGGGCGAGCTGCGGGCGCTGTGCCCGGGCGCCGCCGGCCTGGGGCCCGCGCAGGCCCAACAGGTGAATAAGTTTCTTTTAAGTGTCCTCCGTTTGCTCCTTGTGACAGTTGGACTCCTCTTTGTTTTGCTCCTCCTCCTGATCGTCCTTACCGAGTCCGACCTTGACACTGCCTTTTTCCGTGATATCCGCCAGACCCCAGAGTTCGAGCAGTTCCATTACCAATACTTTTGTCCCCTCAGGCGATGGTTTGCCTGCAAGCTCCGCGCCGTGGTAAACCTGCTCATTGACACCTGAAGGCAGGAGCCGCCGCGGGGGCCTGGACCTGCCGCCGGCACTCACTAACCCTCCCCTCCCGACCCGGGCCCGGCCGGCCGAGGAGGCGGCTTTCCGGGAGGAAGAGGAGGGTGGGCGCAGCCCCCGGAGCCCCCTCCTCCCCGTGCTCCCAGCCCCGGAGCCCGCACGGCACCTCCCGTCCCGACCCCACGCTCACGACTGGGGAAGCACCGAGCAGAGGGGAATTCTTTGCTCTGCCAGCCCGGCCGGGGCTGGCGGGGCCGTTCCGCAGGAGCTTTAGCAATGGTGCTACTGAGGTTTCATTTAACACTCGTGTACTGTTTCGGTATTCAATCCGCACTGTGCCCGCCGCCCCCGCCCTCCACGAAGCGCTTGGCAGAGCCCTCCCTGCCCACCGGAGCCTCCCAGGAGGTGCCCGAGCTCTCGGGGCGCCCCGCGCCCTCTCCCCGCAGCGCAGCGCAGCGCAGCCATCCGGAGCCCTCGCCCTGCTGCGGACTCGGCCCTTCGCCACTCTTTCAGGCCTTGAAGCATCGGTGCTCCCGAGGGCAGGGGAGCATGGAAGCCAGGGGACGCAAACCTGGCGTGGAGCTGAAGTGACTGTGTCAGATTTATTGGGATGACCTTTACCCTCCGCCAGTTGTACCTGTTTTGTAAAAAAACCAAGCAAAAAGAACAAAACAAAAAAACAAAAAAACAAAAAAAAAAAAAAAAAAAAAAAAGAGAGACATTTCAAGGTCTATTTTAACAAGGAAATGCTATTTTGTTATCAGATCTAATCCAGTCTTTTTTTACTTTACGGACGGGGTGACCGTGGGTGCCGGTACCGAGCGGTTCCCTGTGAGCAATGGTTTAAGAGCAAATGCCGGGAGCCCAAGGCCGGCCGAGCCCTGCTGGGTTTGGGACACAGAAGGAGCTCTGCTTTTGGGACTCTTCCCAAGAGGACACGAGTTCAGAAGCGCAGGTGACACTGAAGAAGCCAACGGACACCTTTAGCCCCGACCATCGTTGATTGCAAGTCAATAAACCCAACTCATCGTGAGGACCCCCGGACTGGAGCAGCAGCCCATCCACAGGGAGCAATAACAGCCAGTTCTGGTTAGGTTGGGGTGACAAGTTGGACACATCAGCAAAAAAAAAAAAAAAAAAAAAAAAAAAAAAAAAAAAAAAAAAAAAAAAAAGAAGGGTAGAAACAGCTGAGCAAGTTTAATTTCATCTCAGGGAGAGATTTTTCCGTAAGCTGGGGCCATAACTGCAGTTTTACAAAGCCTGATGTCCGTGTTGTCTTTGAGCATCCAGCAGCCACCGCCGGGCGGGACGGTGACCTTGGGCCACTCCTTGTCACTGCAATAAGGGGAGAGGTCCCGTGGGGGGCACAGTCCCCCTGCCCGGGTCACAGCCTGCTCACAGCACGAGGCCCGGGGAGGGTGGGGCCCGGGGAAGTTCCAGGAGCCCCGGGGAAGGCTCCAGGAGGCGGAGGAGCAGTATTTTTACATGATAATCCTGTTTTATGCAACATAGCAGAATTAACTCTTAGTGTAGTGTTCCTACCTCAGCCCATAGCGCTGATGTTTCTATGCAGTTGTGCTCGTCCCGACGCTGACGTTTTTTACCCCGGGGTAACGCTGCAGTGTCGTCCTTCCTCCTCCTCCTCCTCCTCTCCTCACTGCAATGTTCTGTGTGACGTGTGACAGCACAGCTCCATCCTTTTCGGACACGTCCTCCGAGCCCCAGCTGGGCCCCTCCACCTTGGCTTTCCTCGGGTGACGCTCTGTGCCAGCCCCAGGTCACCTCTGCTGTTGTCCCCCAGCGTTTTACTGCAGAACCACGAGAACTGGTGATTTTCCGTTGTACGTTTCTCCCGTCGGTCCCAGATCCCGTCGTGTGTTTCAGGCCCTGTTAGTTCTGCCCGTCTTTCTATCAAAATGTTGTTTCCATAGGTTCTGAGAGCAGAAACCCATGAATCTCGTCCTAGCATACTGCATCTTTCAGCAGTAGACAGTAAAATACCTGAAAATGTGAATTTCTTAGTTTTCATAAAGAAAACCTAGAGATTAACCTTTCATGTGCCAAATACTGTAAGTTACATTCTTTTTTCCTTCAAAATGTACCTTTTTCTACATATCCAATACCTTAGTTAGCATAAAATCATTGGTGCCATGAAAAGTATTTTTAAATTTAAATAAATATTTAAATATCATGAAAAGCAGAGTTGGGATGAGCTTTGTTCAGCGATTCTGATTTTTCTTATGAAAACGGCTCAAAGTGTGAGAAATTTGGTCTTTTAGCAGCTTCTCACTGAAGTGAGAGTTCCAGAGCTGCAGGTGAGTCCCTCGCACGTCTCTGCACTCCAGGAGCACAATTTCACAAATTCACCCGGGAGTTTTGGACCCCACACCACAAGGAAGGCACTGAGGGGCTGCAGAATGTCCAGGGAAGGGGCTGGAACCCCAGGAGTGGCTGAGGGAGCTGGGGGCTCAAGGGCCACTTTTATTTCCATGGAAGACAGGGGTGCCAAAGGCAGTTTAAACTATTTATTTTAAGACTTTCAAAGTACATTTCTGTCCTGAGAAACAACAGTCAGCTTTGGAACTGCTTAATACAGAATGAACAAAGTCAGTGCAGGGAGGCAAAAAATAAAGACCTAAGGCACTTCTATTTGAACACGTGGAGGCGGCCACTGGAGTTGCCTCCCACCAGGATGCTCTGGCTGGGGTGCACGACGTTGATGGAGCACACGGAGCCGAGGCAGTCCACGTTGTAGAAGGAGTGCAGCAACTTCCCGGTGTCCTGGAACACCTCGATCTGCCTGGGCTGTGCCATGCTGCCCACCACGAAGCAGTGCTCCTGCTTGGGGTCCCAGATGGCCCTGAAGCGGGTCAGCCAGCGGCCTGTGTTGTTGTTGTGCCTGCAGGGCAAGAGGAACGTTACTCCTTGTGAATACAGCATTTAAAATCATCATTTATGTCCCATCTGCTCCCTTGCCTTCTAAACCTTCAGCACTCACACTGCTGTGCTCAGATCCCTGCAGCAGATCCCTGTCCTGGGATGGGCAGGATGGGGCAATACCAGAATGATTTGGGCTGGGAGAGACCATAGAGATGACCCAGCGCCACCCCTGCCATGGGCAGGTACACCTTCCTCTATCCCAGGGTGCTCCAAGCCCTGTTCAGCCTGGCCTGGGACACTGCCAGGGGTCAATTCCTTCCCCAAATCCCACCCATCCCTGCCCTGTGGCAGCGGGAGCCACTCCCTGTGTCCTGTCCCTCCGGGCCCACAGGAGCAGCCACGGCGCTGCCCTGGCCCAGGTGTGCTGTCCTTACCTGATGGAGCTGAGCAGTGTGACAGTGGATGACAAGGACGTGGTGTCGTAGACCCTGGGCACAGAAGAGCACATTAACACCAAGAACCTGTGCTAGAAAGGCAGCCCTTCCCTCACAGAGCTCCAGCTCCTGGGGCCCAGGAGTGTGCACAGCCAGCCAGCCTGGCCACGGGCACCAGCACCCCAGCTGGAGCCATCCCAGCTGGAACCACTGCATGTGCTCAGAACTGGACCTGCAGCCCACCTGGCTGGCAGCTCTGCCGGAGGGGCTGCAGGGCCCAAAGGCCAGCCCAGCATCCCACCTGCTCCTCCACCTCATGAACCTGCGGGTCTCACGCCCCGGGGCAAAAACTGCCCGGCCCACACTAAATCAGGTAATCATCTAAATTACAGCCACAAAGTAACCAGGAGAAAAAGAACCTCTAACACAAGCAACTCACAGCAGCTTAAATGATGAAATGGTAGGCTATTTACAGAAGAGCTGATATCATCATTATTTCAAGTACCAGCTACAAAGAAATTTCATTTCTGAGCATTTTGTGTTTGTGTTCACCAGCCAGGTTTTGGCTGGCTGTTTTTGTGGGCTTTCATTTTGTTTGTTTTTAAAGATAACAAGTACCTGTATGTTTTTACTTTTAAATATCCTGAGGGAAAACGAGAATTAGGAAAAAAAACAACCAAAGCAAAAATTCATTAAAAACTACATTAAAAATGTTAATGCAAGTAAATCATTATCATTTTTTTAAAGTGATAAAGACAGAAGCTGCTCAGTGATGGGTCATGTGGAGAAGTAATAATAGTAATAATAATAATGACAATAAATGACCCAAACAGTTGGTATTTTCCATGAGGATTCTTCCTTCCACAGCCTTACCTCAGTCGGTCATCAGCACACACTGTCACCACCCTGCTGCCAGTGACAGGTGAGAAATAGGCCGAGGCCACACTTTTGGTGTGTCCTGCCAGAGAGCTCAGGGGCTTGTTCTCCTTGGTGTTCCGAAGGTACCGAACATCAAAAACACAAACATTCCTGCAAGGTACCACAAACACTTCAGTAATTTTCCTTCATTCACCAAAAAAGCTCCAGAGCAGGGCAGGCTGTGTAGGAGTGGGTTCAGAGCTTCAATATCCACTCAAATGGTGGCTCTGAGGGATTTTGGAAGCACCAAAACCACCCTCCCCAACCAGCCCTCCACAGTCCCTCTGTGCCAAAACCCACCAGGGCCCATCTGATTCCCATTTGATCTGGGAAATCAAACCAAATCCCACCTTAAATCCTGCTAAGGACTGAAAAGTTGTTTTCTAAAAGGACCAAGACAGCTCTGACTGTAAATGGAGGCTGAGCAACTCCTCAGCCCCAGCTGTCCCCAGCACAGAGAGCACTGAAAATCCAGCCTGTTCAGGCTGGGTACGTACAGGGAGCCAGCAGCCAGGAAATACTGTTTGTTCACAGGGTGCACGTGGACTGTCCGTGTCTTCCTGAAGCCAATGTCCACAGAGAGCTCTGGGGACACCCCCGGCGTCCGTCTGTCCACAACAGCCACGGGCCCGTCCCAGCAACTCACTATGGCAGTGCAGGCGTTCTCTTCCAGGAAGTCAAAGCAGGAGAAGTCTTCCTCACTCCTGCAGATCTGAGCCCAGGGAAGGTTAAATGTCACCAGAACTAAAGGGAACAGGCAGTTGTTCCAACACCCAAACACTCCCTGGGCTGTGGGTTCCATCCTTTCCCTCTTTAACTCACTAAAAACCAAGCAGCCCATGTGACAGCTTCATCCAGCTGTGCAGGTAACCCTTCTGTGAAACAAGGATGCTTTCCACAGGGGAAATAATTAGGAAATAATTAACCACTCAAACCAGACCAGCGACAGCACACTCCAAATTCCCTGTCAGAGCTCCTACAAGGCACTATCACCTCTGTGTTCCAGCAATCAAAGCGCTGCTGGCCTTGAGCACACACTGAGCAAGGATTAAGGATATCTTTCCCTTCTCCAGTGCTCCAAAAGCTTTTAATCATGTGCAGAAATGTAAACTTGGAAAGTGGGAGAACGCAGGCTGTCTCTGGGTTTTGGTGAGGAGGAAACATCTCCCTATTTATGTGATGTTAATTAAATGTTGATCCATATGTCCTTGTGGAACTAGAACCTGAACTTTCCTGTTAATAAAACAGCCAAAGAATGAGTTGGTACAAGCAGACCCAACCTTCCCAGCAGCGCCTCACCTCATCAAAGACAGCCCTGGTGACATCGCCACAGCGCAGCGTGTCATTGCTGAGGGACAGCAGGTGAGCAGGGTTGCAGGGGGAGAAGTGCATGCAGCTGACATGGAAGTTGTGAGGGATGAAGGTGTGGGCTCCTTCCTCCGTCCCGCAGCTCTGCAAAACGACAGATCCCACAGACACGGGTGCTGATCACTGCAGTTATCTCTGTTAATGACTACAACTCTTAGAGCCAAATCTCTGGCGTTTGAATGTTTTTTGGAGGAGGCAGAGGGTGCTGGGTGAGAGGAGACAACAGCACAGGCGATATGAACAGCGAGACTGCTTCTGGTCCCTAATTATGGAAAGCTACAACTTCCTGCTGCAATTAGTGCCACTGTAGGCACCACCAGCCCTGGGCCTGGACAGCAGCACTGGCACACCCGCACAGCTGGTTTCTGCTACCACATCAAAATATGGACACACTGGGCTACTGAGAGCTCAGGCTGAATTAGCGACCCAAACTGCATGAACACGGGATCTCCTGTGTCTTCTCTTCTAACTTTTGCATCATTTTGTTATCTTAAAAGAAACTGAACAGGTCATTTTGGACCAAGTTCTGGTTCAACCCACAAAGATGATTCTGCTTTCAAACTTCAGAAAAATCCAAGGGAGAGCAAAAGGGAAAGCCGCTCTGGCAACTCTGACAATCACTCTTGACAACCACCGAGGATTATCCCTAAGAATGGAAAAAAACCTAGAACACTCTCAAGAGCCTGACAAAATGCCACCCCAGGCTGTGCCCCACCTGCAGCTGTCCTGAACCACACACCTGTTCAGGTGAGGAGCACATGAAGCACTCACCACATTCCAGAGGCCAACGTGCCCCCACTTGTCTCCAGCTGCCACAAGGATGGTGCTCTCGGAAGGGTGGATGGCCATGGAACACACCCGGGACTTCACCACCTTCCTGATGTTCTCCTCTCTCAGCACCATGCTGCTCAGGCTCTCCTGGTACCTGGAAAACCAAAATGACAACCATCACCAAAACATTCATTAGGGAAGGAAGGAAGGGGGGCCAGACAATCCCCAGTTTTGGCGGCTGTTTTCACATTACCTCTTTATGTCAGGTGTGTCCCGCTCAGCATCTTCTGCTTTCATCTACACACAGAAAGGAGATATCTAATCAAAATCAGAGCCCAAGTGAAATTACATTATTCAAAAATAATAAATAAAACCAGTAATACCTCACTTATCCTCATCCACGTGCTCAGTAAGGCCTCTGTCCATTTACTGCTCTCTGTCTGGTACTCTGGAACCATGGGCAAAGGTCCGCCTGGAACCTGAGGCTGGGAGGACATTGGCAATTTTTGTAACTCAAACCAACTAAACCACAAACAAGGTGAATTGGTACGTTCCCCACCAGACATTCTGAGAACACACCTACACTAGGACAGGAAATAAACAGTAAAAACAGAAGGTGAGATCATAACCTTATTAAAAAATAAAGAGAATTTCACTGGCAGCACAGAACAACTGCCTCCCTGGATTTCTTCCTCTCCTGATACTGCAGCAAGACCTTTACTACAGATTCAAATCTATTCTACAGCTCCATGGAAGATTTAAATTCCCATTTCTCAGAACAGCATGCCTTTTACTTGTTGCTCAATCACTGCTCCAAAGAGATGGTAAATATTACCCAGGAAAATAAAACCAGTTCAGAAGTTACACCGAAATAAAAACTAGAGTAATAAACCTTTGGATTTAAGGCTGCTCAGCTCCACGGGCTGTTGATGTGGAACATTCTACATCAGGACCCTTCTGCGGATCCCAACTGCACCATGCCATCAGCCTGGGCCACAGAGCACTGCCTGGCTCACGGTGAGACCACGGCACCTGCTCAGGGTGACAGAACTGAGCCTTCCTTCCCGTCCCTGTGTCACAGCTCCCAAACGCCTCAGTGCAGTGCCCAGTGCCAACCATCAGTGTCACCAGCGGTGGCTTCAGAAAGCTGCTGTGCACCCACCCCTCCTGCAGCCCCTCCCCAGCTCACATATTCCTCTGCCTCTGGCCGGGCAAACGTGTCCAGCAAGGGAACGTCCAGCGGCGGCTCCCTGAGCAGGCGCATGGATCGCCGCCGCGCCGGCTCATCCTCCGCCTTCTTAGGCTTGGCCCTGCAACAACCACAGCATCTCAGGCACAGAGCAGAGCTGGGGACAGACCCACGGGCACAGCTGGCGGACACCAGCCCCTCCTGGCCCTGCTCTTCCGTCCATGACACTGAGACAAACCACGAGCACTCTGCACTGCACAGCAGGTGCCGCCCCTGCTTCCCCGGGATGCATCCCTTCCCAGCTCTCCTCATTCCTTACCCACACAGCCATTCCCACCTTCTCCCATCACACAGCTGACTGCTTACTTGGGCTTCAGCTCATTTTCTGCTCCACCTGGCACTGTTCTGGCATGGCCAATGTCTTCTCCTCCACATTTACTGGTTACCCTCTCCCTGGCACCTTGTCCACGCCCTCTCTTTTTTTCCCCCTCACCTTTTCCCAATATTTTTTTTCCTCCCACAATGAAGAATCAAGGATATAAATCTCATCTACTGGTACTGTACCTTTTAGTGACCCGAGATTGCCTTTTAGTGGTAAGTTGGTTAAGCCTTGCAGCTGACTTAAAGAGAAAAAAAGAGACTAATTATACATAATGAGCATAAAGCATTAACCAGTATAAAATACAATTATCTCACGGCAGTGATAAACTTACTGCCATTATTTATAATAATAAGAAAGGAACTGTGGTTGCCCCATCCCTGTAAGTGTTCCAGGCCAGGTTTGGGGTTTGGAGCACCCTAGTCTATGGAAGGTGTCCCTGCCCGCAGCTGGAGGTGGAATGAGAAGGGCTTTAAGGTCCTTTCCAAACATTCCAGGATTCTGTGATTTTCATGGCTTTCCTCATATACAGCTGCCCCAGTGAGGAAAGGGTTTCACACCAGTACGGATGACAGTGCAATTATGACACTTGGAAAGAGTATTTTGATGCTATTTAGACCAAATACAAACCTCATGCAGCTTTAGAGCAGCAAAGAATTTAGCATTTTCTGTGATGTTCTTTAGTCTTTTCCTTTCATAGGCTGATAGGTGGGAGTGTCCATCCTACAGAACGAGAAGACAGTCACTCTTCATCATACAGTTACATGGCTGCAAGAGTGGTCCCGGGCTCAGAGAAGTGAGTCCTGAACTGATTAAATTATTTTTAACAAATGTAGTAACAAATGTAAGACCATACAAATTGGGGTGGTCACGTATCAACAACAAAACTGTCCATACGGGTCCAGTTTGCTTTACAAAACTTACTCTGGCATAAACTCTATGAAGTGAACCGTAACAAAACTTTTAATAATGAAAGCAATAATGAAGAGACTCAATAAAGAATTTAAAACTTCAGTGAAAGGGTAAAATGAAGTGGGACACTGCTAGCCAGAGGTTAAAAAGGGGGAATAAAACCCACTTACAGAAGAAAAACACTTAAAAGCTTTATTTCTGTAAATATAATAACCGGGGGCCGGGCACTCACCGGAGCCGCGTCTCCCCCGTCGCTGCCGTCGCTGTCCACATCCCGCAGCCCGTCCTGGCCGCGGGCAGCCGAGCTGGGCCCGGGCGGGGAGCCGGGGGCGGCTCCGGGGCCGCTCTCGGGCTCCCGGCACAGCCTCTTGCGGGCCGGGGAGCGGGCCCTCCGCAGCCGCTTCTGGGGCCAGGCCGCCGCGGGCAGCGGCGTCAGCACCACCCGCAGCTGCCGGCCCAGGCCCGCGGCCGCGCTCGGCCCCAGCTCGGCGGGACCCGCCGGGGGCGACTCCTGAGGGGAAGACTCCTGAGGGGAAGACTCCTGAGGGGAAGACTCCTGAGGGGAAGACTCCTGAGGGGGCGAACGGGGCTCGGCGGGGCCCGCCGGGGGCGGCTCCTGCGGGGGCGAACGGGGCTCGGCGGGACCCTCCGGGAGGGACTCCTGCGGAGGCGAACGGGGCTCGGCGGGACCCTCCGGGAGGGACTCCTGCGGGGGCGAACGGGGCTCGGCGGGACCCTCCGGGAGGGACTCCTGAGGGGGCGAACGAGGCTCGGCGGGGCCCGCCGGGGGCGGCTCCTGCGGGGGCGAACGAGGCTCGGAAGGGCCCGCCGGGGGCGGCTCCTGCGGGGGCGAACGGGGCTCGGTGGGACCCTCCGGGAGGGACTCCTGCGGGGGCGAACGGGGCTCGCAAGGGCCCGCCGGGGGCGACTCCTGATGGGGCGAACGCGGCTCGGCGGGGCCCGGAGAGGACGACTCCTGATGGGGTGAACAGGGCTCGACGGGGCCCGGAGGGGAGGACTCCTGATGGGGGGAACGGAGCTCGGCAGGGCCCGGCGAGGAGGACTCCTGCAGAGACGAACGGGAGTCGGCGGGGACCCGCGGGCGGACCCCCGGCACCGGCGGGCCCTGAACCCGGCCCGCCCCGCTCCTCACCTCCCCCGCTTTCTCCCCTCACAGCCCAGCTCCTCTCGTGTCCCCTCTCCCGGCAGCCCCCGGTCCCCTCCCATGCCAGCGCCTCTCCTCCCGCGTTCCCGGACCTGCAGCTGCTGCCGGCGGTGCGCTGCCGGCTCCTCGGGCTGCCGCGGCCCGGGCTGGGACAGCGCCATGGCGCGCGCGGGGCGGAGCGGCGCTTCCCGCCCGCGCAGGGCCGGCCGGGCCCGCCCTCAGCGCCCTCAGCGCCGGCACCGCCCGGCTCCCGCTGGGCACGGAGCGCTGGGCAGTGCGAAATTCCTCCCTGTGGAATGAGGGCGGGCAGGCCCTGGCACAGCGTGCCCAGAGGAGCTGGGACTGCCCCTGGAGCCCTGGCAGTGCCCAAGGCCAGGTTGCACACTGGGGCTGGGAGCAGCCTGGGACAGTGGAAGGTGTCCCTGCCGTGGCAGGGATGAGCTTTAGGGTCCCTCCCAAGCCCAGGCGTGCGGACTCGGTGCCCAGGCAGAGCGGATGCAATGCTGGGCTCCAGGCACGCAGGGGCGGCCCGTCCTGCCCTGCCCTGCCCGGGGCACAGCAGCCCTCACACCCACACCGCCGTGCCCGGCCAAGGGCAGGCCCGCGCCCTGCGCCACGGCACCGACAAGATCTTGGCTAAAAAAGAAAGCAGTAACTGAAAAAACGCACACCCAGGGCAGGGTTAGACACTCCCAGTTCCAGGATGTGGGGAATCAAATAGATAACTTAAAACCATTCATTACCTTTCTCCTTCCCAACCTGTTCTTTCCAGAGGAGCAGCCCAGCTCCCAGCTCCGGAGCACTGAGACAGGAGCAAACGAGGATAGAGGCAGCCGCAGCCTTGGGGACATGCAGCCCCCAGCATCTGTGGTCATGATCATGTCCCTGAGGGGGCTGTACAGCAGCAGAACAGGCAGGAGTCACCAGCAGGGGAGAGTTTCTAGAACCACTCACAAGCAGAAAGGCCCAAATAAACTGACAAGTTAAAAAATACTTATTTAATGTGAGCTTTTGTACTCAACAAATACACAAGTCCCAAAAGGTTTAGCAGCAGCAAACGAAACAAAAATTTAATAAACAGTGATTCCATCTTCAGGAAATTCATCCAGTAATTGCATTTCCCAGCTAAAATATGGAATACGAAGGCTGAAGGAAGCTCCTGGATTTGGGTTTGGGCAGTGCCATCATGGCCAACTTCCCAGCAGCTCCCTGTGTGCCACCAACGCTGTAGGACCCAGAGCTGGCACCGGAGGAGGCTGAAGCCTTCGAACTGGGCAGCTTCTTGGTCCTTCTGTACCTGCTGTAGCCACTGCAAAAATCAGAGAAGGCGTGTGTGAGACACCTGTGGCACCTGCCCTGGCCCCTGCTCACACAGGCACCACCACTGCATTTTCTGGAGGACTACACACTCATTTTGTGATTTTTTTTTTTTTAACACACATGGCTGCAAAACGACCTCTGAAATGCAAACAGTACAGCTGTTGCTCTGGGATGTACCCAAGGGTCAGCAGCAACCACAAGTCACACTTCCAAGGCAGCAGAGCTAATGACAGATATTCCAGTAGATGGGAAAGTGCCAAGGGTGGGACAAAACCTGCTGGGCTGGGAAAACCATTTGCTACAAAAAACAGGGAGCAGAATTATGAGAATTCGGGGACGGAAGGGGAAATCCTTGGGAAGTGGGAGATCTGCCTGAGAAGCTCAAGACCAACCAACAGCAGATGCAGGTGTTGCTTTGCATGATACAATCAGAAGGAGAATCTGAATTAACAAGGGGCTGAAGTTCAAATATTCCATCAAGTGTTCAAAGTTTTAAGACCTGTTTGTGATTTCAAGCAAGGAACCTGGTGAGCTGCTAATGCTAGCTATGGCAGAACACTGAAATGGAGTGTTCCCTGCTTAGCCTGCAACAGTCAAGTGTGAGGACAACTGTTAAATATCCTTCCTCACCAGCTTTCAAAAGCAAACATGCAGAAAAGCAGAGCGGAGCAGCTCTGACCAGGCACCTGGATAATTTTAATACCATTATTTAAGCCCATGCAGTGGGGTAACTGCAGTTCTGGGACCATCACTGTGCAGAGAGAAGTGACCCCAGGCACGTACCCTCTGGGGTGGAACTGCTGGCTGCCACCACCACCCGTCCTTTTCCTCTTGGAGTCCCTGGACGTGGGCGCCCGCTTCCTCTTCCTCCTCTGGTTTGTGTTATTGCCAAAATAGCTGGAGGTTGTGCCTGCATCCTCTGCTTCCCCATCGCTCCCCAGCGAGCCCGTGCTCCCCGTGTCCCCGCCCGGGCGGGCGGCATCTTCTACACAGGCAGGGAGGGAAAACCAACTCAGTCAGGGAGCACCCAGGCCAGTCAGGACACTCTGCTGGTGTCAGAACATCTGTCCTGGCCGTTCCTCACCTCCTCTGCACTGCCCCACCCCCGAATTTATCTCTAGTGGGAAGGCAGAAAGACTTGGGTGTGTTCCGAAAGTGATTGCTCCCTTTTGGAATTATTGAACTGCAAAAATTAGTTATTTGTGATTAAATCATGGTAATTTTTGAATCAACCATCTGCTAGAGGAGGAGAGAAAGGCACTGAACAGAAGTACACATTGAGGTACAAAGCACACCTGGGATGGAGCATTCTGAGTACTTATCCATCACTTTAATTATTTCTGCACCATACTTCTCCAGTTTGTCTTCTGTGACACCATCGATCTGCAGCAACACCTCCACATCTGAGGACAAGGTTTCTGCAGCACAAAAGTAACCCTCAGACATGTCAAACAAATAACTTTTTATAAAGATACCTCTTTATAAAGAAGGAAATAAATTCCTTTCCATGCCCTTCCATGCAGAAGCCCCAAAGGACTTCTGAGAAACCTGGCCTTACCTGCTATTTTCTTTAGGGTGGAAGTACTGAAGATATTGAAGTAATGCACGTCAAAGACTTTGCCCAGGGTTTTGCAGGTGTCTGTAAGTTCACCGAGGCACTGTTTCACCATCTCTTCCCGCTGGGACATCTTTGCCATGGAAGCCCTTTGCCTTCTGATGGCACTGGCACTCTCTGTCTCATGGAACTCCACCTGTTAAAATGAGCCATCTGTAACTGCTACCAGGGAGTTCCTGCACACCCTGACTGATAACACAGGGACACAGCACAGGAAACTGAGATATCCTCTGATGGACCAAAAAAAGCTGTTCACCCAGCATACATTTTTAAAGTAAGTTTTTACAGGTTACTCAGCCCCACCCCAGTTTCCTCAACAAAGGGCTGGAAGAGTTTAGAGAGAAGGAAAACCTCCAAGAGCCCAGTTCCCAGCTGGCTTCAAACAGAGGTCACTGGGGTAATGCTCAGGGCTCTGTCCTCCTCCAAACACAGCAGAGGAGGTGTTGCCTCAAGAAACCTGGGACTGTTCCACGACCTTCATGAAGTGCCTATTCCACCAGATCCCACCAATGACTAGGAAAAAATAGAGTAGAAAACAAAGAAGGGAGTGCTGGTTCTTCTTCTTTCTCTTCTTAGTCATCTTTCTGTGGAGGTCAGAACTTTCCTTCACTGTCCAGCAGGAATTAGATGGGTGGGGAAGAAGAGAAAGATTTAGACCTCTCCAAGCCTCTCAAACTCACTTTTTGCCCCACAATATTATTACTGAAATACTGGGCTAGGAATCACACGTGTTGGATTTACACACCTGGAGTGACCCATCCAACACAGCCTGAGCTCTCTCTCCCAGAATGACATATGCCACTGCCTGGTCATTAGCTGTGATGTACAAATCCTCATCCAGGATCTTGTCCAGGACCAGTTTTCTGAACAGCCTCTCAGCATTGTGCCTGGAATAGGCAGCTCCCTTCCCAAATATTCCAGACTGAATCTTGGCACTCGTTGAACCTGTGCAACAGAAAGCATAGGATGAGCCTGTACTCACAAAGCCCATGTACACGCATTTACAGATGTGTGGGAGATTCCCAAGGCAGTCTGTTCACATTCAAAAAAGCCTTTAAACACTGGAAAACCAATATTATCACTATAGCAACCTGAAATGGATTAAATCCTCAGTTTCATTTATTTTGGATCACTTACCACCAAGAGATTCCTGGGAAAATTAACTTTGCGAAATACACGTTTTTTTTAAACACCTGCTGGCACTGCACAACCCTCTTGATTCCTGGTCAGGGATTTGTGCAGCAGGTCATTGAGGAGTTTCTGGGAGAACACTCACCTAGGAAAATGTCCACCATCATGTTGAGGGTGTACCTGCCAGAGCCTGGGTTCCTGCTGCCGTTCACCCGCCCCGCCTGCGCGCAGTGCTCGCGCACAAACCGCACGATGCTCTTCACATCCTCGGTCACATTCCGTGATTTATAATCCTGTGAAGTCACATCCCATCAGGACATGCCATTACGTGTTCCTGCCCTAATCCAGGCTGTTACTGACAACCTCAGTTTCCATGATTGAGCTTTTCTCAGCTGTGAATTGAGTTTGCTCCAAATAAAGAAACCGTGACTTCCTAGTTAGAAACCTTCAGTGATACAGTCACAGAGATTCTGGATGTGATAACACAAAACCAGTCCAACTGACTGTATATAATCCTCCCAGGGTTATTTGTGTAGAGTGAGGTGCAAGATTGCTGGGTAAATACTGGCAATCAAGGTAAATCATTTGGGAAGCATTCCTGTAATTATCCTGCTGCGCTCTAGAACATTAGAATGAGACTAAATAGGCATTATCCTCATCAAATTTGGTTCCAATCACAGCTGTATAAGGAAATGTTTCAAACACAGAGCTGAGACACAATATCCACAGGTACAAAACTGATCAGGATCCCTTCCCTGTCGTGTAACCGCTTATAGATGCAACTAAATACAAATTCAGTTTAACACCACTAGAAATAAAACCTTTGGGGTTTACCTTCTTTCTACTGCAGTTGTCACAAATCACCTCTGGGTGATCTTTGCAGAAGGTGGGGTTGAAGTTGGTCTCCCCGAAGTAGGCGAGCAGCTGTACGCGGCGGCACTCGACCACGTTCTCGCAGTAGTGCACCATGCTGTACAGGTTGTTGAAGTGGGTCTGCCTCGTGTGGCTGTTCCCATCCTTCTCCACTGAAACACAGCAGATTCAGTGGTGTTTGTTAAAGCTGCACCTCTGCCCTTTCATGGAATGCGAATAAAAACTGGCTTTGCTTAAAAAACCTTTAAGTTTTAAGTGCTTTAAGTGCTTTAAGTGACTAAAGTGAAACCTTTGTTTAAAACGCAATATTGGCTTTGCTCAAGAAAAGATGAGTGGGTTAGTACAGAACAGATGTAGGACAGATTTTATCTCTCAAGTTTTAGAGAACTGGAGAAGGAAAATAAGGCTAGAATGACAAAAATCAAGAGAAGGGTAAGCATGACAGCATGAGAGAAAGTGGCCTCAAGTTGTGTCAGGAGAGATTTAGATAAGATATCAAGAACAGTTTCTACATAGAAAGGGTAGCAAAGCCCTGGCACAGGATGCCCTAAATGGAGTCAGTATGTTTGGAAGTGCTCAAAAAGTATCTGGATGTGTCACTTGAGGACATGTTTTAGTGGTGAACAGGGGGGGTGGAGCTGGTCTGACAGTTGGATTTGATGATATTAAAGGTTTTTCCACCCTTAACAATTCCATGATTCTGTGAAGCAAAATGGTTTTAACTAAAATTAAGTACAAGTGACAAAAATCCTGCTCCTGGCACCTGAATGAAAACCATCCAGGTAAGGATTCCCAGTTCTTCCCTCCCTGCAATACTGAACTATCCATGGCATTTGTAAAAGGAAAGTAACACAGGCTAAACTGAGACCAGCAACAACAATGTGATGCTGTAATGTCATCTCCAAGTCCCCAGAGGAGAACTCACTCAGGATGAGCCTTCTCAGCCTGGTGACATCACTGTAGCTGTAGAAGAGCAGGCAGTGGGACATCTCTCCATCCCTGCCAGCTCTGCCAGACTCCTGGTAGTAGCCCTCGATGGATTTGGGAAGGGACGCGTGGATAACGTAGCGCACGTCGGGCTTGTCGATGCCCATTCCAAAGGCAATTGTTGCACATATCACCTGGGAAGGAGATCATAATGCTCTAGACACACATTATGGAAATCACTCCTGCAGCACTGCACGGAAAGCAGACCTTTCCATGAGGGACCTGGATTGGCAAACCTGGAGGACTCAGAATTTCAGCTGTAACAGTGCAGAACAAGCACAAAACAGCAACAACCTCCCCTCCTGTTGGAGGAGCCACTCCAGACACAGGAAAAGCCAAACCCCAGGCTCTGCACAGCAGTGTGCCAGGAGCTGTTTCTGAAGCCCTGCCCTGCTCAGGTCCTCCCTGTTGGAGTAGCACACCTCGGTGCAGTGCCACAACCTTTCAATCACAGAATTCCCAGTGGAAGGTGGGAGCTGTGGCCCAGCAGGTCTGCTGGGATCAGCTATTCAATACTGCATTCGGTGATAACAACTTCCCTATTATTTCCCAGGCCAAGAGGGATAAAAGTGCCCGGATTTTCTTCCCTTTTCCTCCCAATTTTTCTTCACCTGGCATCCCTCCTGATTAACCCACTTCTGCTGCACCAGATCCCTGTTGGAATCGGTGAGGCCGGCGTGGTAGGCCAGGGCAGCCAGCCCCTCCTTCTGCAGGATGGCTGCTGTGGTGTCACACTCGTGCCGGGAAAGGCAATAGATTATCCCAGAGTCATCTGCAAAGAGATGGGAAAAGAAATCTGAACTACAGTACAGTTTTAGTTGCTTTCCCTGCTCAGCCTGCCAAGCAGACACCGACCTCTCCCCAGAGGAATAAAGATAAGAGTAAAGATATAACTGCTTCACTATAGAACTTATTTTATTAGTACAGATAGTCTTGACAGTCTTTCCTACACAGTCTTTTTGGGCTTTTGATGAAGTTGAATGAAGAAATGTTTTCCTCATCAGTATTTCACAATCTCAGGATTTAGCATATGTGAACGAAACCTATATAATTCAAGAGTTAGAAAAGTCCAGTAAATGCTCTCTCTGAGGGTACAGCATGGGACAAGCTCTGAGGGAGCTTGGTGTAATCCAGTTCCAGCAGCAGGAGCTGCAGGACTCCAAAGTGAGCCTAGAAAGATCGGAATCTCTGAAGATAGCTTCAAGGGGAATTACAGATAAGCAGACCAATGCAATTAAACAATTAAGACATTGGGTGACCTTTATTCTGTGAAGACATGATCCTAAAAGCTCTGGCAGGCTCCAGAAGGGTCATTCAAGAGCATCACCATAATTGACTTTTCCATCTTAACTTAAATTCTCAACTTTAGAATGCACAAAAATCTGATTCCCATTTTCAGTAACATCACTTTACCCCCATCTTGCTTTTCTGGTAAATATATCACTATTATAGCATTATAAAAGCTTTTACTGCCTTGAGAAGTGGTTCATGAAAAGGCCTGTGGGCATCATGCTGCTGAATACTCACGGGGGTGATATTTTTTAATCCATTCCAAGCAATCCATCGCCACCTTCTTTGGCTTCTTGGGCAACACATCATATTTCAAGTTATGCCTGTTGAAGCTCATTGTAAACCTGAAATGTGACAGTTCATGGTGCTCGTCAGCCTTATGGATACAGCTATGTTGTGTTAAACAGCTTCCTTCATCATGCAAGGAGGGACTTGGTGAGTTTTTTGCTTCTTATGTTAATATTTTAAATCTACCTCCTATTAAATTCCATGCATGCATTTAATTTAATTTAATTTCATCAGATACAGCCACGTAAGGATTTTAGATGGACCTGTGAGGCTTTTTTTACTTCACTAAGTTTTCCACTCAGAAATTGTGTGGCACACACAAAGGGTTCCAGAAGCCTGCTGAGCAACTCACACTTGTGGCTTGAGCATCTCGAGCTGGTTGAGGATGTCCTTCTGCACGCGGGGGTTGGCGGTGGCAGTCAGGGCCATCATGGGCACGGAGCGGAACTTCCTGCGCAGCGTGTTCAGCCGCTTGTAGTCCTGGCGGAAGTCGTGGCCCCACTGGGTGGAAAACACAATTTCAGTGCAACTCAGCACAGCGCTCCAGCTGAGTCCTCTGGCATTCCTGAAAACAAGGGGAGGTTTTACCTGGCTGACACAGTGAGCCTCGTCAATGACAAAACGTGCCAGGAGTTGCCTGTCGTAGAGGTTCTCCAGGGCAGACATCAGGCGGCTGCTGGCACACACCTGGGACACGCCACCAGTGGCAATGGAAAGCAAAATACCTGGGCTACAAGTGTCAGCTGGGCTGGCTGAGAGCACACAAAGCACTGTCCTGCGCTGCAGAATCACCCTGCACTGCCCAGCTGAGTGCTCAAGGCACAGAGATGATCCCAGCCAGCTGCTGTGGGAATTCCCACCAGGTTCTGGGATCACCCACCCCAAGGCCCCTTATTCTGAGGAAATTTCAGTAAATTTAAATTACTTATGTCAGGAAACAGGTAAAAATAATGCTGAAGAGAAAAACACAATTAGCACACTAACCAGCTCCCTCTTACAAAGCTTTTGTGCAATAACATATTTTTAAGGAGGCATATAATGGCAGCCCAAGGTAAGCTCTGACAATTCCCTATCACCCTGACAATGCTGCATTTTCCCTGTATCACCCTATTCAGAGCAGTCTGGATTTAGTAGCTACAGGACAGTGATTAACACTAATGTGCATCAAGATAGATTGAAACAGCTGGGCATGGGAGCTTGTTGCAGGAATTTACATTTTACAGACATACTCAGTTCTTATTCTTGGCTAATTACTGACTGAAATTAGCAACATCCATATAGATTCCTAATGAGTTACCCAAAACCTAGCATTTTTTCCCCAGAAGCCTACTCTGAGTGCAGATTTTCAGCACCTCACATCTCCCCCTTGTAGCCCCTATGGTTTTACAACTGAAGATGAAGTACAGACCTTCTCAGGGGTGACATACAGCAGCTTTATCACAGGGTCTTTCTTTGACAACTGCATGTAGATTTTTGAGGCATCAGCATCTGTTCTGTCACCAGTCAGGTATGTTGCAGCAATCTATATTAAAAAAAATTTATAAATACATATATTGAGCTTTATTACATGCAAAACAGAACCTCCAAATGAAGAAGCTCCCAACCTCTCATTACAAACCATTTCCTAAGCAGTCAGCCTTGGGAACACACATTTGGAACACACATCTGAGCAGCCTGGGCCAGGGGAAGGTGTCCCTGCCCATGGTGAGGGGTGAAACAAGGTGAACTTTAAGATCCCTTCCAACCCAAGCCATCCTGGGATCCTGTGATCTCCTGCACATGCATTTCTGCCCTGTATATCATGTTTGCAAAGACGTTTGGCACCTCCAGAATCCCCCCAGCTCAGGAGCCCCTGGGGCTCATTCCCACTGCAGGGCCAGGCTGCTCCTGTGTAGGCGAGTGATCACAAATCTCAGAACCAGCCCCTGCTCTGCAAAACGCAGCTGCAACACCCAACACCAGGAGCAGCAATAAATCCAGCGGTCACACTGCCAAGATATTCGAGTTCATCCAATTTAGCTGTTCCCAGGCAACTTCCCGTGCCGTTCACAGTGTCCACCTAATCTATTTATGCAGTCTATATCCGGGAGACACAAGATTTGCTGTAAAATTTCAGATTTCTAATCCAGTTACCTGCAGCTTCACTCAATAAAGCTGCTGGAACTTACATCTAAAGTCTTGAGCTTCTGAACCTGATCGATGATGAGCGACCTGAGCGGGGAAATAACGATGGTGACCCCGGCAGAGACACAGGCTGGTAACTGGTAGCACAGGCTCTTCCCACCTCCTGTGAGGATGAGACAACACAGCAAGGGTTGGCTATCGAGAAAAGGGATGGACACCTACTCCTTATTTCCCATTTTACAGCACCTCTGGAAACAGCACATTTCGACCAATGCCTGCCACTAAGTGACACCTGTAGGATAAGGAAGAGTTACTGTGTGAATTACTAAGGAAAGCAGAAATTCAATCCCCTCACTCAAAATACCCCAGTGCAACAATAGTCCTGAAATCCTACAGTCACAGAATTCCAGCAGCTCAAAGGCACGGAGGAAAAGCTTGTCCCAAAGCTTGCAAAAGGAGCTGCAGGTTGGTACCCTGTACCTGTGGGCATGAGGATGAAACAATCCTCCCCCAGCAGAGCAGCATTGATGGCCTCCAGCTGGTTTGTCCGGAAACAGTGCAACCCAAACTTCTTGTGGAATATATTCATCATTTCTGCAGAATGGGGAAATTTCATGCCCCTGAAACGCTCCAGTGCAGGGTTATGAACCACTGGATCTGGAAGACAAAAAAATGTAATTAGAGCAAGTTATGACATGAAGTTACAGAAGGAATTGTTCCCTGTGAGGGTGGCCAGGCCCTGGCACAGGGTGCCCGGAGCAGCTGGGGCTGCCCCTGGATCCCTGGCAGTGCCCAAGGCCAGGCTGGACAGGCTTGGAGCACCCTGGGATAGTGGAAGCTGTCCCTGCCATGGCAGGGGTGGCACTGGATGGGTTTTAAGGTCTCGTCCACCCCAAACCATTCTGTGACTCTGATTTTCACCTCCCCTTTTGCCAGCTTGTCCCTACATTAACCTGAAATGACACTGACCAACCCTGGGCCCTGAAGGGACTGAGTTTGCTTCCACAAACCCATTCTGGAACATCTTGCAGTGAAAACCATTGTACAGCTTTGAATCAAAAGCTGCAGAATCATTATTTAACTAAAACATAGAAATACCCTCATTTCCAATTTTAGCAGCTTCATCTTCCAGCAGCCTGAAACCAGCACAGGAAGGGAATATTCAAGATTAGCATCATTTAGAGGAAAAAAAACCCCAAGATGACTTTGCAAAAAAGGAACCAAAAGAAACTTCCACAGAAACAAAAGGCATGGATGTGATCTGTAGTAGTTACTTGGTATTAGATTCAAAAAGAAATAAATAAGAATTTAAAACTGGAAAACCCCAATAACCCTCGGGAGTGCAGTTCACCTGGATGGTTCTTTGCTGCCATGGGGAGGGCTGGCTTTGGAGCAGCAGGAGTGGAGCCCACAGCCGACCCTTTGGCCCTGGACATGATCTTGGACAGGAGGGACCGGGCAGGCGGCGCCTGCGGGCAGGGCGGGCACGGCGGCGTGGGTGGCACCGCGGGGGCGGGCACGGGCACCGCGCTGTCCCAGTCCTCCTCCTCCAGGTCATCGATGTCAAACGCATCCAGCTCCAGATCGTCGGTGCCCAGGCTGTGCCCTGCAGCGGGGGCTGTGCTCTGGGCTCTCGGGGCCGTGCTGGTCAGGGGCTGCACCCCGCTCCTCGGCCCAGGACTGCTGTCGCAGGACTGCAGGCTCAGCCTGAGGGAAGCTCCCTCCCTGGCACCTGCCCTGGCACCAGGCAGCTCTGCAGGGCCCGGGCAGGGCCCCTCCTCAGCACCCTGCCTTGAAGCACAAGAGCTGTCCAGGGTTTGGTTGGCTTTGGCAGAAGAGCTGCTGGAATGAACAGAAAGCACCGACGGGAGGTTTGTGGATTTGGGGGAGTTTCTGTCAGAACTGAAGCTCCAGCTTGGGCCAGAGCCTGCACCAGGACACACACGAGGGCTCTGCTCCATGGGAGACTTCCAGCTTCTAGGAACAGTGGTGTTGATGCCATTCTGTTTCAAACTGACAGAACTAGCCAGCAGTTTTCTCCTGGGAGAGACAGCAAGGGAAGGAGGAATGAAAAAAACATATATTTAGTCACAAGCGATAATTTACCAAGTTCTACAACATTCATTAAACAGTTTTGTCTCACTGCTATTAAACATATAACATATGGTTCTGAGTCACCCTGTTTGAAAATGATTTCAAACAAATCTAGGGAAGAGAAAATACCACCAGAAGAAACTAATGACAAAACTGTGATATCATCTCTACAGACACAATATAAAATAATTTTTAAAAGCAAGGAACAGATCCAGGCAAGGTAGAATATAAAAAATAAATCCTTAAGAAGCAAAACCTAAAGTTAAATGTATGCCTGAACTAAATCATGTTTTTAGGTACTTTCTAAAGACTATGTCTGACTACAGCAATGAGAAATAAAACAAGTTGTTGTACTGAGAACATTTACAGAAGCTCAATGATTCCAGTCCAGGAAGAATCTAACCAAAATCCCAAATCCCAATACTTTGTCCATGCATTGTGCCTCAGGTGAGGCAGCAGACAGAGCAGCAGGTTGTGGCAGCAATAATTCTACTGGAAGATGACACATTCAGGGGTATTAAGAGAAATCCCCATCCCTGCAGTCAGCGAGGAAGGCGACAACACTGAGCTGAATGCCATGGCAGGAGAACTGAGGAGGACACATGGCAGGTTACAGCACATCCCCTGTGGGTGCAGAAGCACCTGGTGCCAGGCAGCTCCTCAGGCTGCCCGTGGAGCTGGTTCCTCCCTCTGGCAGCACACGGGGACCCCAACGCTTGCAGCACTTTGGGGTACTCTGTTCCCAGCTTCCCAAAGCCCTCCGGGCTCGTTCTCCAGAGTGCTGGGGACACCTGCAGGCAGCTCCCTGCTCCACACGGAGCTGCTCGCGCCTACCTGAGGTCCCGGTGCTGCAGCAGGGCGCGGGCACAGCGCAGGGCCTGCAGCTCCTGCAGGGGGATGGCATCCACCAGCTCGCAGATGGCCTCCATGACCGCCAGCAGCCGCGGCGCCACCGGCACGGCCTCACCTGCCACGGGGAGGGAGCTCAGCACAGGCATTTCCATCACAACGGGTGCCCACGGGATACCACCCTCCAGAGGACAGTGATTGCAGTCTATCAGTCTGAACAATTTACTTCCAACATACTTTGAGTCCATGTGCACAAAGAAACTGTTTCTGTGTGCAGGAACTCCATGAATCTACATATTTTTGCCCTTGTCTTTCATTATCTGTCTATAATCCAACCATTTATGTCAACTCTCCATCTACAGATGTTCATTCTCCATCTGTTAATGTTCTTGGATTACACAGGATAATAAAGAGTTACAAACTATCCCCAAAATCAGAGATATGAATTTCCAAAGCATTTTGTGTACCTGAATCTCCTGCATTGGCATCACCAGGATGTGCTGAGGGAACTTTCTCCTGCCTGGCCTCGGAGCTGCCAGGTGTGCACCTTCCTCCAGTGGGAGAGTCTCTGAAAACGCTGCTAACACCAAAAGGAAAAGCCACGAAAATACACATCTCTGTAAACTGGGGCACTTCCACAGAACAGTGGGATTTAAGATGTGTGAAAATGATGAATTCCTGAAGGCCCAGGCAGAACCCAAGAGCTGAGCAGTCACTCATCCTGGGTGCCAACATGTGGAATTTTCTCCCATCCCACTACAGAAGTCACTCTGCTTTTGTTTGAAGTGAAAGCCAGCTAAAACTAATTTTATCAGCCATAAAATTAGTATTTGATAAAGCATGAATTGCAGCCGCCAGCCATCAACCTGGCAAGCAGCAAAGAGACAGAGCTCAATCTGTGGCTCGTTAACAAGCAGGAGTTTGGGCTGGTTTTGGTACTTTTGTGCTCCTGCACCAGACAGATGGTTTCAGCAGCGAGCTCTGGTTACCTGGCACTCTGTGCAGAGGGGGAGAAGGGCGGCAGCTCCTCCTCCTCAGGGGAGGGAGGGATGATGTCCGGGTCATCCTCCTCGATGTCAGCACCTGCCCACGGCCAGGCGGCCTCATCCAGTGCTGGGGAGCTGCTCCCAGCCCGCTGTGGCTCCTGGCCCCCCTCAGCTGCAGGAGAAGGGCATTGGTACTGCTGGGCAGCACTGCACACTGAGTCAGCCTGCCACAGACAGAGGGGAAAGCAGCAGCCAGATTCCAAAACACTCGTTTGATCCAGCTTCTGACTTCCAGAGGATAAAACCTGCTGCTCCCTTGTCTCCCCAGTAAAACAGACAGACAAATCCCCACAAACCCTCATTGAAGTGGGAAAGTGATACAAATAAACCTACAGTCACCTGTCCCTGGCAGAAGTGAAACACTGAAGAGATCTATTTTTCTGCAATACTTTCCTATAAAAATGATTTATATAAAAACCTGTTTCTATTAAAAGCTCCTATTATATGAAATCCTAGCCTTAAAAGAGTGCAGACTCATTAGCTGGCACAATCCCTGTACTGGAACTGGAAGGTAAATGTATATGTATTGTGTCTTAAAAGACAAATCCTACAAAGAGAGGTCAATATCATTAACTTATTGAAATTAACTTCACAGAGAAAGGAAAAGACAAGAAAATATTAAAAACAGAAATGCAGTTCACAAATGTTTTCACCACTCAGTGTAAGGGCAGCATCCCAGAACATTCTTTGATGTTTTCAGTGGCATAAACATGTTAATTTCCCAAATAAAGGTCCAAAGTTTCAAAACACAGGAGGTAAGGAATCTAAAATAAAGCAGTTCTGTGGGACAGAGCTGCCAAAGCAATGACAGGCAGGAATTTTGTGATCGTAACTGAGAGTTGGAGTTCTTTTGTGTTTATACTTGTGTTAAAAATGGAGAGCAACCACTTTTTCTGGTTTATTTCATTCAGGTCTGTTCAGGTCTCTTCTGCATGAAATTTCTGAGTGTTTTTCTCTCCATAGCATCCCTATAGATTATCGATCATTTCAGGAATGCCATACATTTGTAACTGCAGCACACGAG